>NW_008236766.1:1885223-1892774 GCF_000691975.1 Corvus brachyrhynchos
CTGCTGATCCTTAAAAGCAGGTAAGGATGTTGGTTAGTTCTTTTGGGGGAATGTGGAACTGCAGAGTCACTGCACAAAGGGGAATGCACTGGGCTCACTTTGTACGTGTCCGTGTTTGCAGTTTTCTGGACAGAGGAGTCCTGGATGAGAGTTCTTGCAGACACTGAGGTTCAGTGGCTCCTTAGAGCTGGCTTATCAGAGTATTTGGCTTATCTGAGAAGTTTTTTTAGTGTTACTAACGACTTACACATACTGAAGGGAAAACTTAAATGACAACCCACTCTCCAGGTGTCATGAGTTGTTTCTTTGGATTGTGTTCCAATAGAGGCTGCTCAGGTAGCAGTGCAAGTTTCTGAGCAAAAGCAGACCAGACCTGTGGAAACCATTTGTTTCTTGTCGGTATTTTTTTTTCGACAAAACCTGAAGGAGTACTCTCAGCCCTTCTGTGAATTTGCACTTTCCTTAGTGTGTGAAGAGATCTAAGAAAAGAGATCTGAAAAGTGTCAGCATTATGAGTTGCTGTATTATAATTAAACTTGGAAAAAATGGTGACAAAAATCTCTTGTGTATATTGTTCAGTTCTGCTGACCTAAGATGTTTCACATGGTTGAAATACAAAAATGAATTCTGCTTTTGGAAATGGCTGAGAATTCCAAGGCCCTTCAGCCAGTGACGATAGTTATAACCACAGTCTATAACTAGAGTGGCATTGTTGATTCATTAATGAAGTAAAAGGATACTAACGGATCAGAGTGTCCTTTAAGGAAATATCAAATTTAATCTGAACCCAGGGTCAGTGATTGGCACTTTGAATGTATCTTGTTGAAAATTTTCCTATTTAAATAGGAAACTATTAATTGAGGGCTACTTTACTTACAGTTATGCTTATTGAACAATTCCACCAAAATCAAAATCTCAGCATTCTGAAACATTTTGATTTGCTTAGGCACTAATCCATTTGTTACTTAAGGAATATTCTAGAAGGCTTTAGTCCCTGTTGTCAGTGACATAGATACTTTGCTAATTAAGTTTATGTAGATGGATGATAAGCATGAATAACCTTTTGATTTCAGGTGGACACTCATATCCATGCTGCTGCCTGCATGAACCAGAAGCACTTACTGAGGTTTATTAAGCACACCTATCAAACGGAGCCTGACAGGATTGTTGCAGAGAAAAAAGGCAAGAAGATGACTTTAAAGCAAGTCTTCGAAAGCCTTCACATGGACCCCTATGACCTCACTGTAGACTCTTTAGATGTCCATGCAGTAAGTCTAGTAAAATGACAAAACAAATGGGAAAAAAGCTAAGTTTTCCAAGTGCAAAGTTCTAATTTCTACAATGTTTGCATGATAACTTACTAAATCAGAATTTGACTTCATGCATTACAGTGCATGTTTGAAAGAAGTTACCACAGGATTTTTCTTTTCTGTGCCTTTTATTGCTAGGCAATCTAATTTGTAAACTATTTTCTGTTCTTAAAACCATGGTTATTTGGGTTTTTTCCCTCCTCCAGGGACGTCAAACATTTCATCGATTTGACAAATTCAATTCCAAGTACAATCCAGTTGGTGCCAGTGAGCTGAGGGACTTGTATTTGAAGACTGAGAACTATATTGGTGGTGAATATTTTGCTCGTATGGTCAAGGTAAATAAGTTTCAAGCTTTTCCAGCTGTAGAGAAATGAAGGTTTGTAATAGATTTGTGATGTCATAATTGTATTTAGAGCTTACACTGTGGTTAAGTGATTCCAAGTATTGGGCTTGCTCCAGCAATTCCTCAGAGGAAACCTCTGCTAAGCCAGCCCCTGCTGCTTTCTGAATAGTTTTATAAGTTAGAAACATACACATAAGCTGTATATGAGTTCAGAGCTGAGTTGTGGGCAGTTTCAAACTAATGGAGAGCAGATGAGGGTCAATTCACTGGTTTAATACTTTGTTAGGATTTAGTTGGCTACTGGTAGTTGCTAGGGAAGGAGGAGCTAGGGCAGTGCCTCTGCATAAATCTGCATCTGCACATGCATGCAACAGGCTTCAAATTAATTTCTTAGAACAAAAAAATTTGTAGTTTTTGTGATGTAGTAGATGTCAGCACTTCTTGAATATACAGAAGTATTGTCTAAAATTAATTGCTGTAAAATCGCTTGCTACCACAGATTCTGGGTCAGATTCTCTATTGTTCTGCATATTTTATGTAGACATTTGCTCTAGTTTAAATAGTCTAATTCTGATTTATCAATCTTAAACTTAGGTCTGACAAAGGTGTTAGTAATGACTGCACAAGAACATTGTCCTCTAAAAGGAGGTGTTAGAGTTATTGCTGGTTATATATATATACAGTTAAGTTATACTCACATATTGGAGAGAGCTTGCTAGGAGAATATTTAGATGCCTAAAATAAAACAGTGGATTGAAAGACAAGAGGTTCCCTTTATCTTTAAAGGGTGCCAATACAGTTATGTCTGCTCTGAGGAAAATGCAATGATAAATATATTTCTAGCTGTAAATGATCTCAGTATCCATATTAAAGCAAATATATTTATTACTTACTAGGAAGTAGCCCGTGAACTAGAAGAAAGTAAGTACCAGTACACAGAACCCCGCTTATCTGTTTATGGACGGTCTCCAGATGAATGGCTGAACTTGGCAAAATGGTTCATTAAGCATAAAGTTTATTCCCCTAATATGCGCTGGATAATTCAGGTTCCCAGAATCTAGTAAGTAATCAGGAGCTCTTGGTAATCTTAATAGTTTGAAATCATACCAATGACTTAATTTCTGATAATATTTAGATGGCTTCTATTTATAAGCAATAGCTTGGGAGATTTATTTTTTACCATTGGTGCAGTTTTCCTGACAGTCTGGGGGTGGAAGACAGGAGATGGGGATTGAATCTACTCTTTATGAAGCTATTCAAAACTACTGTGAATTATTTGTAAGTCTGAAACCAAAAATTACAACTGGGTGAAATCAAGCTGCATTCAAAGGCAAGTTAAAATACAATTTAGTAATGAAAATAAATCAACTCCTGAATTCCATGAAGGAGTAGAAAATGCTCTGTAAAACTGTTATGATCAAGATTAGTGACTAAATGACAGTGAACTTGGAAACAACCCAAGCTTGATGATTTCCCAGCTTGAATCCTTATCAGTTCTTAGTTTTTAAGCATCCTTTGGGACTTCATTTCTTTGTTTCCAATACTGTGTGTTGTAATACAGTGTCCCCTGATAATTTTGTCAGACTTAATAGCTGAGCTTCATGTTTTGAAATGTCACAGTAGGAGTATCAGTAGAGAAGGAGCTGTCACAGTCACATATGCCCCCCAGAGTGTGCTTTTCACTGGGGAGAAAGTTTCCCTAATTTCTTATGTAGCAATTTCTTAAATGCATGGCACAGTCAGCACTTTGAACAAGTCATGCACTTAGTGGCACATGGAAGTACCATCCCTTTTTCTGAAAGGCTCACTAAAGCATAGCATTCTACTTTCCTTTGGAGTAGTTACAACTTTAGGAAACAGAATCTTTTATGAGAGGTAGTTCCTTATCTCCTGTTAGTACGTGGATATCTGCAAGGGAAAGGGTCACTGCTTTGAGGCAGCATCTACCCCTGCACGCTGTCTCTATTTTTGGAGCATATGAGAGCTTCAGCAGAGCCTGGATGAAGCAGAGTGCTAGGCAGTGCAGGAAACAGAGCACAGAGATGATCTGCCCTGACAGAAACTTTGAAATTTCTGAATCCTGGTGGTACTGAAGCTCTAGAATGTACACAAATAACAGAAAGTACGAAAGTGAAGGACAATACAAGCTTATTAAAGAATGTGTCTATTTTTCCCCTTCAGTGACATATTTAGGTCTAAAAATATTCTGCCTAGTTTTGGGAAGATGTTGGAGAACATCTTTGTACCTTTGTTTGAAGCAACAATCAATCCCAAAGACCACAAAGAATTGCACCTATTCCTCAAATATGTAAGTATGTTTGGGTTTTCTGTCTCACATGAAATAGATCCTCTAGTACTCATATTTTATTTGGTCCACAGCTGTTCCCAGACACTAAAAAAAGCTTCCTTCTCCATAGATTGCTTGTATTATTGTTTCAAAGCCCTGACATACAATTTAATAAAAGTCTGACTGAGGTCCTGTTGTCAGATAAGCTGTTTATTTCCTCAGCAGCTCAGCACCTATTTATTTGTGCTTTCATTAATGACCAAAAATGTTTGCATGCTCTTGTGCATCATCAGCCAGGATGGGTACTTTGAGCTGCTTCTGGACTGGCCTCCAAGAAGGAGGCAGCTGAAAGGATGCATTGTTTAGATCCTGATGGAT
This sequence comes from Corvus brachyrhynchos, assembly GCF_000691975.1. NCBI lineage: Eukaryota > Metazoa > Chordata > Aves > Passeriformes > Corvidae > Corvus > Corvus brachyrhynchos. The sequence continues at coordinate 1,889,545 of NW_008236766.1, forward strand.
CTCAGGAGAGAAGTGGGGATGTAGCTGCTAGGACAAGGTTAACACAGCCATTTCTGAGTGTGCCCCGAAGCAGAAGAACTCTGAGGTTTGCTGGGAGCCTCTTGCTTTCAGCTGCTTATCAAAGACAACAGATGAGTTCAAAGGATTACAGTCTGGATCTCAGGGAATATTGCAGCTCTGTAAGCCCCCGCGGCATCCTGAAGGCTTTTGTGCACCTGGGCTTCCTGTTTGTCTCAGAAGAAGGGATGCAGAGCAGCAGGACTGCTAGGGTAGGGAGGGAAACAAAGGAAGAGGGACTGGATACTTTGTTCAAGCAAGTCCTGAAGCAAGAGTAAGTGACACTGAAGTTTGCTTCTAGAAAACCCTAATTGCTGTGAATTTCCTATCCCACCAGGTGACTGGCTTTGACAGTGTTGATGATGAATCCAAACACAGTGGCCATATGTTCTCTGACAAGAGCCTTAACCCTGACCTGTGGACCAGTGAGAAGAATCCCCCATATAGCTATTATTTGTATTATATGTATGTGAACATCATGTTGCTAAACAACCTTAGGAGGTAAGTAGATACTGCTCCCAGAAAATCAGTATCTTGCTCTCAGACTAAGTCAGTGTCTAGATTACAGATCTTCTGAAACAAGGGTTATTTTGAATTTTTTAAAGAGTTGTCACTTGAGATATTTTGAAAAAAATTACTACAGAACTAGTTCAAATGAAATACTCAGAAACTGTAGAGGCATCAGATTAGTATCTTGGTTTGGTATTTGTGTGTATTTTGGGGTTTTTTAACTCCTTAAAGCTGCATATATCAAACAAAACGCAAGAAGGAACCCCACAAAATTCACTTACTGACCTTTGCTTGGCTTCACAGTGGATTTCCAAATACAATGTACCTGCCTCTTGGTGGCTTGCTATCTCCTGGTAATTTCAGAGACACAAAGTTCTGTTGTGACCCACTGCCTTGGGCTGCTGCATTCAGAGACAGACCAAGTAGGACACAATTACAAGCTGCACATCCAGCTAACTTCCTTTGGCAGGCTTATTGACTCACTCAGTTTTACTGCTTTTGAGACCAGCATCTGGGCAAGTCATGCAGGGAGTTATGTGACATCAGACTGCCAAAGCAGATTTTGGCATCAGGCTCAGGAAAGCCTGAAATTCAACATCAGGTTATGTTGCTAAATTTGCAGCTGACTCATTGAGTGACCTGCACAACTGACTCCAGCTGAGGCACAGTGAGGTTATCCATTGATATGACAGTGTCATCACTTACCCTCAAGGATTTGATTTATTTAGGTTGTTTTAGTTATTTAGAAAACGTTTGGGGATTTTCTTCTAGAACGTGCACAGATTTGTCATTTTACAATTTTATCCAAGTAAACATTTGGAATGTTATTTCTTCTCTCCCACTGCTACTTCAAGCATTAATGTCTCTATCATCCTATTTGATCAAAACTCATAATACAAACACCCACCTTAAATTACCCTGTATGTGTAACAAACAGGCATAGTTGTTAGTTTTAATTCTGTAATGGAAAGGACACTCTACAGCAGATAAGCCATCCCTTTCTCCTGACTTCCTTTATGTTCTCTGCAGTCTACATGCTTTTTCTATTCCAAGGACAGATTCTGCCAGCACTTTCTTTTTTACCTCGAGATCATTTCAACCACTGTATTAAAATGCCCCCAGATAATCATTAAATATTCTTTGCAGCTAAGTGAGATACTGACAGAATTCACCAATGAGTCACTACAACTGTGTCACCCTGTTCACCCTGTTAATCATACTGAGTACTTGAGTCAACACAGCCCTGACAAGACTGTTTTATATTTTTTGTAATATTAGCGAGGATGGATTACATCCTCACATCAGGAGAAATGTTACTAAATTTCCACCCTAGAATTGCCTTATATTTTAGCACTCCTTGTTGAAATTGTGTTTTAAACATCTCCAGATACTTGTGGGACATCTGTCTGAACTGAGTAACAGGGTCCATTATAACCTCAAACCCAGCATCACTTTTAATGTAGATGATAACATAATTCTAGAAATTACAGTGTGAACTCTGGTGTAGTAACTAACATTCCTGCTTCTTGTGACCCACTGCCTTGGGCTGCTGCATTCAGAGACAGACCAAGTAGGACACAATTACAAGCTGCACATCCAGCTAACTTCCTTTGGCAGGCTTATTGACTCACTCAGTTTTACTGCTTTTGAGACCAGCATCTGGGCAAGTCATGCAGGGAGTTATGTGACATCAGACTGCCAAAGCAGATTTTGGCATCAGGCTCAGGAAAGCCTGAAATTCAACATCAGGTTATGTTGCTAAATTTGCAGCTGACTCATTGAGTGACCTGCACAACTGACTCCAGCTGAGGCACAGTGAGGTTATCCATTGATATGACAGTGTCATCACTTACCCTCAAGGATTTGATTTATTTAGGTTGTTTTAGTTATTTAGAAAACGTTTGGGGATTTTCTTCTAGAACGTGCACAGATTTGTCATTTTACAATTTTATCCAAGTAAACATTTGGAATGTTATTTCTTCTCTCCCACTGCTACTTCAAGCATTAATGTCTCTATCATCCTATTTGATCAAAACTCATAATACAAACACCCACCTTAAATTACCTTGTATGTGTAACAAACAGGCATAGTTGTTAGTTTTAATTCTGTAATGGAAAGGACACTCTACAGCAGATAAGCCATCCCTTTCTCCTGACTTCCTTTATGTTCTCTGCAGTCTACATGCTTTTTCTATTCCAAGGACAGATTCTGCCAGCACTTTCTTTTTTACCTCGAGATCATTTCAACCACTGTATTAAAATGCCCCCAGATAATCATTAAATATTCTTTGCAGCTAAGTGAGATACTGACAGAATTCACCAATGAGTCACTACAACTGTGTCACCCTGTTCACCCTGTTAATCATACTGAGTACTTGAGTCAACACAGCCCTGACAAGACTGTTTTATATTTTTTGTAATATTAGCGAGGATGGATTACATCCTCACATCAGGAGAAATGTTACTAAATTTCCACCCTAGAATTGCCTTATATTTTAGCACTCCTTGTTGAAATTGTGTTTTAAACATCTCCAGATACTTGTGGGACATCTGTCTGAACTGAGTAACAGGGTCCATTATAACCTCAAACCCAGCATCACTTTTAATGTAGATGATAACATAATTCTAGAAATTACAGTGTGAACTCTGGTGTAGTAACTAAC
>NW_008236766.1:1892805-1893229 GCF_000691975.1 Corvus brachyrhynchos
CCTGGTGAGATGGCAGGCTCTCATCACACTAGTACTGTTAGCTAACTCTTGGCAACATGCTTCCCCTTCCTCATTTTGAACCAGGAATTCTGCAGCCACGGGTTGCATGGGTTTACTGAATTTTCCATCTGTCAGTTCACTCCACTTAAATCCATTCAGTAGCTGTTCACCCAGTGGGGTGACAATTGCTGAATGAGGTGTTCTGGGGAGGAAAGAAGATACAAATATGTCTGGTGGTAGAAGGGGCTTCGCTAGTGGGACGCACCCTTTTGACAGCAGCCCACGACAGGTAGGCCTGATTAGATGTCACATCAAACTGTAGGAGAATGTGTAACTTGATTTTCTTCTTTTTAAATTCACATATTAATGACAGTTATATACCAAAGAGATAAAGAACAGTGCCTTTTTTTCAGAGTAACTTGCT
>NW_008236766.1:1893244-1916106 GCF_000691975.1 Corvus brachyrhynchos
GAAAGAGGCATGTGCACTTTCCTGTTTCGACCTCACTGTGGAGAAGCTGGGTCTATCACACACCTTGTTTCTGCCTTTCTGACAGCAGACAACATCTCTCATGGATTGCTCCTGAAGAAGGTATTGCTTGGTTGCTCCTGAACTAATCATTGTGTGCTCAGACACCTGTCACTGGTTCGAACTGCAGGCATCAAACTGACTTTTATCTGAGCAGCCCAAAATTAATTTTGGGCCGCCCCATTAATTCATTTTCTTAGCAAGTCACAAGTAACTCTTCAGTTTGGTCAAAAACTCCAGCCAGACCACCCCAACACCAGAACACGTTGGGGTGTTGGAGGGACTCCAGAGGAGGCCATGAGCACCTCTGGTGAAGCACCTCTCCTCTGAGGAACGGCTGAGAGCATAGGGGTTGTGCAGCCTGGAAAAGTGAAGGCTCCAGGGAGACCTTCTAGCACCTTCCAGTACCTAAACAGGGGTTACAAGAGAGCTGGAGAGGGGCTTTTTGCAAGGGCAGGTAGTGACAGAACAAGGGAGAGTTGATAGAGGGTAGGTTTAGATTAGATATTGGGAAGAAGTTCTTTACTGTGAGAGTGGTGAGGCACTGGCACAGGTTGCCCAGAAGCTGTGGATGTCCCATCACTGGAAGTGTTCAAGGCCAGGTTGGATGCGGCTTTGAGCCACCTGGTCTAGTGAAAGATGTCCCTGCCCATGGCTGGGGGTTGGAACCAGATGATCTTTAAGGCCCTTTCCAAACCAAATTATTTAATGATTCAATGAAATAAATAAGCTCAACTGAACTTCCTATTCTTAAGCTACAAAAAGACAGCTTTGTCTTCACAGGGAAGGTCAGATATGTTCAGATATGTCAAAGACCTGGCAGCACCTGTTTTTGGTACTCCAAGCAGAGCTACTTGTTACTACTCCCTGGTTTAGTCCCAGAAGAACTTAAGGAAAGCTCTCATTTTTTCTCTATGGGGATAAAGGTAATTTTCTCAGATTGGCATTTCTGTACTTCAGGGTTCATTCAGAAGTTCTTTAAGGGTTTGATTATTTTGATCAAGAAATGCAACATAGCTGTTTGACACAACAATATTTTAGACAGAACTCAATTGTTATGACAGAACAAATGTTACAATTCCTGTCACATCAGTTAATAAGAACCATCACTCAACCCCATCTGCAGGGCACTGTTTCATAATTAAAATAATTGGTCAGTGGGTGGCAGACTTGTACTTAGTTCCCTGTAGTCTTTCAGGAGTTCCCTTATAAGTGAGATTTTTCTGCTTAATGCTGGAAAATTCTCTGTATTTTTCAATATAACCAAGAACAAAGAAAAAATCTGCCTAAAATCATGTCTGATACTATGCTCACAAGTAGTAATTCCCAAAATTAGACCCAGACAGAGTAGCAGTAAAGCAGAGTGTGACCAAAGAATTCTCCTCTTCACTGTCTCCTGCGTGGCCTGGTGTGATAAGATGGCATAACAGGTACTAATAATAGTAACAGTAATAAAGGTACTTGTTAGGTTCACAGGTTGGCTGAGGCAAAATAGTAATAAAGATGAGGCGATCACAGATAATTTCTGTTATGTACAACAGCAACACATGACTTCTCATAAATTAAAACTCCTTTTGCTGCTAAAATTTACCTATTGGACTGCAGCTTTGGAAATAAAAAATTGTTTAGCAGTTCTTTCCCATCTGTTTTCTGTGAAGGTATGCAGCTGGTATCAAATGCAGTGCCCATAATGGTCATATATACTTACTAATCTACAGTAGTATTAGTCACCTTATTTTTATAAAGATGACACCTATATTTAAGAATGTAAATTATTTTTATAAAAATCAGTAAGATTTAAAATTCAGACTTTTAAATATTTTGTAGAGAAGTCATGGTTTAATGTCAACCTAAGTTTTTTGGTCTTAGTCTTCCCTCTGTAGTGCTGTTTCCATTTTATCCAAGGGAAATCCTGCTCTTTTTCATTATCCCACAGTACCATTAAATGCTGACTGTGTTTTGTTTTGCAGAGCCCTGTCCTCCAGTATCTTTATTATCTTGCACAAATACCCATTGCTATGTCCCCACTTAGTAACAACAGCCTATTCCTGGAGTACTCAAAAAATCCACTACGGGAATTTCTCCATAAGGGACTGCACATCTCCCTCTCCACAGATGATCCTATGCAGTTTCATTATACAAAGGTAGGAATCGCAAAAAGCCCTGGCTTTGAATTTGGCAACAGCACCACACGGGTCCGGACTGACCTGAAAGCTGTTTTATTTCATTGCTTAGGACATAGTGTCATGTCTTTCAGTCACGTCATTCATTCTCCCTCCTCATTCTCTGTCTACTACTCACTGTTAGGCTTCGGAAGGAAATGTCTGATTTCCTAATTATGTTTCTTTTGTACTCTTGCCTCTCCAGTGTTGGCTGTTGAAGTATAAAATGAAGGATGAGGCTGAAGGGAGGTTTGAGCCTTCATAAACAATCCTCTAGAGTGCCAGGAAAGTCCAGTTTCCTTACTCTAATAAGTCTGGGGAAGTACATTATAAAAACACGATGTGGAATCTCAAGATGACCTATGAGCTGCTTGCCCAGTGAGCTGAAACAGATTCCTGCCCTTGGGTGGCCTGGCAGGACAGGAGTGCCTGGTCACTGGCTGTGATGCCCTCGTTTGTGGCTGGCACCGATTTGAGCCATGCTGTGCCCAGAGGGGCCCATCCATTGCTCAGCTGCGTGTCCCAGGACAAGCCGAGCTCTGCTGGCCTTGCCCCGGGCTGGCTGCTGGCCGGGACACGGAGCTGCTGCTGGCTGGAGCATGGATGCAGTCACATGGAGTGTGGAGGATCCTCCTCTGGGACAGCCCACTGGGGCCACACCTGCCTGCCTGATGCAGGAGGGCCAGAGCAAGAAATTGCCCTGCTACCTGTCCATGTGCACATTCACTCAAGCTTTACAACTGGGTGCTCCAGGGTGTTTGTGTACCCTGGGGGCTCCTTTGCAATTGCCTAGGAAATGCCTCCAAGGATCTGGACTGCAGGCTGCAATTTCTTAGACTAAGCTAACTGGATACCCAGTGCCTTATTAATTATTAACCAGTAGTCCTTGGGAAATTTGAAATAAACAATTCTTTTCATAGTGATTGTGATTTTTAAAGTTTTAAACTTCTAATTTTTCACAGCTGTCTAAAGAGCATGTATAAAATCCTTAATTAGTAATGAGTACATATCCCCATTTATATCTTATTTACATATAATTTAATATTAAATGTATTTTGGTGCTGCAGGAAGCTCTCATGGAAGAATATGCTATTGCAGCTCAGGTGTGGAAACTAAGTACCTGTGACTTGTGTGAAATAGCAAGAAACAGCGTTCTACAGAGCGGATTGTCAGATAAGGTAAGTATGTCTGGAAAACCTCTTTTGTGAATATTAGGGCAAGTAGGAACCCAGAAGTCAATAGTCTGAACACTGAATAGCAGATGCTTAGTGACGTATTTGTGCACATCCCTGTCCTCTTTTCCAGAAATAGTCAAAACTATCTGCTATGCAGTCTGACATTACAAGTAAAGTATTAACATTACTTTTCCCCATTAGCTTTGTTTTGGAATTCTCAAAATACGTAGAGACACCAGATGCCTGTTTATACTCAGCTCTCCTTCCAGTTACAAACTTAATTATTTTGGTGATATCCCTCTGCCAGTGATTTTCTACATCGTGTCTTAGCATTAAGTAAAAATAAACAGCCTGGCATAAGCAAGGCATGTTTTTGCTTAAAAGGGAGTACTACAGAAAATATTCTTGTTTAGATAGGCAGTCAGATTAAATTCCCTTTTGGCCTTAAAATTCTATATAGCCAGAACTAGGACTTACTTTAGATCATCCTCTCTTCTATGTCACTTTTGAACAATTCTTTGAAGGAACTGGTATGTGAAGGGGCTTCATGAGTATATTCTGTTGTTTCTTCCAATATTTCCTAGGGACAACTACTCATTTTCCTCTTGTGCAACATTTAACTCACAAAAGAGACCTAAGCCTCTTTTTGCCCTCTCACATGCAAGATACAGCAAGGAAGGCTGAACACTAACACAGAGGGTTTTAGCAAGCCAGACTGAGTGCAGTTTTGAGTGATTGTATGGATAAACTTTGACCTTAAAATCTCCTAAACTGGTTAAGACTCTGAGGAAGAGTTCAATGCCCAGCTGGTTGAAACTGCTCTTTTCACTTGTACTGGACTCATTCAACTAACAAACACTTATTTCTGCAATAAATCAAAATAGTTGAACTGACTTCTTCCTTTTCATGTTTAATCCCATTCACAGGAAAAACAGAAATTCCTAGGGGTGAATTATTGCAAGGAAGGGCCTGAGGGAAATGACATTCGAAAGACAAATGTTGCCCAGATCCGGATGGCCTTCAGGTACGAGACTCTGTGCAATGAACTCAGCTTCCTGGCTGATGCCATGAGAACAGAAGATATTTCTACTCTGTCCAAGTAGTTACAAACTCAGAGAAACCAGAACATGTCCCTCCTGAGCAGGATAAAATGCAAATTGACATCAAATCATCTGTCTTTGATGCTACCAAGACATAGCTGAACAGTACAAAGGGAGTGTCTGTGGAAGGTAAACAGCATTTGCCATCACCTGTTACTTCATTATTCTCGTTGCAAACATTTTGGTTTCTACGAACATTAGGCTTTTTAAGATTGCTGTAAATACTAAATGCAAACTCAGAATCATGTACTATTTGTTTCGTACTGTCTTAACTGTGCCCTGCAGTGTAGCCTGGGAAACCAGAGAGAATATCTGTAATGCATCTGTGCTATGCACCTGAGGATCCTGCAGATGCTGACAGCACACGCCCACCTGGTTTGGTCCTGCAAGTCTCAGTACCAGTCATGGCTTTTAACACTTTTAAGTTTAACCCTTTATTCATTAGCAGTTTCTATGGGGTGCAGAATTTTGAGGCTGCCCTTTTATTCTGGAAGGTGTTCTGACACCGTTTTTAACTCAATGTTTCAGCAGTTATATTGGAAAACAAGAAAAACCAACATCGGGTAATCTTGTTCAATAACTAATTAATTCCTGTTGTTCTGTAGTGTGTCAGTGAAGAACAACAAACGAATGCTTTTTAATCTAGCAAGTGGAAAACATGGTGTCAAAATCGCTATAAAACATTGTAATGAGTCTAATTATATCATGAATATTTTGCCTTGAAAGCTGAGAACACTTTTTTTATTGCTTTGTAATGGGAATATGTGGATATGCCCATTCAAGTTACTTAGAAATTTATGCAGATAATTCTGGTTGCGTATAAAGAGAAATTTTTTACTTGAAAAAGGGAAGTGTTCTTATGAATCAGTGGTAGAAATGCCAGACCTGATTCTGGTCCTACTTCTGACATATTTTTACACATTTGTTTTAGTCTGTATTTTAGTCTACTACAGCTGAATGGGAAGTCAAGCTGTCTATTTATACAGAAGCCAGCCCACTTGAAATCTGTCATTTCAAATCATGGTATGTTATGTTAAACTATTTATTTAGGAGGAAGTGGTTAGTACAATACAGCTACTGGAGTATTTATCACTTTCAATCTTCTTTGTATTTCATCATCCTTATGACACGGTACTACTCCTTCAGAGAGGATTAAAGGTAATAACATAATGGCATCTTTGTATTGTAGAAGCTGCACAGAGTTTCACACCAAAAAAGACTCGAGGCCAGGGGCAGCAGAGGGTGTGGATGCCTGTGAGTCCAGCACTGCACTACTCAATTCAAAGGCCTACAGTCCCTAAGGCAGGGTCTGAACCCAGGGTTAGATCCCTGGCTCTCTTAATATCCTGCATAGGGATCCTGGGCTTCTTCAAACAGGCATTCAGCATTAATGCATAAAAAGAAAATAACTGATACTGGCCCATCAAGTCTCACCTGACCTTGAACCCTGCATGTTGTGCTCCATCAGATGTCTTGTGCCACTTGTATTTCCTAGGCCAGGCCCTTCTCCTGGAGCTTGGGCACCTACAGCCTTACTTTCAAGAGCTCTTCGGGTCTCACTTTCCCTTGCAAATGCAGCCAAAAGTGGCAGTGGTGACACCACCAGTACCAAACAACCCATTAATGGCATAAATGTATAGAGGCATTGAAGACTCTCTCCTCAGGCTGTGGCAGTTTAAAGAGATACCTACAAGGGCACTTTTTTTAATGTTCCTGCTGTCCTGAATGGAGATTGCAAGGAAATGGCACTAAAGTAGGGGAAGAAGGAATTCCTTATCACCTCCTACAGCTGTGCAGCCTTGTAAGAACCCCCCAAGAGAGAGAGCTAAACCTAAAGATGTAGGAAGCAGCCTGGAATTAAGGCTGCTCCAAGGGAATTAAGGCACAAGAGGGAGAGTTCTGGCCATCCACTCACCATCACAGTTAGCCAGTGTCATGCAGAGGGCGCTGCAGTGATTGCAGAGGTTTTTCATCCAAAACCAGGGCTGCAGGCAGGTGGTGAGAATTTGACTTTAGCTCTTTAGTGCCCCAGCCAAATATCTGCTATGTGCCAGATTTTGTATTCCTTGTACCCCTAAAAATCATGTGAGACCACGGTATGCTGCCCAGCTGAACGAGAATAAAATTGTTCTGTGTCAGCAGCCCCTGTCAGCCTCACTGTTAGGAACTTTAGCAGCTCATAGAATGCAGTCTCAGAATTGGTGTCATTTGCTTAGGAGTCTGAAAAAGTGGTTTAAGCTGTTTAGCTGCCTCAAATGCAAGTGTCTTGTTTCCATCGGTACAACTTCCTAATAAACTGTTACCAACAGTACACTGTTTGTGATAAACATCTGCATCCGGGCTAAGTAAGCAACGTGCTTGGTATGAAGAATTTCAATTGTAAGTATTTCCATCTGATAAACCTTGCTTTACTTGGGTTGTTTCACCTGAAGGTCGCTATTAGTGCTGCTTTTGTTGTCACTTACATTTCTTATTTAGTTTCCTTAAAATTATACCGAATTTGTGTATGTTTAGTACCTTTTCAGCTTTCCTTACCTCAGGTTCTAATAGATCTGTAGCTGTTATTGAAAAAAAAAGAAAACTGGATTTGAATATTCAGTGAATGGACAGTAATTGGGATTCTAACAATAGCCACAGTAACACATAAGTGGTCATGACTACAAGTTCTGCTTTCTGTGCTTTCTTGTGTGCTGCTTTTAAGGGGAAATTGGGCTTATAGTATTATATTTGGGGAAATACTAACAGACATCCTTTCAAGCTTCCACTACTACATTTCTCCTGGTCATCCTTTAATTAGACAAATGTTACTGAATCCCAAGCTCAGTTCTTAAGCTTTGCCTTGTTTTCTTCTTTTTAAGTTGCACTTTTGTGCTCATGTGAGGCTGTTCAGAGCAGCCTTGTGGGCTCAGGCTGTGGCTGGAATGAAGAAGTAGATCCAGCATGAGTCACTGCTGTACACAGGGACACCAGTGCAGGACAGGGCAGTGGCTGATCCCCCCAGCTGCGCTGAGGTCAAACCTGGTTAGAACACAGCTGGTTTGACTCAGGGCTTGGAAGAACATCACTGCAGGTGGCTATTGGGTAAGCACTGCTGCAGCATGGAAGAATATTCTACTTTCTCTTGGCTTCATTAGGAGACAGGTTCAAATGTTATTCAAGCCTTCCTTAAATCTGTTGGTTAAAAAGCATTTTATACTTTCAATGTGAAATGATTAATTATGGCTATTTGATGTTTACAACCCATCTACCTGAACAATTTCTGTTCTGTTACTTTAGCAAACTTAAGGCATTTGCTCTGCTAGTGGAGAATACATTTTTTTTCACAGCCCAGAGCCACCTTACTGTCTCCTATCATTGTTCTTTATGTGTGGCTAAACCTTTCTGTTCTCTTTGCCTAGTTAAAATCCAAGTCTGAAAAGGTGTCTGTAGAAACTGCTTTTTCTTTCTGTGCCTGGGTTACATGATGTTTATCTTTTGCCTCTTGTGGAAGCATTAAACATTACATTAATAAATGAACTGTAAAAGAATATGGTTACCAGTTTTGTGTGTACCTCTCAAAAAAATTGTACCTCCTCCAAGTCTCCACATTTAAGTAGAACTAAAACCCCGTGCAATTAAACTGACTAAACCTAAATAAAGCACAAAAACTGAAAAAAAACCCCAGTGGAGATAGAGAAGACAGTAAGCACTATTTAGGAGAAGGGCTAAAGGCTTAGTTGGTTTAAGCCAGATGAGTGTCAATGAAAACAAACCATTCCGACCTGGCCTAAAGTTCTGAAAGTGAAATTGCACTGCTGTCCCCGCCATCGCTTGGTGCCCACCCTGCTTCCCTGCTCTTCCAAGTTGGGCACCAGGGCAGAGCATGCAGCAGCTCCTCCTGATCGTGGAGCCTCATCTGGATATTGAGCTGAGAGTCAAGACACCCAGCCTGGGAGCAGGAAAGCAGTCCTGACACTCAGGGCAGAGCAGTTTAAGTTGTACTGTGATTCCATGAGCATGCACAGCAGCTTTATCTGACAAAACCCAACCAAGAAGCCAACAAGTGACAGATTTAAATAAATAGTATCAACACAGACATCCTGCTACAGTCACCATGACTTTTGAGGAAAAGCTTAACACAAAATAATTCAGTAAGAAAGGGAGTCAAGATTTTTAGATGAAGATTAAATCATCATCTCTTTCAGTACACAAACTCTTTATTTCTGTACAGGAGCAGTACTGGTGAAGCACAAGAGTACAGGTTCATCTGTAACTGAGGAATGTGCCTTTCTCCCCCACACCCCTGAAAGCAGTAAACACCACTGTTAAACAGCACAGAGAACAGTCCATATAATAGCAAGACACCAACACCACTAATTCACTCATCATTGACCATGACTAACAGGGACTGTCTCACATAAAAAGTCATTTTTGAAGATCTATTAAAATGGGTCAGAACCACATCAGCATGGAAGCACAGACTCTTGTACCAAACTCCTACCTTCTTACACATGCAAATTTCCAAAGTGCAGGTTTCCCACTACTTTTAAGCTTACTTTGTGGAAACACCTTGCATTTTTAAATAGCACTTTGAACCAAAGAAGAGTGCTTATTTAATCATGTAGTGGGTCATATTCTTCATTCCAGGAGACACACACTGTGCAAAGTTCTATCCAAGTTCACAAAACTGGTAATTCCTTTTAATATAAACCTACAAACCCCATGCCCAGTGTTTACTATTTGAGTTTTGACGGGTTAGTGAGGTAAGTAAAGATCTGCTAATGAACATCTTGGCAGCTGTGTTGTCCCATCCCTCATAGATGTAACATTGCTGGCTCACAGCAGAACGTTACCTGGTGATCGCACACTGCGGTCACTGGAAAAGCACACAGCCCCATCCCACCTAATTCCAGTGACACATCCCAGCAGGAAAGGTCTCAGTCCTTAAAGAGTATTGCTGTATGATAAATTCTAGGCCTTGGAATCAAACATCTGAAGAAAGGACAGTTAACAAAAATTCAGTTTTGAAATGACTCATGTTCAAGACACTCATAAAGCAGAGTTCTGTTCACCCACTCAGGTGAGGATAAAATCTTTGGCAAGTTAACTTCAAGGATGATTTAACAACAGAAAACCGAAGAAAATACTTAATTACTGTCACATTACTTCCACTACAGAGTGTGTGTGAATACAAAATTAAAGCATTATGTATATGCAGTGTAAGGATTAAGGCCAGCCAGGTTAACCTACAGCTCCTACTTATATCAAACATCCTTAGGGCTTCCTCAGAGGGCTGTTCTTCCAGGATTCAGCTGGATGCAAATCACAAAGAACCACAGCCAAGATGTTCCTTCCAAAAATAATGGATTTGGCACATCCCCTCTACAGGGATTGAACAGCTCAGTTCAAACCCATACACAGAGATCTCAGTGGTTGTCCTGGTTTCCAGAACTGGAAAGAGTATGGATTAGAAAACCTTTCTAATTAGTTACAGAATTTTCTTTAAAGGAAAGAAAAGGAAGTTAAATACACCATTTCCCATGAAAAAAAGAACCATGCCCACTACATTGATATGGGGCTCAAACTTGAAACCTAGTAAATACAAAGGTTTGCTAATTGCTCTGGTACACCTACCTCCTGCTGTGCCTGTCAACTGGTCATTTTATCCATTCTAGTTTCCTGATCTGTTAATGAATTCCTCTCCCATTTCTCCCTTGGCTTCCAAAGATCCAAACAGATAAGCCAAGTAACTAGACAGAGGAAACAGTTACATTAATGACATATTTAAATTCTTATTTAAAAATAGGAAAAATTAAGAAAAAATATTCCAAACCTTAGCATTCTTAAACTTTAAAATACCATCACAACTGTGATGAAGTAACTCAGGGGAAAAAGTGTATCACACTTCTCTGAATATAAAAATCCTTTCCCTGAACAAACCTGCTCCTCAGTACTGACCTTTTAAGAATTAGAGTTGTTTAATTTTTCCTATCACTGCAGAAGGTTCCAATTTATTTGTGTACCTAGAAGAGGTCAAATCAGAGCCAGGGTTTTTTTTTTTTTGCAGAGCTGCATTAAGGTACCTTGTTGACACCACACTTTAAGAGAGCTCTGACTCACAGTGCCACACTTTTAACCACACCACCTCTACAGTGCAATTGTATTTGGATCAAAACTCAGTTTTCAGACTTCTGTAGTACTAAAGCCAAGAAATTCCTTCAACTTAAAAGAACTCTGACATTTCTTCCAAAGTAACTTTATTGCACAATTCATACACAAAGTTTAATATAGTGGAATGTTCTTAGCTATTAATATGATCTCTAATGTTTAAATTACAATTTCACATTAAACCTGTAAGAAATGTTCACTTAACACAAGAAAGTTAATTTGTTCTAATGCCCCCCGCCAACAGCTGTTTGCAGTAATTCACATTTTCAAGGTCTAGCTTCTGCAACTCATTGACATGTCCATGCCAATGAATTCCTTTTCCAAAATTGTTTGCTAAACATTGCACTTCAGATTAATACCAACCAGTACCAAATTACTAGGTTTTCAGTGTTAATGTATCTATTTCTCCATATAACATACAGTACATATATTTTACAAGGCACACATTACAGTATCTACATCACAGCAGTGTGAATTACAGCAACTTAATTTAAAAAAGCTGTACAGAATACAAAGTTTACTTTTTCACTATTTAAATAATTTTTGCATTAGTTTATATTGTAATTGTCATTATGCTGCAATTAACAATCTGTTTGCATCATTATAAAATTACATTTTAAGAAGTTCATGTAAGTTCTCAGCAGAAAGTCAACTTATAAAATTTCAGTTCAGAAGTATAATTCCTGAAGTACTTGAAAAATAAAGTTAGTTTGAAGCTTTCATTTAGATGTTCTTTCTGTTCCAGTGATATAAAAAGTTTAAAAAATTCAAAGGTTATTTGAAAGTTCTGAACATGGACTAATGCAAGCTCAAAAAGCAAAAAGAAACTGAACCGGTGCATGATTAGGAATATTTGCACGTTTTAGTGGAAAATCCTGGGCCAGCAACAATTTTCAGCCCAAACAATAACCTCCTTTATGCAACCAAACACTCCATACATTTACTGAAGAATATCTCATTGCTATCAATGGCTTAAGAAAGGGGGGGGGGGGAAAAAAAAACAAAAAAAAGACTTCTAAGCTATATACACTCCTAAAAGGATTTTTCCCTAGTTAAATACAGATTTACACACTAAGCCATACTGGCTCTCAAATGACAGACACATGAAGAGTACGTTGCTTCTCTCTCTTAAAACCCATGATAAATTTGACAACGGTGTCACAAGCCAAGCTCAAATGGGTGCCATATGCTGTGCACATTCTTTAACAAATTGATGTATGATACAGAAATTTTCAAAATCTAATTAAATTATTTGGTAGCCAATTAAGAAAAATAACCTAAATATGCATATCTACATGTGCACATGCCTTTTAGTTCAGAACCTGTCTGTGACAAAAGGACTTAAGCCTCATGGCATCATGGAATTTTAACAGGTATGGTAAGGAAAAATGCAGCCTTACAGTAAGCAAGATTTATGCTGATATTCCCTCAAATGCTACACTTGAATATTTTAACTTGATGTTACTGAGAAAAAGTAGTGTTTGTTAATATATATATAAAAATTAATTCTCTACAGTAGCCATTCATTTCCATAACACTATTTGTGCACGAGAGGCTTAAGATGGGTTTCCTGAATACTAACAATTTTAGACTGTCTAAACTCAGCTCTTTAAAGATTTTATTCTGCTAGCCACAAAATATTGTTGCACTCCAGCTGTGATACCTCTTATCCCAAGCTGTCACATGCATATCTTGCTGCAAGCAACATTATTGTTGAAGAAGTTTCTCTCTGCTACATAAAAGCATATTGCACTTGTAGATATAAAGTAGAGCACCCTTACTTAGATTATCACTTGTAACTCTTCATATACCTTTTAACTCTGATCTCATCACTTCCAAAACTCAAGAGGAACAGATAAAACCACAGCATCAGACAAAACTACACCTTAAGTGCTAATTCAAATAAAGGCATTCTCTTCAGATACACCCCATGTTTAGAAATAATTTTAGCTGTTCTTTATCAAAAACTACCCAGAAGCTGATTTACTGCTTTTAGGATTGTGTACGAAACTGTTTAATGTTTCCCAGCTAATAAGACTATGCTAAATATCATATTTTAAAAAATATTCTAAGAGATAAGTCTTGTTAGAAGAATAAGGGGAAGTGCACAAGTACATTTACAGACCTGCCTACACTCTCCAAAACAGATTTAAAATAATTAATACTAAAAGTCATAACAGATCAGATTAAGTATCTGTAAACACTAAGAGCAGCAATAACTTCCTACTGAAGAACAGGCAGTGGGACATCTTCAAGTTTCAACAGCAAAATTTCAAATGAATAACCACTAGTGCTAACTCATCATCTTTATTCACATTAGTTGTGAATAAGGGACTGCTTTTAAGGGTAGGAACTGTGAGGTCAAGCCATCTGCCATGGTTCATCTCTGTTGCAGTACACTGTGATGCTCAAACAGCAGTTTGCAGTTGTAGTTGTGCTGTTATAAATTGCTTCATCGAGTAGTTGAACTGTTAATATCAAACGCTGTTGTTGAAGTAAACTTTGTTAATGATCCAAGAGTTTGCTGAAAGAACAGTTTAATAACGAAGACTGCACACACAGAGACTTGCTCAGATACCCTGTGCTTTAGAAGAGCAGCGCAGACTCACGGCAGCCAAGAGGAGAAGGAAAGGACAGACTGTGGAAGAACAGCAAGGAGAGGTAAAACCAGACGGTCGGGAAAACCAAAGCTTCAAGTGGTTCTGCCATGATCAGCCTCGTGGGCAGGGTCAGGGTCTGTGGGGCTGCCCCGCCTCATCCACCATGTTAAGGATGTAAGTGGCAATGTCATCTTCTGTGGGGGCCTCTGACACCACCCAGGAATCTCCTGCCCCGGTCACCTGCCGGCGGCACACAGGACAGTTTCTGTGGCGGTCACTCCTGTTAGGAAGGCACAGAAATCAGTCGTTTTCACTGATGGTCTCTTGCTGGCCAGAAAATGCCAAAAGAGCCCCCAAACAAACAAAACCCAAGCAAAACCCAACTCACTGAGAACTTCAAGAATGATCACAACTGGATCAGACCACCTATCTATTTTGTTTGTTTAAAAACATCTTTCTTTGTGAGGAAGACTTCTGAATGGAGCTCCATTCTTTGAGTGAAAATCTGGAATCCTGTTCCTCCTAATCATTTGCTCAGTTCAGACAGTATGCATCTGGCTACCTGGCCAGAAAGTTTAAATGGAAATTCACTGTCTAAATTAATTCTTCCAATCTTCAGGAATTCAGCTGAGGTCCTTAGAAACCAGTCTCCATAGGCTTCCTAGATAAAGAGAAGAAGGAGCCCTTTTCCTGAGTCATACAGCCCACTGAAGTTTAGAACTGGTCCCTCAGAGTCCCATCCCTCTCCACCATCTTGGGGATCCCAAACAATTATGTTTGAGCTGGGAGCCTCTGTTATGCCTAAATTAAGAGGAGATGAACCTTAAAAATTACAGACAAAAAAAAAAGCATGGTGTAACTGGAACTTAGTGAGGAGTTCAGCTGATTCATCAGCCAAAGCAGCATATAATCCACTCTCCACCACAGTCACTAAACTAAGGCCTGTCTTGCCAACAGATGTCAAGAGATTTTCCCAGAAGACACAAATTACTCATAATATTCTAAGATCCAGTGATTTTTTTACTATGGTTTTTCCTTGTGGAAGCCCAGTGTTTGTTACAAGAGCAACTTCCTCTGTAAGTCTTTCAAAAAGCCACAAAACAAATTCTTGCACACAAATTATGTGTAAAACCATTTGCATTAACTAGCCAAAATAAAGCCTTTAACAGAGCAGGTCTGTGTCCCCTAATGCCAGACTGCCAGGACACTTCCCTAATCCTTGTAGGCCTGTATGGTCAGACAAGAACTATGCTCCTCCACAAAGCAATTTTTCTCTCCCACTTTTCCAACAACTGGTGTATTAGAGATGCAGAAGCTGAAAAGGTGTTCAGTTTGCTGTGAAGCTGAACATTGCAAGGTACATGTTACACATAAATTTGAAGGTGCTGCCATTGAGAAGAAATATCTTTCTGGAAGAGTCTGATATATTTAAATCAGTAAATTGTATGCTATTTATTTGAAGTGAAAGCACAACATATGGAAAAAATTCCCTCTGCTAGTTATTTCCCAAGTAAGTGACAGTCCAACTTGCCTTCATATTTGCATAGTCTTAACAAGCCTTAAATGAGATTTTGTGAAGCATAACATGCCAGCGTCTGCATATACCATCTTCTCGAGTTTTTGAGCAAGACTAAAATTTAATTAATTTTAGAAGAATAAAAAGATGTAAGAAATTACAAAACAAATGCTGAAGAACTCTTTTACATCTCTTTTTTTACAAAACTTCCTGCTTTCCTTTTGCTGCAGTCTGATTTTACTCAGGCTTGTTATGTATCATATGTACATTAGCTTGGAAATATCTTCAGACATTAAATTATATGACAATCATGGAATCTGTCAAACCAAACTGTCAGATAACCTCTGCATACTATAAAATAATGAATATCCTTTAGTCTGTATTACCATTTATCAATGCATTTCTGGCAGAAACTGTGAGCACACGGCAGGATTAGATCAGCACGCCCATCCATGCAGATGCAACATTCCTCTTCATCTGTCAGCTGTTTAACCCTGCAGAAAAGAAGACACTGTTTTCTTCCAGATGTTTGATAGTTATGCCCCAGTAACTACACCAGTTAGTACATTTTTCATAATAATTACTGATGGCCAGAAAGAAACACCTGTGCTTTTAATCCGTGAATGAATCTTATGGCATCCCATCCTATGTCAGCAGTACATGAACTAAACTAAGCCAGAACAGGCATTTATTTTTTGTGTCAGGTGCTTTTGGTGTTGCAAAGGGTTCTGTAAATCCCTTTTCATATCAACAAGGAAGTGAGAGGAGTTGTAACTGCTTCATATCCCATGACTGGGCAAAAGAACAGAAACACTGTTTACATTAAAGGCAGGAGAAGAACCTGCCTTCCCGTCACTGCACGTCAGGCTGAACTAGTTCACAATGAACTTTGCCAAATTTCTGTGTGCTGGTTTATATCCTAGACAAAAACATGCATGGCAAGAGGATCACCACCAGAATGCATGTTCACTCATTTCACGTGGCATCAAAATGCCAGGAGCTGAACTGCTCATTAGATTGAAAAGGCTGATTTTAGCTTGCAATACGCTCCACATAATTGCTCATCAAATGAGGACTCTCAAGCTGTTACCACAGCTTTTCCAGTTAAACTCCCAGGTGTTCCTGTTGGTGGGGAAGTTTAAAAATTATCTCACTACCCAAGACAGACACTGACATTTTGTATCTTTTTCCCGAATAAGAGATATCTGTATCTAATGTTCTTAGCAGTAGTATCTCAAATACTTGCACCATCAAGATTTCTCAAGTGTGAAAAGGTGCAGAGAACCCTCAGCTTCCACTGGCCTAACCAGACATGTAAAGTTCTCAATTTTATAGTCACAGCTCACTTCCAAAACAACCAAGGAAGTGTTCAGAAATACTTGGGTTTCCAAAAATCCTCATTTGAGGATCCCTGTTCTGACTTGAGGAACAGAGATAGCATTCTAGAAAAAATGGCATTTCAGGAGAGTCAGTCCACCTTATGACTATTGACCAGACCATTTTAGCTTAGGCATCTAAGGGAGCTTGTCAAACACAGAGTATTTTTTAACTGTACAGATTAGGAGGCTACTGGACAGCAGTCAACATGCCTTTGTTTTATTTTTCAGTCGGTCCTTGGGGTTTCCTTTTCAATTTGCTTTTGGAGAAGTTACTTTAAAATGACAGATTTTTTTTTTTATAGATGGTAATTTGCATACAATGAGGACAACAGTTTCCAAGAAGCCTATCTTTTGTGTAGCTCATCATGTTCTTTAGACCAGTTCCCTTTCATTTTCCTCCCCCATGCAATTCTGAGAACCTCTAAAAGCACTTGAATTTTTGAGATTTGCTGGTGTCTATACAAGCAATCATACAAGGCCAATTTATATAGTTAGTGCTAAGTAAGCTTTAGTCACAGGACTAAGTTCCTGAAGAAACAGTAAAATAAAAGTGTGTCAGACTAAGGAAATGCTTGTCCCTTCATTATCAGAAAGCATAAATCACTCAGGCATATTCTGAATGCTCTGAATAGGAAGTGGATGTTGTAGAGAAATCGTGGAAATAGTTCAGGAATAGTGGAAAAAGTTCAGAAGAATCTAACAGATAACACTCACTATTTTTAGATAGTGAGGGCTAACTTTTCAGAGCTGAAAAATGTCTAAAGGTGAGAACAATTTAGGCAAATGGGTGATTATCATAGAAAAATAAACAGAAGATTTCATTGGTGTAGAATACTTGAAGGTGCTTCAGCCTGTATTTCCCTTAGCAACTTGTAAAACTTGGCTAAGACACAAGCTCATCATACTAGCAAAGTATACTCTTTTTATTTGTGATTAATACTGCCTCAAATGATGAAATTTACAAACATGAAGGGTGCTCACCTGCCTTGTCTCCAAGACTGAAAACTGAAAAAGAAACTCACATAGGAAACCTTTTATCTTCCTCACTGACTTTAGCAATATACAAAGTTGTTTTGCCTAAGTATCTTTGTTTGGCTTGTTTGTTTGAAGCAAAAGACCATTTCCAGAAAAACATGTGTTCTGGTATAACCTTGGGAAAGCAATTTTCCTGTTCTTTCTCGAACATGTTCCCAATTTCCAGGAAATTAATTGAATTTAATGAAAATAATACCTTCTGCAATCCACTGACTTAGAAAAACCTGTGGGCTCTGTGGAGTGACAACACAGCTGACCCCTTTCTCATTTCAAGAGCTGAAGTGTGACACTCAGCCTGCTTTATTAAAATACCTGGCTGCCAGCTCTTCGCTGGTTAACACAGAGAACTCTACCATTTACTACCTTTTTTTGTAAAACCTAGCTCTACCTCACTTAAAACTGAGTTAGAACCCTGAATTTATTCAGGAAGTGAAAAGTAAGGAATTACTGGTAGCAGCAACACTTCCACACAGGGAAAAGGTGATTTGCTGTTATATTCAGTTTGAACTGAAGTTATTGCAGGTGTTGACCTCAGACTTTTGTTTTTCCTCTGGTTAACAAAGCAGAATGTCAACATGAGTGAGACAGTTCCCATTTTTCCAGTCTTACAAGTTAAATTATTACCATAACTGATGAGTTTCTAGTGGCAACAGATGGGAACTTTCACATGCCAAAATGTAAGAGGAAGAGAAAGTTTAAGTGGAACAATAACAGAATCCGCTTAAACAAACACTGTCAAACCCCCTGAATTTGTAGCTGCAGCTGATTCCGTTTCCTCCCGTTTCCTTATTCAGGAGATTCAACATATACCATGTTTACATTAGAACTGATCTCTAAAAGGGTTGTTCTGAAGCTAAGGTATGGTAGCACCGTATTTCAGAATTTCACCCAAGTGCACTGCAGCTCCCTTGGTGCAAGGGAAGGTGTCTGTTCATGTTTGTGATGGTACAAAGCCTGCAGCTGCCACGAACGAGCAGTTCTGATCAGCAGGTACTTGTGGTTCAGGTTTTAAGCACAACTCCCTAAATGCTTATGTTGCAATTGGGGTCAGAAGGTAAAGTATATCAGAATACCTTCCCATCCACAAGCTGGCCTGACACGATGACAGAGACATCAAACTCTCAGCAGCTTCTTCAGAAGTATCACTCTGTGCAAGAACTCCTGCTGCTTGACTGGTGATGTCTTTATAAAGTTGAGTGAACTGATACAAGTTCAAGATTCTGGAAGCTTCCACGATGCCACTTGTTTTATTTATCTTAAGATATAAGAATTGTTTACAATTACTTATCAGATTTCAACCTGGCATTGCTCAAAATGTTTTTAAAGCACTGAAGTGTTTTAAAGAAGAGACTGAAGGCAGTAGTCTCCCTCCTAAGTGCCCATCACCCCGCTAGCAAGCTGCAGTCTGCCTCAGCAAGAGTAAGGACTGCACACAGCTGCTACAGCATGAGGAACACCACAGGCAGCACCACAACTTTAGGGCAAGGCAATTGCCATCACTACTCAAATGGATTAAAGTTTGAGTAGGGACCTAATGCCCAAAAAACTGGGCTAAACTTACAACCAAGCACAGGATCATCAGTTATTTGATATTTGAACTTAAAACCGCCTACAGAGATGGCTGCCTTGATGAAAACTAGGAGTAAACAGGAAACTACAAACTGTTGGTTTCAAACAAAGTTTGAGGGTTAGCTTGTTTCACCACATGTTAAGACTGCTCAGTGGATTCAGGATCATTAAAGGACTTTACCTGATACGATACAGAGGGGAAGATCTCCTCAACAGATGGAGCGAATTTCATACGTTTTTGTCATGGTCTCCCAAATAAGTTACAACATTGAACTTTTAGATTGGTTTTCTAAGGAATCAGACTATGTAAAGGCACACGAGCTCAGTTAATAATGCCTGGAAGAGCTGATTAATTTCTACTACTATCAAACTCTACAGTTCCCAGTTTGTTGTACCATTGGATTATTTGACCTCACAAATCACCTGCATTTTGTAACTAAAGGGCTGAAAGTGCTCCACTGGAAGGTATCACTCCTGTAAGCTTAGTTATAAAAATGGTTAACGCGCTGTTGGCAGAAACTTAGAATTTAGACTTAATTTATCTCCAACAGCATCTTTGAATACATCATCTGTATCAAAATACATGTAGAAGGTGTTGGATTTTACAAGTCCTCAAATCTTTGCATACAAACTGCCCATCAAATTGAAATGTTCACACTTACTTTGGTACATATTATCCTAACGATCACCTTCCAGAAAGCAGAAGAATCAGACCCAGGTTGCACTTCAAATAACAGATGTTTGTCTTGTCCAGAAGCCAATTTTGCAGTACTGAAACAAAGCAACATCAGTTTAACAGCATGTGCTGGACCTGCAAAGACCAGCAGCCTCAGCCAAGTGGGATTATTTACGGTTCATTTGTCTGCTCTCTATCCTTAAAAGAGATTTTAGCAATACTGCCCAGGGGCATCAAAGTAGAGAGTAATGACCTTCTTAGCACGTCACTGAATACACAATCCACTTCCATTTAAACTGCACAGCAAACATCAGAAAATGCTGTGCAAGACTTTTGATCCAGCATCAGCAAGCAGGTGTACTTTATAAACATTTAAATTCATATATGCTGTCACTGCTTATTACACCAATCACACAGTCTTGTGTCCAATCTGAAAAGATTACTTCCTCAAAAAGTATGTAGAAAAAAAAGCCTGTGAGTACCAACATATGCGGATGACGTGTATTTTTGTTAGTATATATTAATAATGAGGTAGTCAGGTAAACGTGTCAGGTGAATGTGTCAGGTGACCTGAGATTTGCTTTTTTAATGGAACACAGACACAACGGTCTATTCCATAAGAATCAGAACAAGCTATATTACATTCAGGCTTAAGTAAACACTGGAACAAAAGAAACCACTTGAATAACAGTATTAATTACACTGATACATGCCCAGATTCTCACGCAAAATATCAGGTAATGTTCTTCAAAATCTATTTATGCATCTTCCCAGAAGACAGCTATGTGTTCTTGAAGGTCATTCACAAAAGTATGACCCTCTCCAAGATAACTTCTAGACTGAATATAAATTCACATTTTAGTTACAGCAAACATTACAAAGCCCTTATTGAGTGTGTGTGTGTTTCCACTTCATTTTATCACTCTCATTTTATAATGTAAATACTGGCTAAAAATGACAACACTGCTTTTTTGCTCATTTCCTTTTACTGTCATCATACTGGTCAAACAAAAGGCAGGCTATGAAAAATGTGACAAAAAAGCAGCCTTTTGTTTGGGATTATCTAGGTCACTGGTTTGGGACAGTAAGATACATCTCATCCTTAATGAGGAGCAGCCTTGCATGTCTGCAGAGGTGGCAGGGATGGTCACAAACAGTTCTGTCTGAGGTGCCACCCTCCTCATGTAGCTCTGCTGTCCCTACCAGGCTCCTATTGCTCCCTCCTGACTAAAGTGACAGGCAGAGAGGAAGCAGCATTGCATCTTCATGTGGAAGGGAGAAGCTAAGAGACACAGGTGACACTAACATAAAGATAATGCTTAATCACCTCTTGTGAACTTCTAAGAGAGAGCAACACTTGCTAGAAGAAGAGTATTGGAGAAAAATGAATTTAAGGAGGAGAAAAGGCTTTGGTTTTGAAGCATAATTACAACCATTATAGAAACATCGAGAAATGAAGGAAACATTTCAAAACCATGGGTTGAGTTCTGGCTTAGCCAGCACAGAATAATATATTGCATACAAGGTCTCTGTAAAACATGAAAAAAAAGAAAGAAGCAAAGTAAGGCTTACATATCATTGAGTTCAGCTACTCTTCCCAGAAACTCTTCATAGGTTAGGAAACCACTTTCTTGAACCAAAGAGGCATGCTTTGCTACTTTTTCTGGCAACTTGTTAATTACAGTTTGTGTGTGGTTTGAAATCTGTTGACCCATGGTGAAGTTCTTCACCTCAGTTCTGTAGGGAGAAGTTCTCATTCACTTGTAGAGTCCCTGCTAAAAATATTTGAGAGAGTTACACGTGCTTGTGAGTGGCTACTCCCTTATTTTATTTTTGCCTACAGCAATTATTCCACAAGTAACACAACCTGAACAGTCAGATCAGAAACAATGCAGAACACTTCGAAGAGCGTGGAATGTGGCATTATAATCTTACTCAAAAGGTACTATTTTGCTTACAGCAATACGTTTATTAAACGGGTAATTTTTCACATAGATTCAGCTCCAACACACACATACATAAATACATCCAATGGAATGGAAAAAAAAAAATCTTGACAATGGTAAGTTATGACAAACTTTGTTTATCCTAGATATTTGTGGGTATGAATATCAGAATGCCTGCAAATAAGCACATCAATGTCTGTTTATACATAGACATTACATTAGGAATCAGCTTTCTTACATCAAACTTACATCGGCAGATCAAAAGAACTCCCACAGCATTCTGAAACTGGTAAGCCAAGGAATCCGTGTCAGTATAAACCAATTTAGAGACTTCCCTATCAGCACAAAACACTCAGCTTTAGGATGTATTACTGAAGTGACTTGCTCAAATGTCTCCAACTCCAACTTAAGTTAATATTTCCTTCAAACTCAAGTATTTTTCCCCAAAAGCCTGCCTAAGGATTTACACCATGCCCTCCAAGTCTTTAAGTCTTTATCCACTTACTCCCCTAGATGCCTCTACATTTCACTTCCCCCAAAATGCCTCTTTGCAGAGTTCACTGTTTGTAAAGCAAACCACTTGTGTCATGCCCTTTTAAGACCTCTACAGATATGGGTGTGCAAGGGCAAGTGAACTGCAGAACATCCACCTAAACTAAAACACAGAGCAATCTGATAGTAACTGTGTTATAAACTCCAGACGAGAGACATCACAGAGAAGCAGCACTTTGCCCTGCAGGTACCCGTAGCAGCACTTGGGCTTAAACCCACCCAGAACAAAATTTACAGCTATTGAGATCTCACCACGGTGTAAGTAAAACACAGGACACCAAGCGAGCTCCTGTCAGAGCATACTGAAGTACTATGCAACTTCACCACAGTAAGCTTCCAATTTATGGTGGGAATTTTGACCAATTTCAATTCCCAGATGCGCTCCCCCTCCAGTCACTCTTCTCCTCCCCAATAAGGCTCCATTCGCCTCCCAGCCCGCTCCCTGGGACGTGTTTGATCAGCACACGCCCAGGCCACACACGTCAGGCACTGCCTATCAACAGCACAACCTGTCACCCTCCAGACACCTCCTCCCGGATCTCCCACGCTAGTGCTCCCCCGAGCTTCTGAGGGAGCACCGTGCCTGCTGCGGGCCTGAAGAGCTCAGCACCCAAATCCCAGCACTGAAAAGTTTGGTGAAAAACATCTGCGAGGATGTCTGCAGAACTGGATATTAGAAAAAGGTTCTTCACCCAGAGGGTGGTCGGGCACTGAACAGGCTCTCCAGGGCAGTGGTCACAGCACCAGCCTGACAGAGCTCAAGAAGCTTTTGGACAACACTCTCAGGCACATGGTGTGACTCTGGGGGTGTCCTGTGCAGGGCCAGGAGTTGGACTTAGATCCCTGTGAGTCCTTTCCAACAAGGCATTTCCTGCTACTCTATGAACTGTTCCCTGTTAGTCACCCGTCAAGACCTGACACGCCCCGCGTCACCCCCAGACCCACGAA
>NW_008236766.1:1916557-1930275 GCF_000691975.1 Corvus brachyrhynchos
CGGGCCGCTCGCAGCCCTCCTCGTCCTGCAGTGGGCCCCGCCAGAACATCCATAGAATCACAGAATCAATTAGGTTGGAAAAGAGCTTTTGAGATCGTCGAGTCCAGCCTATGACCGAATACCACTGTGTCAACCAGACCATGGCACTGAGTGCCACGTCCAGGCGTTCCTTAAACACCTCCAGGGACGGAGACTCCACCACCTCCCTGGAAAGCCTGTGTCGATGTCTGATCACCTTTCTTGTGAAGAAATTTCTGCTAATGTCCAACCTGAGCCTCCCCTGGCACAGCATATATCCTCTCATCCTATCGCTGCTTTACTGGGAGAAGAGACCTGGCTACAGTCCCCTTTCAGGCAGTTGTAGAGAGTAATAAGGTCATCCCTGAGCCTCCTTTTCTCCAGGCTAAACACCCTCAGTTCCCTCATCAGACTTGTGCTCCCGACCCTTCCCCAGTTCCATTGCCCTTCTCTGGACTCGCTCCAGCACCTCAGTGTCCTTTCTAAGGGTCCCAGAACTGGACACAGCACTCAAGGTGTGGCCTCACCAGTGCCGTACAGGGAGACAATCACTGCTCTGGTCCTGTGGGCCACACTATTATCCATTCTGGCAGGCAGCAGAAGTGCTGTATAGAGTTGGGTTTTTTAAGAAAACACTCTGTAATAGCTGGACTGATGAAAACAGGGTCACTTTTCACCCTGCTGCACCCTCAGCAGATGCACACTCAGTGCTGCACTGTTCAGGGTTACCAGTGCCTTCTCTCTTTCCTATGAGATCTATTAAATAGTGATCTAAATGATGCTTTATGGAATCTGAGTGCCTGGCTCAGTGGGATCATCCCAGGCCACAGCTGCTGTGCAAATCCCGGTCTGCAGGGAGGATGTGGGCGGTGGATGTGAATGGCAAAGGTCAATGCTCACTGACCTTTTCACAAAAAAATCCCAACACCCATAAAGGACAACAAGCCATTGAGAAACAGATATCCTAGGACATCCTCTGGGTCATCCATATCCTGATGCTGCAATATTTAATTCTGCTTTTTTTTTTTTTCTTAATTTAAAGAGGAGAAAAGGAGTAGTACTTCCCCTTCCTGCCTGCTTCTGTTCACACATAGACACACGTACTTCCCACGACAAAGGCATCCCTATATTCCAGACAGGGATTGGGCTGGACTGGAAACCTTGTTGTATTTCCTGCAGGCCAAGCACCCCTTTTGCCTAAGGTCAGCAAACATCTGTAGCCTCAGTGTGGGAATCTGAGTGGTGTTACCATCAAGTGACGAGTACAGACTGTGCTCTCCTGCTTGTTGGGATGAGTTATTTGTCCAAGGTACTTGAGCAGCTCCGGCACATCAAGGACCTTCAGAGCTGTTGAGGTGGTCTCATTAAAAAAACCAAAAACCACAACACTTGAGAAAATTCAGAAACATAATGAAGAATTTCTCTTAAGTTTCTGCTACCTCTAGTTAAGGGTTTGGTGTTTGACTCTCTTGCTCTAGATACTTAAATAAATGTTTCCTGTTTGCATTGTGGTAGTGCATCCCTTGCAATTCCATTAAACAATGAGCAGGAAGGTTTTGTACTTTCCAATTCCAATGTGACTGAGTTGTGCTCACTACATAGAGACAATATCAAATACAGTACTTGTTGATTAGTACTTTGAGCTGCCTTTATTCCATACAGACCAGTGTAACAGCTCCTTCCACCCTTGTGGTGTTGGCATAAATTGTGTAGAGGAATGGAGGGCAGATCAAACCATCTGCATTGGTCAGGTATCAGTGGGAAAGCTGGGATGAAAGCTAAGTTTTTAAGGTACATGATAAAATAAGACACTTAGAGGCAAATTAAGGCAATTTAAGGCAATACCTTATTAAATCAGGATAGATTTTTTAGTAAGTAAATGCTTCAGGGAGTAAAAAGCCCTTATTTAGCTCTAAAACAGAAGCAACATTGTAATTATCTCTTGGCTGTATGGAAAAGAATAGAGAGAAAGGTAATTTCTAATCTCTAAAACATGGAAAAGAGAGGCAGAAGTGAGATAAAAAGAAAAATCCCAAACTACCTGGAATCCTCTACCTTTGCCTGTGTCAAGCCCATTTGCTATTCTGGCACCTTCATGACTGGTGGCTGTGGCCCCTCCTGATGGCCTTACTTGTGCTGTCTACTCCTCACAGAGCACTTCCATTCTGGATGCCAGGAGAGATACAAGGTGTTACTGTGGTGGTTTGCAAGGACAGGAGTTGCTTAACTGGGTGGGAGGGCTGTGTCTAGTGCTGTCCTCTGTTGCATGTTTTTCTGCTAATATTCTGCTAATGGACATCTGAAATGAGCAGTTTTTAGAGCGGTAATGAATCACTTGGAGCCATAAAATATTTCTGAACTATCAAAAAACCCCCAAACCAAAACCAAAACCAAACCACAAAAATCCCTAACAAACAAAAACCGCCACAAAAACGGAAAACAACCAAGGGCATCTCTAAGTATGCTGTTAGCAATGCACTGTAACTCACTATCTACTGGGATATATAACCATTGGGCATTTTAAAATTTATCTGAATGAAAAATAGCAAAGTTCATAACCCAATATCCTACACTGTTGAAAACTTAATATAGGTGAGCAGTTCTATTGCTATTTTAAAAATTATTATTATTATTATTTAAGACTATGTTTTTCAAGCTGCTTGATGAAGGAAAAAAATCTTCCTTTGGCATAACAGCCTCCTTCACACATAAAGGTAAGTTATCTAAATTCTTTATTGAGGAAAATAGTTGATAAACTGCTAGTGTTGTTCTTTTATAACAACTAATTTCTTCTGCAACATTAAGGTTATATGAGTTCTTTTTACCGTGAGATAGTTTTCATGAGAATACATTGTCCAGACAAACACATCCACCGTGGTTTATTTTTTAGGGAGTACTGTAGACATCCCATGCCACCTGAGACCTTTATTATGAAAGCCACACTTAAAGACACACAAAAGATCTCCAATGTAAGTGTTGAGATACAGTTCAAGGTTTGTTTTTTCCCCCCTCTGTCAAGTATGTGATGTGGAAGAATGATAATGGTTTTAATAAATAAAGCAGTAAATTATGATGTAATGAAGGTATCTAAGAAAGTTATTCATTGCTGTAAATATATATATATATATATATCTGTATAAACATCAGCATCTTTGTACCCTTCCCCGGGCATTTGAATGACAGTGGGTCTTTGAGTTTTCACTCCCTTGTAAACAGAACTGGTTTTTCTGTTTGTAAAGAGATATTTTTAAAAACAGCATGCAACTCCTGAATGGAAATAAGCTAATCTACATGAGGAAGACCTACAGTGTCAGCATTTCATTTTAGGCATTAGGCTATCAGACATCCTCCAGCCAGATATAAAAACCTTTTCATTATATATTGATCTGAATTCCAAGCAAATAGTTAATGTAGTGCACATCATTAATAGCATATTCCTAATTGCTTCTTTATTAAAGATGAAAAATGAGCTGTAATATGGATTTGTAAAATTTATTTCAAGTAAATAAGATAGCATGTTCTTCTGCAAGAATACTTGTTGCCAGAGATGTAATTATTAAAAAACAACTCTCATATGTTAAAGATAGAGAAAATATGAGTATTTACAATCACTTATGTTTAAAAGCATTGCTAAGTTCTGAGTGCTTCATTTTATACTTCCATCAACAACTGTACATTCTTCCCTTTAAACTTCTGCTTCTAGACATTTTACTGTGGCCTCAGGCTTAGTTTTACACTCTTCTACCTTATTTCCATTATTCTGTGTTTCCTTCTCAGGTGTCTGGTCATTTGATTTTGTCTCTTTGAGAGCAGTAGTTACAACTGTTTCTTTTTGCTGATTCTTGTTTAAAAATGGTAAGGTTTTCTTGTACCTTTAAAAAGAAAAAAGGATAGTAAAGCAGAAATACTGACATCGTTTGGTTGTATCATTCAAACAGCTAGAATTTACTTACTCTACCATACTCAAGCAGAAGTCTCACAGAGGATAGTGACATGCTAGATCATTGTGCTTTTTCAAGCAGTGTGCTTTCTAAAGAAATTTTTGGGTATTTTTTAAAAAAACAAACAATGCATATTTAGGATTTGTGGTACACAATGATAAAGCTGTCTGTGCTAGGATATGAAAAATGCACACTTTTTAGTAGCATTTAATGATGCCCTGTATTCAAGGTCCTTACTTTTGACAAATGAGTTCAACAACTATTTTTTTCTGAGCAAGATCACAGTCCAATAATAAAAACTTTCACCTTGAGTCTGACATAGAAAAAAAAAAAGGATAAAATTGCATAAACAGGTTTATGTATGAACAGATGCAAATTTCAGTGTTGCTATTTTGACACACTTGGAAATGTTTCACACTAGGCATGATTGACCAATTAAAAATAGGCAATATTTTTTTTTGCTCCTTTTCTAAAGCAGGGAGTGGCAACAACAACAACAAACTTATCTGCATAAAAACTGGGTTTAAGATTTTTTTAATTTGTGCAACACTATTATGTCGTCATCATTACTTCTCTGCTTTTTAGTATATATTTTAAATATTCGGTGATTGTACTCTAGGAGTGAACTCATTCCAAGAGAGAAAAAAATAATAGCAATTTACCTTTTGATATAGCAGACTGCTAGAACAACTGAAATAATGAAGAAGATGATTGCCAGTACAAGAAGTGCAGTGGGGATACCTGGAGATAAAAGTGATATAAGCACAGAGTTTTTATTTATGTACTTAATGCTGACTTTCTAAAGGCTCATGAGCATAAATCTGGATTCTTCTAAAACCAGTCTAGTGTCAGAATACATCCACATCAACTGAAGAAGTTTTAGGAACATCAAAAGCTGAGTTACTCCTGCTCATTTCTTTCAGGATAGACTAAAACTGGTATTTAGGCCATCCCTGACAAATATTGGATTGGAGGGTTTTTGCAACCTGCCTAGAGAACACATTCTTGTGGTTAATTATCCTTAGTTAGAATGATTTTCCTCATACTTAGTCTGTTTCTCCACTGCAGTGTGTTAGGGTTGCTTACTCACACCTCATATCTCGAGAACAAGTCTCCTTAAAACTTTCTTGGCTTCTTTTGGTTTTATGAACCTGGTGAGTTTTCCATTACACTGAGAACAGAGTGTTTGCCAAGACTTTTTCAGAAATGTATTTACCCCAAATCACATTAACCAGAATGAACTTCTATCATTTCATATTAAAATATGATCAAAAAAGGATAAAATCAGATCTTAGTTCTACTTCAAAACTATTTTAAAATCCTCTGCTTTATAAGCTTTGTTTTGCAAAACTGTATCATTCCTATTCTGCCTCCAGGTTCAGCTGTATCAAAATGGATGGTGGAGCAGCAAACACAAATAGCAGTGAACAGTTTGACTCCTGACACCTACATAATTAGCTCTTTTCATTAAATGACTGCCACACAAGGCCCTTACCTCCAAAAACAACAGCATCATTCTTAAAGGCCAGATGGGGAGTGTGTTTGGGAGAGTCAGTGGGTGAGTGCTCCTCTGGCATTTGTGTGGTAGGCCCCTCTGTCGGTAAGATTGTTTCAGTCACGCATATGACACGAAATCTGTTTCTCAGGAATTTTTCTGACTCAGTCACTGTCACTGCTGTGATGTTCTCAGCCAAATCAGGGGCTGAATATGCAGTTAGGTCCCTTGATGCACTCGATGAAAGAAATGTGGTTGTAGTTGGGTCTGGTTGACATGAATTAATCTGGACATCTGCAGCAGAGAAAAGAAATACATAAAAGTTGTGTTGGATGCTTACTGCACACACATTTATTGAAATTGTTCCTCAGTCTTTCCCATCTGGAATTTTTTTTTTTTCTGTTCAGAAAAGCTTTGCCCAAACCAGGCATCCCCATTTCAAACACGTGGTTGCAACCTAGATTACACAGATTTTATCATTACTCACATAGTTACAAACTCCTTTGAGCAAGTGTGGCACTTATTTTATGATTCCATGCCAATGACTCCACTCCTCATGAAAACTAGTTAGAGTAATACTGCATATAAAACCCAACAGTATAACCTCCCACAGAGCAGAAGGCTTAACTGCAGATTCAATGTTCAAAAATATTTCCATGGTATTGTGTGTATGTTCAAAATACAAGCTTGTATTCTTGATACTTTGAAAATTAATTTGATTTCCTGTAAAAAAAACGTAGCCTGTAAGTTTCAAATAAATCAGGCACCAGTGTGAGATAATAAAGAGATTTTATTCTAAGTGGGGAGGAGGGGATAGGAAGTAACAAACTTCAGGTTTGAAGAAAAATAAGTAATTTTCAGAAATTAAGTCGTTTAATAGAAGTGAATGTTGTCTGCATAAAAATGTTGGTGCAAGTGAACTTTTATAGTAAATTGGAAAAGCTGAGTTCTGAATCAGGCTCCTGTGAAAATGTGGAAATTCTACTTTGCTAGTGAAATTCTATATTCTGTAAAGCTATAAAAATTTCACTAAAGTAACAACCAGGTTACAACATAAATAACTGGCAAATGATGTGTGTGCTGTTCTCCAACTGAATCCCCACGGGAAGTCTGATGACGCAGTCACCTTTACAGAATGAAATGCCAAAGGGCAAGGGCTTAACACTTTTTCCACTATGGTTTTCAAGAGGTTTTGGCAATGTTTTTGGCACAAGAAAATTGACAAAACGAGCTTCTGACAAATATTTTGGGTAAGAAATGCCTAGAGCAGGCAACAGTTTGGAAATTAAGATAAAGGAATGCAGAATCATCCCAATGTGAAATACACATTTTTAAATGGTTTTCTAACCCCATTGAGCAAGCTTAACTTTATTCACATACTCTAACAGTATGCATGTAGTTATTTTCTTTTAATTAAAGCAAAACAAAGCAAGTAATTTGGAATTATTTGCTGCCTCTTTAGCATTACCCAATCTACCCAACACTTTTGATGCAGAATACCACAAATTTCATGCAGTGAAACACCATGTTGCACAGGCCTTCTCCCTACAGCTTTATCCTCAGTCTCTTTGGAACCTCCAATCTTCACAGTCACCAGGCAGGGTCTCAGGTCCTTACATCTTTGCATGGGCATACCTTGCATCTCCATCTTTCTCCTGCTTTTTCCAACCCTTGTTCATACAACTTTCCTGAAAACCTTCATGGTTTTGTACATATTCTCTCGCTCTTGTTGTCTAAAACTCATTGGGCAAAGCCTAGGGACTGACTATAAATAATGAAATGATCCTTTATTTGGTCTAATTATTGGGATATCTGTTATGTAATAACCATAGATATGGGACACAACATCTCTAGTTACTTTTTTCAGTTAATACCACAGAAGCCATTAAGAAACTGTATTGATCTATAGTGCAGAGATCTAACTTATATCAAGGCCCAAGTTCCACTGTTGGATCTTCTATCTGCAAATAGTCAATGAGGGGAAGGACAGGTCTTTTCACACCTAGGATGATGCATATTAAAGAGGGCTGTTGGATTTTACTCATTATAGATTGGGATCTAATTAGTTTTATGGTCTCTTGGCAGTTCTGGTTTATAATTTAATTTAGCTTAATGGGCACATTTCCCTTTCTAAAAAAAAAAAAAAAAAAAAAAATCCAGTTTTCCCAAAGTACCCCCCTCTTGGCCTTTTTGGGAGAACAGACACACCGCACACAGACACCCTGGTTAAAGATTCAATTCACTCTCTTTTAAATTATCATGCCCAAATAATCAAAAAAATAAAAATCCAGTTTTCCCAAAGTACCCCACTCTTGGCCTTTTTGGGAGAACAGACACACCGCACACAGACACCCTGGTTAAAGATTCAATTCACTCTCTTTTAAATTATCATGCCCAAATAATCAAAACATATTAAGAGTGTTGTGTCAACATTACAGAATGGTAAAAGCAACTCTTCCTCGAGAGCTTTCATGGCAGCACCAAATTATTAATTGGGATTTACTGAATTCACTTTTTGTATTTCTTGGAAGCTTCTGAGCTAAGAACAGCTTGACAATGTTTAGACTGGGGGGAAAGGGTCAACAAATTATAGGAACTCACTCGTTATGATTTTTTCATGAGGATTTAAAAAAACCTATATAAAGCAAAACACACACAAAATGTAGTTGTCATGCTTGCATACCTGAGGAATTGAAGCAGTAGAGATTAAATGTTTTCTCCTTGCCAGCATTCCATTGCACTATTCCAGTTTTTCCCCGACCACATTTCTGGTTGGATGTTATCCGAGGAATAACAACGAATCCCTCTTTCACCCATCCGAAGCTACAAAAAAAAGCATCAATGCTTTTAGTATGAGATTTATCACCAGCCTCAGCTGTGTGTGAGGCTGCTCACTAAAGGTGGTGGGCCACTAACTGGTGGCACATACTTGCATGTTTCAAAGCCGTGCTTCAGAGCCTCTTCAACTTGCTGTTTACTTGCCAGCTGTAGACTGAGCTGATTACATCCACTACTTGCTTCTGAGAAATTAGCTTTCTGATCAAGATAAATTCCTATACCCTTGATCCTGCAAGATGAATGAATGGAACCTGTAATCAAGCCATAAAATAGTCAAGGTTAATATTTGAATATTAGCATTTTTTCCTCATGAAGGATTTAAGATCACATTCAACTGAATTGAAATTTTTTTAAAGTTTCTAGCTTGAGGATAGTAGAAAACTAATTTCTAGCATAGAAGACATTTTAAAAATAGAACATATTTTTTTAACACTATAGTCTGGAATTTCAAGAGGTTTGACTGTCATTAGACTAAATTTATATACAGCCTTTTTCCTTTCTTTTCTTTTTTAAAATAAATTAATGCTAGCAGATGCACCAAGGCATTGATTCTGTCATTACACCCTTCTTATCAAGATGGTAAGATATATAATATCAAAGGTAATTGACATAATTTTTCATTGAATTAATGTATCGATAAGAAAAAATAAAGATTTTATAATTCCTGATGTTCCTTATTCCTCCTAAACTCTTTTTTCTTTTTTTTTTCCCTAGCTTGGCATGATGCTTCCCTCCCCCAGCTACTGTCAAGTGTTCCATTTACTGTGTTTGGCAGGGAGCAGGAAAAGAGGAGATAGGCCAGGTGAATTTATGATACTTTTCCATGCAGTTCTTCCAGCTTTTTAGACAGCCACAGCTGGCACACTCTTTATGACACCTGCACCAGCAAGTGCATAGCTCAGGTTACACCTGCTCTTCTTTCTCAGCTGTGTTAAGGGCATAGGACAAAATTCAGGATTTGAATAAGGAGAAAGGATATTACTGTTTTGCCTCCATATTTTACTAGGAGCATTTACTAGAAAAAAGGATTTTTTCTTTTTGGGTTATATACAGTAATTGCCCTGTTAAATGAAACATTTCAGCATTTCATGGCAGACAGGTCAGATAACCACCAGCCACAGGTGGTTATCTAACTACCTTGCTCAATATGTTTGTCAGACTGTGTTCAGTAGGTGTGTACACTAATGAATACTTCATAAAATCTATGCTTCAGAATACAGACAATCCACAAACTCTCAAGGGAGGATGAAGTGATGCTGCCAAATCCACCCTATGACTCCTTAACAAGACAAATTAAACTGAATTTTATGAATGAAAAGATAGAACTGGCAGCCAAGCTACTCATGTGATGAGAAGGGGATAAAAGGTGATTAAGCTTGTGTGGAGCAGTAAAAAAACAGGTAGGCTTTTAGCTCCTGCTCCCACTGGATGTGGTAGGGCTGGAAATGGCTTTTGGAAAATGATCCATCTCTGCCGTCCTCACATTTAGTTTAATTGGACTTTTTAGTAGAGTGATCATTGAATCAGGTGGATTTATCTCAGCAGAGAGGGAAAGCCACTGAATACCTGAGCAGTCCCCACAGACAAACTGTGGCTGCATCCAGCCCTGACCTGAACATAAGTCAAGCCCAAACACATTGAAGGAGGATGCAGAGGAGCCCTGTTGCTCAATTGTCTTGGGGTGACTTTATGATGTGTATCCTGTATCGCTGCCCTATGTCCAGAAATTAATTTTGTGCCTTTCTATGCCTTTAAACTGAGCCTGAGAGGGGGGAGAGAAAAAAACCCAGCAAAACTTTCAAAGCAGTTTAGTTTGTTTTCAAGGACACAGATAAAACCTCTCTGCGTTCTGCTGTGGCGAGAGAGAGGAGCGGGGGGAGGCACTACATGCTTTCCAGCCAGCTTTCGGCTTTCTTTTTCTCCAGAGGGAGACAGAGAGTTGAACTTTTGTTTTCCTGGGACTTCATTTTTTTCCCTTCTTCTCTGCTGGACAGTTTCAACATCAGAATACATCGGGAGGACTTTCCGCCGAGGCCTTGGTCCTGGAGGAGTGCCCACCCTGTCCCAGCTCTGAGAAGGAAGGGAGAGGCTACCTACGGAAGGACTCTGAAATTTTCCCAGGTTTTTCTCTCCACAGAGAGAGGTTTTATTATTTAGCATTATTATTCTTTTTCTGTGTGTTTGGAGGAAAATTCATTTTTCCCCGAACCTGGTGGGGGAGGGCTGCTTGTAACCTGCCTTCTATCAGAGGATATTTTCCTCCAAATTTGTCCAAACCGGCACATCAGTGAAGGTCTGTGTGCAGTTATCAAAGATATCAAGTCTACCTTATTTAGTCTAGTATTTCCCTATCTTCAGATTTGAGCCAATAAAACTTTAAAAAATCATAATGTTGAGAAAGAAAGCTTCTCAATGACCAACTTCACAAATTTCAAATAAAGCTGAGCAGCTGAATGAAAGGAATTTAATGAAGTCTTAGAAATTACCTAGGTACTTGTGAACTGCTACAGTCTTTAGTCATTCAATTCCAGGAAAAATATTTTCACGTGTGTATTTCATGGTAGATACACAGCATAATATAGAAATTCAGTACCAGAAAATTAACTTGTAAATTATAAGAAAAGTGACTCTAGGATATGGTCAAAAGTTGCATCTTAAAATCTGCTAAGCCTTTTGAAACAAAACAGTGATGTAAAATATACATTTTGTAAAAGTTAGGAATTTCACAGTGTGAGGAAGGAATCCAGAAAGAGAACAGTAGCCTCTTCAAGTCTTGTCATCACTTCTTAAATCACCTCTGAACTCTGTTCTAAAGATGACTGAGTTTGTACAGGAGACAGACTAGTCCTTCGGAAGCACATTATCCCTTTTGGTCCACAAGCTGCACACAGCTGTGCTTTAAGCTCTGCTCTATTTAGGTAATCT
This sequence comes from Corvus brachyrhynchos, assembly GCF_000691975.1. Taxonomy (NCBI): domain Eukaryota; kingdom Metazoa; phylum Chordata; class Aves; order Passeriformes; family Corvidae; genus Corvus; species Corvus brachyrhynchos. The sequence continues at coordinate 1,927,775 of NW_008236766.1, forward strand.
AGTACTGGCACATTCTGCTCAGTATTTTGGTCTTGGGTTAAAAATTTGGTTTACTGAAATAAGTGGGAAGACCTAGACAGAAGAATCTCACAGCAAGACAGAATTGCCATAGAACAGGAAGAAAATTGTTCCATTTTTGTAAGCTATGGGTATTGGCCTTGTTGTGTGTTATTCCCTTTTTGCTTTTTTGCAGAGTGGTTGTTTTTTTCTTTGCCTGGTGCTAAACTTCACTCTGATTTATTAGAGTTTCCTTTGGCTGCTGGTGTCAGAGAGCAGCAAGAATGAGGCTGTTCCACAGGGAAAGGGGCCAGGAGCAGAGGGTGACAGGCAGGGCAGTGCCCTCACCAACCAGGGCACAGTCCCACAGCACCTGAACAGCACCACGGTGGTGACAGTGGCAGGTTTCACTGGCAGCCCCAGAGAGAGCAAGACAACGAGTCAGACATCCAGAAAGTCCATTTGGGAACAGCAGGAGATGGTTCTACATATGCCTGAAGTCCACCCTGGGGACAAGGCTACCTACAGCCTAAATCCAGAGTCCCTGTGTGAAGCCCAGTCAGCAGATCACTACAGGAGGGGACAGGACATGCCACAAAACAGCTTCAAGACACAGCTGGAGATCAGCCCTGAGCTTAACTGGAGCCCTTGGAGCTACAAGGGTACAGGAGAAGGTATCCCAAGGGAGGGTACTCCCTTGGAGGGGAGCTAAGGGGCATCCAAACAGCTGCAAGCTCTCCATTTCCCCAGTGAAAATTGTACAGTGTTGATTTTGCTGGAGGACACTACAGTTGTTAGGTACTCCAATCCTGTGGAATTTCAACAGGACTTGAGCACATAACTTACTCAGTCCAGAACTCTTTCAGTAGGTGAGAAAACCAATTGTCTGCGAAAACTCTATATGTTCTTTAACATAAATAGAACAAGCATTAGCTCCTTGAGAATTACAGTGAAGCATCTGGAGGCTTCTGATATACATTGAGTATCTCCAGATATCTCAGCAGCTGCTGCAATTAGGATGGATTGTGTCAAGTTGGTAAAGGAATTTGAAAGAGAACTGGTCTCATGTTTTGCTCTCTGAGGATTGTACAAAATTGTTTGCTCTGGTATTTAAAATAATACAAAATAAAGTTACATTTCAATAGATCTGAGCTTAATCCTACATGTGATACCAGATCTTTAAAATAAGCAGTTCTGTGGCATTTAGATAAAAAGGCTTCAGCATTTTCAGCAATTGAATTACACCAACAACGAAAGTTTCCCTATATGCCGGGTTTTGTTGCACTGTATTCTCAAAGCCCTGTGGTTTCCTCTGCCAGAAACACATTTACACACTCTCCTTCCCCACATTTTGGTTTGTAAATCCAGCTACTGTTTTAAAGACTTTAAAAAGTGGAACTTTACATACCTGTTACAAAGTAATTTTGAGCCAGGAATGTCATAACCCAGATGAAAACCACTGCTGAGGTAACTCCAAAATAAGTTGCCATTGCCACCAGCTTGGAAAACTCAGAAAATTAGGAAATTCAAAGTGATTTGTCTCCTGTGCTAAGGAAAGCCAAGGTGTTGGATGCTGTCAGATGATGACTTCTGGAAAGCAACTTCAGCTGTCACTGCACTGCTTCATAGAAAGAATGTCAGAGCCAATGCGTTGACTGTCCCACTCCAGGGCGAGGTCACGGACCGGAAATCCCTAATCACCCCTTCCTCTCGCTTTCATGTAGGGATTGCTGGAAAATTTCATTACTGCTGATTCAGAACATGGCTGAGGAAGGGAGATAAGGCTGTTAGACTGCTAAGTCAGTAAACACTTTGAAAGAAGTTTTTCTTTTGCTATTTTTTCCTGTTTTACTGATGAACAGATCATTATTCATGTTGTCTGTTCATCTGGTAAATAAAACAAGTCTTCTATTGTACCACAATATGCCACACAAGATTTTTCTTTTTTGTTATTGGAATTGGAATGGCATCCATTCCCCACTATCCTATTTGTCATTTTTTCCCTTAGAGATCAAATGCAAAAATAGTTCCCATAACACAGAGGTCATATGAAACCTAATTCTGAGGAGATTTGGAGATACACTACTGTAAATGGGATTCCTTGTGAGACTGTAGGTACAGAGGTGGCAGCCAGTGCCATCACTGATGCCTTTTGTGAACTTCCAGCAAAGAGTGTTTCCCATGGATTGATTCAAAACACAGATGATCCTCACAGCTATGACTTAGAAAACCATCAGGAAGTCTTAGCAAAGATTTTTTTTTTTCAGAGGTTCCAATAAACACAGAACAGGAATGGAGTTCAAGAGATGAGCTTATTCCTTTAGTGTCAGTCACGTCTGCTGTATCTATGTTATTCCTGACAGATGTTTGCCTAACCTGTTCTCAAAGATTTCCAGTGACAGATTCCTAACATTTCCTCTAATGTTCTAGTTCAGTGCCTCACTGCTCTTTACTGTTCAAAGGTATACCCTACTCTAACTTGACTTAGCCATACCCTGGTATAA
>NW_008236766.1:1930290-1982856 GCF_000691975.1 Corvus brachyrhynchos
TTCCTGCTGGCAATGGACACAGAAGATAGGTTTCTTCCCTTACATTTTGCAAGTATTTTATGTTTTTAAAGAGTTACGTCTCTGCTCCTAGTTTTCTTTCAGCTAAGAAACCCCTGCTGCCTCACCCTCTGGCTCCATTGGCACCTTGCCAATGCCAAGTACTAATTAATAAATTGCTCTACCTGCTTGTACAGTTCAGAATGGTCTCAGTTTGTTTTTTTTTTTTTCTTGCAACAGGATGACTTTGTTTCATCATGTTCAATTTGTGATTCAGCAAACTTTTAGATGTCCTATGTCTCCAGGCTGTTTTCGGAGTCCTGTAAACACAAGTGTAGCAGTAGCTACCTCTTTAAACTGGTTTGCATTTAGAAAGTCACCAATTAAGATATGAGATAGCATTAACTGTTAACTGGGCACAGGCACATCTCCTGCAGCAGCATGTAACACAGTTATTAGATGGTGTTCTGTAAGACAGGCACCTACAAGGCCTGAGGAGAATGCTGGGGGTCAGTGAAATCATGTCTCCATTAGCAATGATAAAATGAAAATTGGATTGTGGTTGGGCTGTGGTTTGGAACAGAACTTGGTAAAACTTGTTGAGATCTTTAGACAAATTTTTAGCTCCAGTTTCTATTCCCTCCCTTATTGTGCTGTACTTACCTGCCCCTACAAAGCCATGGCAATGTCAGATACTGTCATCAGACTGAGCTCTCACTTGAAGGAGGTTTTAAGAGGATTCACTTGCATTTACAAGGTAGAAGCTGAAACAAATAGTTATTCTGTAGCTCTCATGGACTATAGACTGTGGCTGTAAAATACTGAGAACATTAAACAAAATCTTGTCATTGAAAATGCTTACCTTGAACTGCTAAGTGTTTCCTGCCATGAAAACTAATTAATAGGGTTTCTGACATTTTAAAATTGCATGCTAATTGTCCTGCCGGGTCTTAACACTTTGTGCCTACTATCCTCACTGTGGCAAAGTTCCTTTAGTCAAACTCTTGATGCTTAGCAGGATTTTTAGCTGTAAAAATGAGATAAACACCTTCACAACACCAAACAATAATATAAGCTCTCTCACAAGGTCTTACAGATTAGGAGAGGGAGAAAAGAATTTTAGAATGACAAAGCGAGACTGAAATAACTTTGTTTTTGTCTATTTCTTCCTTTTTGTAGCTCAGCTGTTCCAAAACTGTGTAGAAGATCACTTATCTGGACTGTAACAGTACAAAAGGTCTTTACCCTTTTGGTGTGTCTTCTTCATAATTACTGTGGTAAAAAAAGCAGACCTATACTGAATGATTAACTAGTCTTTGACCTAAATACTTATTGTAACCTATATTAAGAATTCCCAGCCTTTTATGTCAGCATGTTTTAAAATGCTGATGAGGGTTGCTAAACAGAAAACTTTTGATAAGGCAGAACACACGTAACTGTTCTCTACAATCATTTCACAAGGAACCTTGAAACTTGAACAACAGTAGAGAAAACAAATAATAATAATAATAATAATAAATCACATAGAAAATACAAATATCAGGGTTTTTTCATGGAAACAGTAATTCCTTTCCAGGTTGTTGATGTCCCAGAGTCTGTCCCCTGACAGCGACCATCGGAGATTCAGAAGCTGAGCATTGACTCCTACCTGCTGTTCTGGCAAGACTGCTCCCCACAAGACCCAGGCTTCCCAGACCTCCCAAGTCTACAAGGACACGAAGCAAATAAAGACTCCTAACCTTTTGCCCAGAATCCTTTGCTTACAGATTTCCCTTGTGGCTTCCCATGTTCAGCCTCCTGCGTGACACGCGGCCTCCCTCTGAAGCAGGAGCTCCACTCTTTGCATGATATTTCAGCTTCCTCTCTCAGCTGGTTTCTAGGGCATGGCTGGGGTGACCCTGCTTACAAACACCTTCTCCATTGACAGAGTTTGCTCTGTTCTTCTGGACCATTTTCCTGAAGAACTGGAAGACTAAGAGCAAGATCCTTGGAACGTGTAACAGTGTAGACAAGGGAGGACTTACTTCATGAGGACATGGCCATCAATATGCAGACAGACCACCCCAAATCTTTAAGGTAAAAACACTGAGCACTTTGAAACCATAATTTTATTTCAAAACTCAAGTATGTGATACTATACAGTACAATACCAGCACACTTGTGCAAAATCTTACAATATTACAAATTTAAATATGATACACAAAAATAGTGCCCTTTTGAAGTTCCTTTTGCTAGAAACATTTGTGCTGTGCAGGAGAAACCATAAATGTGTCATGTTAAAGCATAAAAATAAATATTGCACCTCAAGAAAACTATTTCAGTGTTAATAGCATAAATAATAGGTCTGTTTCTTGTTATCTGATGTGATCTTTGAACACAGAAGAGGTTGTTTGACTTTTTTTCCAGATAAAGCAAACTAATATCCAATAGATAAAATTGTATTTAGAATAGTTTTTGAGCTTAATCTAGTTTCCTATTAAACAAAAGGTGTTTTAATTAAATAACTGAAAAATACAAGCATAGCTATTTAGTGTGCTGTTAGTCATTGTGATTTGTTATTTTTTGTGGGCAGTTTGCTCAAAGTAGTTATAAAAAGAACAATTTTTTAAAATAAACTTTATCTTCATTTTTGCACCCCCATTAAAATCTCTTGCCTCTTTCAGTTCATTTGGGGCTAAATTATGCTTACATCAGACATGCAAGTAATTCAGTTCAAATCAGTACAACTACTTCCGGGACTTGTCCCTTGCGCACTAATTCCACAAAAAGCCAGTGTGCTGAATTTCAAGAGAGGATGGAGATTCACCCACTGACCAATAAAACCTCTTCGCATGCTTAACATTAAGCAATTAGAGGGTCATGTTGATATCAATAACTTTATATGTGTACTTAAAATAAGCTGTTGGACTCACAACAGTGCAGATGAAAATAAAAGCAAATTAATTCAATTACAGGCACTGTTAATTTTTTTTCTTCAGTGCAGCCCAACATTTCCACCATCACATAAATACGTGCCATATTCTTGACATAGAGAAATCTGATTAGGACTATTTACCTTCAATCTTTATTGTCTTATTATTAAGTTATCAATGCTATTTGTAAAGAATATTAAGTTAAAGAAGCTAATTGTAGTAAAGAAGTATTCAAGAAACAACTGACAGGTTTCTTTAAATACTGAAAGTACATGAAATATCACAGTAGTTCTTCACAGTCAGAAATTCTAACTGACCAAACAGATTCCAAGTAGTTTGCAAGAAACCTTCTCCTGTCTTATTCTTTACCAATTGCAATTTAAGACCAAATCACACTTCCCCGTTATCCTTTTTGAACTTCCTTAAGCACACTAATCCTCAATAATATATACTTTAAAACAAAAATTGGGTAGAGACTCCCTTCCCCACACCCAAAAGAAAAAAAAAACCAAATAAAGGTGTTAGTGGTCTGCTCTTTTTTAAATTTTTTTTTCTTTCTCCATATAAATGTCTCCTAAGAAACATGTGGCCAACGAAGATTCACCAGCAGGATACTTGGTACTAGTGCCAGGTACGTGAATTAAATTTCTGACTGAGTTAGAAGCCTGTTTTCTTTGACAGTTAGCTTGAGGTTCAGTGTTTCCACCAAAAGAAGTCAGGACAATATTGACTGCATCAGAACTGAAATTACAGTACTTCATAACACTCTTATCCTTCAGCTGGAAAACAGACTCATTTCTCAATCAGAAAATGCCAGGAGAATGCAGGACAGGAATGCAATCAAGTGTCACACTGGGTTTGCTATTGTGGCTGTAGCTATGGAAAAACAAACATGGTTCACCTTCACTCAGAAGTGACACTCAGCGGGTACAAATGGCACACCTGCAGTGACATTCACATTCTTGTTTAAGAACTCACAACTGCCAAACTGGCAGAACTGGCAAAAAATCTGGGCAAAAGACTGATCTATCCTGATGTGGTAGTTCAGCTTTGGAAGTGTATCAGATCAGTTTTGGTCTTGGCATCAGATTCTGAAAATGAACTACTGAAAACCTGCAGTGAGCTCTCCTAAGCCCTCACTGCTTCCATGGCCGGATCCCTGTAGGCACTGGTAGGGTTCTGGCTGTTCTCAGAACTGTGCTCCTGCTGCAGATCTCAAACAACACCTATTTCCAGTGTTAGCAGTAGGGCAGAGTCCATTTCGTGGGATCACCTCTATACAGAGGTTTGAAGAGCTTTTGTTTTCTTTTTTCTTCTTTCAATAAAGAATTGAAGATTGCTTCCCATGTCCAAGACTGTTGTATTTTGGGCTTGGGCAGCACATGGACTCTTCCAGGCAGCTACCACTTTTGGCTGTAACCACCAATGACTCTGAGTAGCATAGGTAAATTTTTTGCAAATTTTTATATATCAGACATTCCCAGACTTATTGGATGATATCAGCTGTGCCACCTGGAGTCCATTTTAGTTTCTGTTGAGTATCCCGTTTTAAAAAAGGTGGTGGTCCCATTCTTAAAGTATATCATAAACCATATTTATGCATGTACTTAGCATTCCATTTAAATAATCATATAGATAATTCCTCTTATAAAATTATTTTAGCAGCAAGGAATTTGGTCTTAGAATATAATTATATTCTTCCATGGAAGAGTTTCTATTTCTACCCAATAATAATGAATAAGGAAATTAATTAGCCTCTTAAAACCCAAAGGACTTAAATGCAATTAGTACTCCAACAATCAACAATAAATTCAGGAAATACAAAGTAAAGCACTAACTGCAAATGCAGGTTTTATGATGGTCTTCAAAATGTCAATGTCCTGTGCAAATTGTTCTTTTAAATGTCTTGCTTGTTGCTGATTACTGCCACAACCTTACCATGATTCAACACTACATTATTTGTACGAATCCTTTACAATAAGAGGACAGACAGGAGTATTTATCAGAATGGCTTCCTGGCAAGGTATGCTCACCATGTATCCCAAACCTGGTGGTGGAGAGTAACTCACTTAAGGGATCACGTGTAACAGCCATAGGGATGACTAAGCACTACCTTTAACAACGGTGCTCTACTACACAAACTTGCTCAGGGACCGTAAGGGCGTGGTCGCTCCTTTATTATTCCGTTCGTTGCTCCTGTCGGAATCCTGAGTTCCACCAGGAATACTGATGGGCCGCAGAACAGCTGGCCTTCCCTTCAGGTGCCTCTGACTTTTCATCGCAGGAGTTGTAGGAATGGTAGATTCCCAACACCACAGCAAAAATGAATAATGCAGCCACTACAAGCCACAACACATTCCAGTGTTTGCACAGTTTGGGGTACAGGATATATAAATAATTAACGACGACTTCAAGTCTGCTGTAAAATGAAAAGAAAAATGTTATACATTAATCAGATGCAAATTTATTATCTTAAGCTTTTCAATTGGAAAGGTGTCATAGGTGGTACACCATCTTTTTTCCCCAATACAAATACCTTGTCAAAGAAGAATCAAATTGTAAAGTTCCTTTATGAAGAGCTGTACACTCAGATATTCCAACTCCAACTAGTCTATATGAGAAATATTTGTGAGACAGCTGGAGACTGTAAACATGACTCCTATTTCTCCCACCTGTCAGCTGGCAAATCTCAGAGCTGGATATCATGCAAAATTCTGCACTGTTCGTAGCTTGAGCAACTAAATTCAACATTGGAATATGTGGAAAACATTTCTTTCCAATAATGATCTTTCCATGACTAATGAGATGGCTGCTCTCTGAACGTGGCTGAAATCTCAAATCAACAGCTGTTTATAGCTATAATGGTTATGGAATGGAGATGAATTCTTCTGGATCAAGTAAAGATCCCTGCCTTAACCTGGGACTGGACATATTACTTGCTTTGGCCAGCATTCAGTTCCTCTGCATTGTACAGAGAGAGAGCAGTGGGTACAGATGGATGCAATGTCACTCTAGTGACAGCAATGACACACGGCACAAAGTCAGATTCCTGAATTACAACCTTCATGAGACACTGCATATCCACAGGGAGATGCCTTTTGGCATCTAAAGAACTTTTATGGAGCATTCTTTTACCTCAAAGCAGAAGCAAACCCCATCAAGATGAAGCATCTTGATGTCAGCGTACAGCTTTAGCTGAAATATCAAAATCAAAAGTTTTGCATTTTGCAATTACTTTGTCACAGAATATGCCCTTCTGTGTAAATACTGCTATTTCAAATATGCTTCCCTAGACTGGAGGAAAACATGCCAAAATGAGAGTATAAAACATTTGGTTGGGTACCACAAAGAGAAAAAGTGGGCCCTCTTTTATGGATATATTACACCACTGCCTCACCTGCTTTTCAGATTTTTTATCTCATCTTCATTTTCACTTTCTTCATGTTCATCATGACTTTCTTTGGGTGTCTCTTCATCTTCTTCCTTCAGTTCCTGAAGTTCTTTGGTTTTCTTCAAGGCTTCCTGATATCTTTATCAGACAAAACGTTTATTTCTTAGTCTCAGATGTTGTAAAAGCATGATCTTATTTAATGAAAAATTAGCTGTATGTTTTGTTATATGTAATAAAACACAAGTAGCAGTGTTGCAGCACTCAAACAAGAGTAAAAATTAGCTGAAGACCACGAGTAAGGCACACAGACAGCCACCCTTCCCTAACAGAGTATTATACTACAGCTAAGGCCAAATTTATCATTTTGAACAAGAAAAAGAGGTTGTAGTCCTCAGCAGAGAACAACTTCTGTCTATTGTAAAGGAGTCAGTAAATATTTCTCTATAATTTTCCATCATTTTCAATATCCTCTAGATACTTTTTTCCCCTGGAGAATTAATGCAAATCAATCCTAAAGACAGATGGCATGTTGGATTCTGCAGGAGAGGATCAAAATTTCTGTCTCACTCTTCACATAATACAAAATTCTTTGCTTGACATTCAGAAACAGATCCCAAAGTTGTTAATTGCCCCAAAACATGCTGTAAAGCACTTTGTGACACCAACAACATGACTACTCTATTTAAAATTAAATTTTAAAAACATATGTCCTCCTCTGGTAGCACATATTTACAGATCTAGTTCACAAAAAATATTCCCACCCCTTGTTATATGCTTCCTCTTCTATCTTGGCTTTCATTTCAGGACTGATCTCTTCCAACCCACTCTGTGTCACCACAGAAGCTGAGGTTTCACAGTCAGGCTCTCCATTTGACTTTCCACTGCCAAGACAAAAGAAGCAGACAAATAGAAAATAACATCACAGAAATCTGTTGTGTTTGGAGTATACTTCAATTTCATGAGTCGTGATTTGTCTTTTTTAATGTACATCAGAGAAATGAAATGTCTTTCAAAAGAAAAAAAATTAAACACCAAGAAAAATATTAGTTTCAGGACGTTGTGATTTAAGAACAGTAATTATTATGTTTCTAAGGTAAGAAAACTTGCATTTTTATTCTTCTTTTAAAAATAAAAAAAGAGAGCCTTTGTTTCCGGGCTCATCCATGACATTTATTTGCTATTCATGAAAACATTTCCCTCAACTTTCTAAAATTCATCTTAGAAATTGTAATCTGCTACATAAGAGGAACATAATAGAAATAATACCAAATACTAATTCAACAAAACATTGGTTTTATTTGCCTTTTAATTATTCTCCTCTGCTGACTTTATCTGTTGAACTGATGCACATGTTAAAAAAAATACACATACCTCACTTTTCTCACTAGAACTTTTATCAAGTAAAAGTTTTGAGCATTTAGCCTCAAGATAAGCTGTTTTATATTGCTCTCTTCCTGCAGTGCTCTCTTGTTATTTATTTGATCTGGGACAGAGAGTCTAAGTGATTGAGACATAACTTAGCAGATCTATCAAACTCAAGGTTTAATAAGCTCAACAGTGGATCCCATTTCAACTTCTGAAATCTCACTCTTTTTTCAGGCCTTATTTTTCTGGCACTACAATTGATGGCTGAATATTTCAACCTGATTGACACCGTCTGTGGGTAATGGATTTTCTCTCACAAAGTCATATTAACAGTAGACATTATTTTCACTTGGACTTTAAATAAACCATGACTATAAGCTTGAAGTGCTTACACATACAAAACTGTGTTGGACTAGGTAATTCTACACTATTAGACCATCTGGCCCATATACACACACTTATGCTCAAACTTGAATTTCAAGTTCTGCCTCTGTTACTTGGTACCATGATTTGTTTTCTTAGATGCAAATATTGATAAGATTTTTTTGGTTGTTGTTTTTTCTCACAGAATTTCTGTCCAGTTTCAAAAGATGGTCTAGATCTTGCAGAGTTCTTTTGAATAGTAGAAACCAGTGCTGTAGTTCACCATTTTTGTTTTCCCAGTTGTTGCATACTTACATTCTTAGTAAAGCACAGAGGTAAAACAAAGACATCAGATAAATTTTGCCCTGCTTCAGCACTAATTTAAAATACATGAAATTCAATATTCTGTAGTGATCTACACAGTCTAAAACCTTTAATTTGCATGTTTAAAGCATTATAATGAAGAGTAGTAATATCACAGTATTTGAAAAAATATGATGCTTTAAGTTATCATTTAGTATTAGCATTTAATAGGTAATGAGATGACCTAGGCAAAACTCACTTTTCTAGAAGTGCTGGCAGAGCAGGAGTGGATGTCAGGTTGCTCCTTCCATTACTGGGTGATTCAGACTGCAAGTAAAACACAGCAATAAATGTTACATTCATTAATTAGTTAACATTAATGACTAAATAGTTAAATAACAATTAAAATTCATTAATTAATTTCAAAGGAGTGTTCAATAAAAGGACAAAGGCAGTGTGCTGTTAGGTTTCTTTCTCACACTCATGAGCAAAGTATCTTTAATATGGTGCTTCCACATTGCTCCCATTAACTACAGGGAACAATGGACTTGCACACTAAGAATTTTCTCTGACATTCCCTTCTGGCCTGTTTATTTTTCCCCAGAAAATTCTTTCTCCTTCACATATTGATCACTGAACAGTAAAATTATCCTATTGCTCCTCTCCTATTATGCTAAGAACATTAATTTTTTAGCTGAGTTTTCAATGGCAAATTTTAAACAAAAATAATTCATAATAAACCATGGCAAACAAACACACCTGGTTCCTGAAACAATTAACTCTGAGTACATAATAAATAAATTGCACAAACAGATGCTTTTCTTACAAGTAAAATTGATTTAGCTTCTCAGCAAAACCCTCATTTAAATAACCCTATATTTTTAACAGAAAACTGCATAACTTTAAGGTTATGTTCCATCTTCACTCATCTATGAACAGTGAGTATGCCTTGCAGCTTTTCTCCAAAAAACATTTGTATGGATTTATTATGTTCAGGTTAGAGTCTCATTTAATTTATTAAAGTTTTACAAACAAAAATTCAACACAGAGGCTGATAGCTCCAGTGATCCCAGATCATCACAGAACCTCTAAATTTGTACCACATACATTTCTGTACATTAATTACATTTATTTCTGTTCAGTGAACTTTTGGCAATGAAGAGCAGCAGTCCAGCCATGTTCTGCGGCTTCTAGTTAAAATTTCTCTTCTTCCGTGGACAACTATTTTCACAACTTTTTTCTTGTATGTTACTTTAGATCAAAAGGCAAATTGCCTCACTAATGTGTAATGCCTCTGAATCAGCAGCCTGCCCTATTCAACTGTTTCCAAAAGAATAATTTACTAAGATAGAGTGTGAAGGCACATGTCCCTTACACAATAGGAATGACCTCTGTCCATCCCCTTTACTAGGATGGAGTCAAAACGAGTTAAACCAATGAAAAGGCTTCCATTTTTTAGTAACTACGGCTTGGCCCTATGGAAAAGTGGTTTAGACAAAACCTGGTGTCTTTAAAATGGGGGGTTTACTTACCAGGGATGGCATTGAAGGTATAGGTGAAGCTGTTGGTGACTGACCAGGAATGTTCAAGGAGTTAAACTTAGGAACGACTGCAACACTGACTCTTCTCCTGGGCATATTCTGGGAGAAACAACAATTCTTTTATTCTATCATACAACAAGACAGACTGAAGAAAAACTCTGTGGATTAATCTGTGGGGCAAACATGTAGGTCCTTGGGAAAAAGAGAGTTGGGAGCTAAAGTAAGATAAAAGGCTGTTAGGCTGCAGTTTTCCACAGAAATTCCTCTCATATTGTCTGGTATGGCAAGTGCTTAATGTGAAAGGAGGTGTGGCACAGGGATGCTGCTCTTTTCCCTCCATATTGAAAGCCCAGCAGTGTAAATCACACAACAGAAATGTTCTGAGTTTATACTGTCAGCTCTTATCATAGGCCTTTATCTTTGGTTAATGCAGATGCATAATGATACTGGGGAAAGTGCTAGTGTCACAATGACTGGAAAATAATGAAGTCACACATGAAACTCTTGTCTTGCTGTGTACCCATTATGATATGCTGTAGCCACTATGATATATTAATTACATGTAACCCTACTAATTATAATTTGCTGAACAAAAAACATCCATTCCTTCCACAAAAGAGCAGCCCCCTCTCCCCCACCCCTGAGTTGTTAGATAGCATCATGCAACACTGCATATATTTCCCAAAGACCATAAAAATTCTTTCTATGACAAACACATGCTAACTGTAACAATATATTCCAGCTCAAGAACAGATTATGTAAATTTTTGCTGTCGTTTGGTAAGTAGCCAAATGCTTCATCCCATAAAATCTATATAAAATCTATGCTTCCAACTGAATAAAAACATCAAAACACTTACAACATGTAACAGCTTTGTTTTAGTATATATCCAAACACTTCTAAGATTCTGCTCTAGACAACTTTACAGGAAAGGAGTTAAACACAGGTTGAGTGAATACTTAGGAGTCACTCCATGATCCTGGTTCTAGATGAAACCAACCATACCTATTCATTAATGACGGTTTTACTTAATGTGCTTCTGAAAAACTACATAGGGAAGTCTGCAGGCATGGTAGGCAGTCCATTCTAGTGTTTGGGGTTTTTTTCCCCTCCTGTTTATTATTTGGACTTGTCCCTTAAACTTAAATTTAGTATTTTTTTGAGACCTCTGCTTCAACTTATGGGGTTCTTATTCTGAAACCCTGTCTTGCCCTCAGCATGCTCTGTGCTGTAATTCTTTATATCCAACACTCAGAGGTGGCAGGAATAAACTAAACCTGAAGAACTACAACCCAAACAAATAAAAATATGGAAAGAAACAGTAGATTGAGTATAACGCCCATGATCACCAAATTTCATCATGGTCATACTGGGACTCATGCCTCCCAAATCACTGGTTGTTTTAGCAAGTTTTGCGATAGACTTGATCTCCAACACTCAGAAGTTTTGCAGAAATAAAACGCTGGAGTTTCACATCAGGCTCTATTATTGCACAAAGTTGTACTAAATCATGTTTCCAAAATTGCAAAGCATATGCACTAAACTGCATGAACAATACTGAGAATTTACCAGGACAGTTTTGAGCACAGCCTTAAGAACTGAGTGTATGTAGACAAAGAAATTTCACTACATAAAACGTTCATTTTCTTTATATCATAGAAATACCTTTCCAACAGTGAGAGACATGGATCTAGATGAACGAGGAACCCCATCTTCTGCATAGAAACAAAGATAAAGAACAGTCTTAGACTATATCAGTATCTCTAAATAATATTAATAGGCCCCTGCTTGTATTTCAAACTCAGATGCACTGTATTTATACAAGGTCTGTAGTGACCATGTATTTATTTGTCATACAGTCCTCTTCTCAGTTACACCTTGTCCTGGGGTGACAGTTCTCTTCTCAATTACACCTTGTCCTGCACTCTGGTGCCAGAGGAATGGAGGAAAATGCATTGGCAATGTCAATAGTGGTATACCACTTCGCTGCCTTGGACTCCAGCTCGTGCTGGAGCTCCAACATGTCTGGCACAGCAGAGCTCAGCGGTGGAGTCACTTCATTCAAGGCACAATAATCCACAGTCAGTCTCCATTCTCCTTCCGATTTGCACACAGCCAAATGGGACTGTTGAAGGGTGAGTGGGTTTTGCACAAGAAATTTGAAATAATTCCAAAAAATCAAATCATTACTATTTTCACTGAATCAGGCAAAAAGCCCACTATTGGCCTCCATATACAAGTACGTGCAAAGGAAAATCCTCATATTTTAGTTTACAGCAAAGGCAAGAAAAGGTTGCAAAAAGAAAAAAATGTTTTTAATAATGAATTTGCCATCATCTGGACCTAAAAGGTAGTTGCAATAAAATTGTGCAGGGTACATAGATGTGCAAGAGGCCACGAGAAAATATGACTGGATCTCTTCAGAATTTGGGAAGTGGTAGTGATTTCAAATTACTGTATTATAGCATTAAGTATGGCTCATATGAAACATTTTAACTTATTTCTGTAACTTTTTAAGATCTGCTTCTGTAGATCAGAGCTTCATGAACAGGTTTCACGATACTTTACTTTTAATCATTAATAGCACCAACATCTCTCTGAATTAGAGGCAAGACAAACCCTTAAATTTTTATTTTTCCTTACCAGATGCACCATAGCTTCTGCTAGAATTCTGATTGGCAAGTTTCTTGAACTCCATTAATTCAGCATGATCCTTTTCATATGTCCTTTTCAGATTTTCCACGTACTGCATCATTACTTCTGTTGCCTTTGACATACGCTTCTCCTAAGGAAGAAAAGAAGGAAATATCCAGGTAACCTCTACACATCTCCAACACATCATTTGCTTCTATGTGTATGGTCCTTGACAAGGCTAAACCTGGAATAGTTGTTCTTCAAGAAGTATTGGTGCCTCCATGACTGAAAATTCCTAAAGGAGTTCGAAAAAAATGCGCATTCATACATATTTCACAGAATATCATAATTTATTTAGTCATATACCCATACACCCTGCCTGTGTGCCTGTCTGATTAGTTATGTGGTGAGCCACATTTGTTTTCAAACCCTCAAAGGTCTTAGTCACTGGCATCAATCTGGTTACTTTAGAAGGCAGAGGGAACATTCTTGAATCTGGGAGGGTATTGCTGTGTTCTGATTTATACTCACTTTGTTCTCATAGTCTTTGTAATTGACTGATCTATTGCCAAAGGCAGGTGACTGAATTAGATGAGATTTTTGACCCAGAAAAGTTTTCTTGTTTGTGCTGCACTGATTTGAAACTAGTTTCTTGTGCTGCAGCTGTAGTTCTGAATAAAATATGTGCTCCCATTGTACAGATGTTGGATAGCTGAATGGGCAGTCTCCTTCTGTTGGAATTCTATTTCCAGGCTGCACCAGTGTGTTACCTGACACTACAACAGATGTCTTTAATCTGTCAAAATGGCAAATAAAACTCAGAGGGTGAATGTAACCTCTAGCCCTGGCTGGAAAAGAGTGAACACATGGATCCAGGATACAGTTAAACACCAGGATGCCCTCACCTGGCGAACGGCTCCAACCATCTCGGCACGGCTGGAAAGTCTGGCAGCCAAACGCCGCAGCACTGCGATGTCCTCCAGGAGCTTCTGGTAGGCTTCCCTGTGCTCATAGTGGTGCCACAGGTGAGCTGAAGACTGAAGCAAAAATACAGCAGTTTTATCAGCATGTCTGTAGTTCAAATGGAGTGGCCAGAGCCCCAAAATGGGGTAGAAATGTCCAGGCAGAACTCCACAGGGAGAAATTAGCCCCCGAGGGATGCCAGCACTGCCACCACAAACAGACCAGAGTGCTCTGCCCTGTCCTTCACTGCAAACTGCAGCACACAGTTTGAGGAGTTAGAGAGGGCTTAGCACAGCTGCAAGATTTTCCCTTCTGAAATTTATAGTGAAACACGTCTTGCCTCCCATGAACTCTACAAATGCTAAATTCATTTCAACTAGCACTTAAAAATGATTGCTCAGGGGCAAAGGACATTTTAATTCTCTGGGTACAAGGTATCAAGGCCATGCGTGTTCTTTCAGTTCCATGATACTTCACTTATATGGAAAATAAGACATTATAGTCTCAAGAATTGCAAAGCTACTTTGATAATAAATTGCAACCAAAATTTGACTGCAAGGAGCAAAAAGGCATAAGGGAATATGTTTAAGAAAAGTCATGCACAGAATTTCAGACTTTCCTTTTTTTCTTGGCAATTGTAACGTGCTTATTTTCTCAAGCAAATCAGAAGTTCATGTAGACCAGCTTTCTCTTGAAGTTAGGTCTTTGAATAACACATAAATTATAACAAGACTGATTTAAAAAATCAGAAAGACTGGTAAAACTGTCATTGAGCCATAAAACATGAGCCTCTCCTCCAGAAATGAAGACAAGCTCTCAATGAGATTGGAACAAGTCTAGGTCTAATATGATAGAGTTTTTTCAGAAGCCACCACTGCTTTTAATTGCTTGTTAGTTTATTCCATTGTCCAGAACAAAAGCTTTCATAGGAAAGGCATTTCCACTTTGTTATAAATTTTGTGAAAACGCTTGCAAAAGCCAGACTGTGGCGTGTGAACTGCTTAAAGGAAGAAAATCCTAATCACATCCATCCCATCCTGGCAACATGATCCCTGGTGCCTAACTACAGATTCTTAACAGAAATACATGGCAAATTTAGCAGACTTTTTTCAGTCTGAAAACCCTGAGATTTAATAGGCTGTTTCAGCTTGCTTTTTACACAGGGAACAGGGGGAAGATCAGCAAAATATTCAGAACTTTTTGTTTTGTTTTCCAGAAACAATTAATTTGAAAATGGAGATTTGGAATTCCAGGTGAAAAGATGTGAAGATCACAATCTTTCTTCAATTGTGTATTTTCTTATCTGATGATGCGCTTGATAAAGTAAATGGGAGAATCATATATTCTCCCCACTATTTCTCATAAGAATGGCAGCACCTTCTTGAAATAATGAACACTGGCTCTGAAGCTATTTCATTTATCAGCCTTGTGTCTAACCATCCCTCCCTTTATGCATGAAAACATGCACAGCACGTAAGTTGACACATTTTAGCAATATTTTAGTCATTTCAGTTAGAAAATCCACAGAAAGCTGGCAGGAAAGGCTGAAAACTACTGCTGTAAGGGAACAGCAGGGACAACTGGAAGGAAAGCATACTCAGGCCCAAAACCTGTTCTTGAGATTGTATGTATTCCTTAAGTATTCCTTGCTGTTTCCTTTCACATATCGTGCCTTCTAGTATCTGCAGTCAAGAGGCCTTTCAAGTCACAGATCTCAGGACTCAGGTTTCAGAACATGTTGGTATCTGGACACCTCAAATTTACTGCCAAAGAAGGCTTGCCCAGGAGAGGATGGATCAGTGCTCAAACTGCAGTTTTGAATGCTCTTAGCATTCACAGGCTTATTTCAAGGACTGAACAGCAAATTCCAGGGAAGCATCCTCTAGGCATTTCCAGCAATGCTGGCCCACTCTGGCAGAATATGCCCTCTCTCTTTTAGAGTAGTAGGCAGCTCATGGCAAGGAGTTTGAGCAGCAGAAAATGAAACTTTGCGGCTGAATTTACAACAGTCAAACATATTTGCAATGTGTGTGCACTTTCATGTACACTATAGCTCAGGAAAAGAATTCCCGTTGTTTCCTTACCGTAATGGCAGCTTTAAAGTTTTCCAGTTCCTTCTCAGCATTCTCTTCAGTAAGATTTCTCTCCCTCTCTGCCTGGTGAATTCTAGATTCCAATGTATAACTATCATTTCTAAAGGCCAAGGAGAGTTGTACAAATACATTCTGTTTGGATTAAAAAAAGGCATTTTCCAATAAGTCTCACCATAATATAATTTTCAATAACAACTTATGAATAAGATATGTGTTTAACAAATTTTGCTGCTTAAATAAGTATTGAAACAGAAAATTGGAAATATTTTTTAAATTAATTTTCTTTGAAAAATCACTTCTATTTACTTCCACTAAAATGCAAATAAATGCATTGCTGCCCCTTTTCCTGCATGTTTTTCTGGGAGCTCTGTAGGGCAGAGACATAATGAAGGAAGCAGCCTACCAGAAGCATCAGAATCACAATGGATCTGTTTTCTAGCTGGACTTCCTCCAAGGGTCCCTAAGGTTTTTAAACACATAGTCTGTGCAGAGGAAGCCCAGGGATGAGCTCACCATGAGCATTGTTTTACATAAGGGATAAATGCCTACCCCTGAAGTCAGCAAAAGATTAAGTGCTAACATTTTTATTCTCTTGCACCCTGCTTTTAAAGATTGTTTCTTTCTCTACCAGACTCATTATTTCTTAGGATTAATACCTTGCAAAGCACAAGGCACCAACAGCTCCAGTAGACTGCAGCATTGTAAATAAAGATCTTTTTCTTGACTGGTATGTGATTACAAAAAATAGAAGAAACAAAGCCTGCAAGCTAAAGAGCAACCTGCAAACAAAATTATTGGCTTGAACTGAGAAAGTAAAAATTATGTAAACTAACAGCAGGATATTATTATAAAACTGCCCCAAAGCTCATATTGTCCAATAAAAATGCAATTTAAATTATTTAGTTTCTGGTCTCATTTAATCTCAATTTTTTTACTACTTTAAGTATATTAAAATTATTTCCAAAGTGAATGAGTATTTTATTATGAAAAACACAAATAAATGTTTTGCTTATTCCTATCCTGTCATTTTACAATTTCTATTGCTCATATTTCACAAAATTGTTATTTTGATGGAGTGCAATATAGGGTTTTTTAAATGATAAATATATTTGGGGGAAAAAAATCACCCCATTATTAATCACCCCATTAGAATGAGGATTATAATAACCACCCTTAGACTTAAAATAACCACTTAAAATTGGAGAATATGTCTGAAACAATGAGCTTAAGAACATACCTCAACTTCTTTTTCAGTGAGCGGCGGGGAGCTAGAAATAAAAGCAAGAAATTCACATGTTTATGAGTTTTGTCTCTTAAAACAAAGCTATTCTAATATTTAATTGAAAACAACAACAAAATATATGTTTGAGTTTTATGAGTTTTCCACTACTTTTCGGTATTGAATACAATCAAGCAATGGTCTTTCAGAAGTTCTCCACCTCATGCATCCATTTATATAAAATAATGTATATAAAAATTCCTTCACAATAAATGTTTAATATTTATTTAGTCTGCACAGAGAACCCTTATTGGCTGCTTCAGATGACTGAAGCTCTGGTGGTTTTGGTACAAAACCATGTGGGTGAATGAAGGAATGATTTTTGGCTGAATAAGTTTAGAATTGTTTTAATGTCTTGGAAAGTCCAAATCAATGAATTCACAAGTGAGTCCTTCAACTACATTTGCAGAATAAACTCCATTTCCCTGAAAAGTTGTCACCTGCAGAAAAATTGCAGACTTCTTACACACTCAAATTCTACCATTGGAAAGCATCATCTGGCCTGATTATTTTTATGGGGGAGAGAAATATTAATATTTTCAGTATGAGTTCTTATCTGCAGCAGCAATCCTGGAACCCAGGAGTGGAAAAATCTGTATAAAAATCTACTTGTAGGACCAGTTTTCAGAAAATTTGTGTTGCACATTCTAAGATGCAACAATTTGTGTCCCTATGAATGGAACTCCATAAGGAAGTTGACTGGAAACCATTGGTGTGCCCTCTCCTCAATGATGTGTTTCCCCTTCTAATGAGCTTTTACCTTCCTGGAAGCGATTTGTGCACTCGCAGTTTTCGCAGCAGTACATCAGGAATGCTGGGCATGACATCAGAGCTGTTCTTTGTCTCTTCCTCTTCAGTGGGGGAAGGGAGAGGTGAAGGGCCTAAAGACATTTTCAGATTAAAACAATTATGTTACTTGAAGAGTCATGCATTCCTTTCTGGAAATTTTTAGCTGAGATTTTGTAATAGAATACTGTCATTTTCTAAGGCTATTTAAGTGCCACCTGCCAAGATGAAGTCTAGTATAATGTACTATACTACAGATGTTGTGCACCATTTATTGTTGTAAATTACATCCTGTACCTGTTTGCACTCTATGTTCATTGAAACAGGACATAAAGATTATACTTACATTCTCTGATTCTGTCACTTTCATAAGGACCAAGAAATGGCTAACTTTTTTTTTAACTCATGTTACTCAGTTTCTGTATTTTCATTTTATTTAATTTTACAAATATTAGTTCCTTTATCTCCTTCTATCCTGCCAGAATTTAATGAAGGACTCTCCTGTAGAAAAGGCAGATTCCCCAGTCTGAATCTCTCACTTGGGAAGGAATCTTTGTATCGTTCTCCTGTTTATAAGTTTAACAGAAGGACTCTTAGACTTGCCATGTAATTAGTGTGTAAATCTGGAGAGCATTAACATGAAAGACAGAAAAGGAGATTCTTTCCAACTACATTTTAGTTCCGTGCATTTGCTTTATATTAAAAAATTCCAGTATTTACTTAAGAACAGTCATGTGTGTCCCATAAAATGCAGCCTGACACCACAGTGTTTCCAGATTTAATGCACTCCACTTACCTAAACTTGTGTAGATGCAGAGTTTGTTTACTCGGACGGTGACAGTAACTTGTCATTGATTAAAACCATGATGGAGATAGTACATTGAATTCATAACAGTAATAATGAAGCATCTGGCTATTTCCTATTTTTTAAGCAAAATTACTACTCCAGTTGAAAATGTGGTTTTTACGACAATGTAAGGAAGTAGGTCTCCCTAACAAATTAACTAAGAATTTGACCCCTTGCTTGTTTTCCCCACTGAGGACAAAGAGTTGACCCTTAATGTTCTGGCTACCATTTAGATAACTTACTGGACTATAAAAAGCTTGTGATACTCATGAGATCCATGTCAAGAAGCTGGATAAAATAATGCCTAGCTTTTAATAATGTTTTCCTCAAGATTTCCAAACCTGCAAAAATTATGTAACAGGCTGGTAAAATGGCAACTCCTTTACACTTTCAAACAGAACCTGCTAAATAATTTCTGGGAAATTACATATTAGCAGAATGACAGAAATAATATTATCATATCTAAGAATCCAAAGATGTAATCATTAAATATAGAGGACAAGAAGCCTCCTTTAATCTTGATTAATTCAGACTGAAGATGAGTCTGTTTCCAGACATAACATGAAATGTAATATCTCAACAATCTCTCAGTGTAACAGGAACTTTAAGGCCCAGTGAGCTAGTTCCAGTGCAAATACATGAATTAGTAAAATGAAGAGTATTAAGAAAAATTGAAATTGTCTTTGGATTAAATCTTGAACAGTCAGTTTCAGCTCCTTTCATAGCAACCATCTCCATTTCAGTTAATGTCACACTGAACAAGTTCTGACTTAACTACTTACAAACAAATATATATTTTGGTTTAAGTATTTTAGGTTGATATATTTGGCTTAAGTATTTTAGCTAAGCACTACTGCTATTTAATTCTTCCACATGTTGAATTGTCCTCAGGTTTATATCTTTATCTTAATTTTAATTCTGAATTTTTTAGATGCAGCTACAGGGATCAAATCTTTTTTGCCTGTGTTAGATTGCAAAAAACATTTGGTGGCAGATTTATTTTTCCTCATTTATGTGGAGTTTTAAGCTTTTTCCTTAAAAAAGCATTTTCCTTTATTTTTCCTTAAAAATCACACAAATTGAGGTTAAAAAATCCCACTTATTGTGAGGCATATTTTTCCAATCCTTCAAACACATTTATGACTCTTCTCTGGCCTTACTTTTTCTCATTCACATTGACATGGAAATGTGGACCAGAAGTGAAAATGCCATTTCCATACTTGCCACACATGTACTGAAATAAAAAAGCAGGAATAAAGCATCCCATCTCTTATACTCCCAGGGATCAAGTTCACCCTTATGACCATAATATCTTGCAGAAGTTACATCCATTCAATCCATCACTGCTGAAATGTTTTTACAGAAGGTTACTGAAACTTCAGTCCTACAAGTATTAGGTACAAACCAGACTCGGTTCCACATGTGCATCTTTTCCCTTGGTTATAATAATTCCTACAGTATCTTCTTGGTTCTAATCATCAAGAAATTGAGGTACTTCCCAGTATTGGTCTCTCTTGTTCATCATTTATTACTGTTCTCCACGGCTGCTTCAACTATTATTGCAATTGAAGTGAAAGACTTTTTTCACTTTTTCTCCTTGCGCCCACATAATAGTCAGTTATAAAAATCAGTATATAACAAGCACTTCTTCCAGCTTTTATGATACTGCACCTTTTTCCTGTTCCACTGCTTCACTAAGTTCAGGAAGTTTAAGTCCAACTAGATTTTGATTTCTCATCAAAATATGCTCCTGTGAAGAAAGCCAGTAACATTTCTAAGTAACTGAACTACAAATCTCAAATATCCCTGTCACATGAACACTAAAAATAACATTTACTTTAGTTAATAAGCACAATAGAGATGTTTGCATTACATTACAGTCAGATGCTAAGTAACATGGATACTCTTAAATTCACACATATTCTAGAATATTACATATTTCAAATTTCATAAAGGCATTATTTAGAAAAATTCCTGGTCATGCAAACAGAGATTTTCAAAATGTGCTCCTTATTCAAGTAGATATATAGAGTTTTGGTAAGTGAGAGCTTTAGTAACTGACAATGAAAAAAGCAATTTTGGATGTAGCCACAGTAATAACTAAGTATCCCAGATAATAGAAAAAATTCAGAAAATCCTATATATGAGACTTTGCCACTTTGACTTTATTAAGACCAGAGCTTGGGATGCTACAGCTGCAAGTTAATGCTTCACTGTTGCTGTGTTCTACCTCTGTTCCTTATAGGTACAGAAAAATGGACTCTCTAGGATTAAACTTTGTTGTCTTATTTCTCCTTTTATCATCTCCTCATTTTCTTTCATATTCTCACATATGTTTAAACAAACACCTGCTTTTGTTTATGAGTAGATAATTTCTACTGGAGACAGAGCTCAAATCTTACCTAACTGGAATTATAGACCACATTGCAATAATTTTTTGATTCTCTTATTTGTGCTTAACAGCTTCTATGTCACTCAAAATTATAGAATTAAAGAATTATAGAATGTCTTGGGTTGAAAGGGACCTTAAAGATCATCTGGTTACAAATCCCCTGTCATGGGCAGAGACACCTTTCACTATCCCAGGCTCAGAGTCCCATCCAGCCTGGGCTTGAACACAGCCAGGAATGGGGCATCCACGGCTTCCCTGGGCAACCTGTGCCAGGGCCTCACCACCCTCACGGTAAAGAATTTCTTCTGTAATTATATGGCTCAAGGGTCTCTGTAATCAAAACTTCCAGTACATACACACTAAGAATATGTGTTATATAAACAGGAAAAGATGAGTAACTAAGCTGCCATTCCCAAACAATACAATGGGAATGAATTAACCAAAGTGCAGAATTTGAGGTCCTTGCTTGTCAGCCCTATATTCACTACTGGGGGTCAAGGAAAATGTCCTTATTAGGCTGTTCAGGAAAGTACTTGCTACTTCTTTTTTTCTTCTCTTTCTTTCAAAAGTCATTATTAGTAATAGAGACATGTTCACTGCTTTCTTTTGGTGGTTTATAATTTCACTAAATTTCTGCTTTTTTTCTTATGGCTTAATGCTTAACTTTTACTAATCATTTAGAAAATTATTTAACAACAGATTAGTTAATAAATATTGCAGTCCAAATCTATTCTTTTAGAAGCTGACACATTTGCAGCATGTTAGAATTAGGAACTGTGAGTCTGGGCATGCTCTACCTGCCCTTGCTCTCAGAGATGCCCAGTTTTACAGCTCTGGACACACTGAGATATTTTCTGAGAAGGTTCAATAATCAACCGATCATTACAAACCCATTTCCTGTCCTCTGAGCTCTTGCAAATGGAAACATGCAAGAGCACATGCCCATGCATATGCACACATCGAAGTACCACAGTGCACTTGATGCATATTTGAAGAGAAGTAAGAAATAGAATAATTCCTTGGAATTTACTTACAGGTTACAATTTAGTAAAATTGCAAAGGACAAACATGATACAATTCTGTATTGATTATGCTGAAACTGTTTCCCATTTTATCACTGTATGTTTCTTGCAGTGATAAAAATAATGCTGAACATGTTGGAAGTTTAGTAGGGTATGAGAACGACTTTTTAAAACAGGATAGAACTGGTGACCAGGACTTACCTCTCTGAGTTTTGTCAGCTTCTGCATTCGAACTGGCTGAACTTGGATTTGAAGGTCTTTGAATGCTTTTAACTGATTGCTGGATTTATTACCAACAAAGCTTTTATCTTCCTCAGATGGTAATTTTAAAGGGGCTTTCTCTTTCTGTCCAGGCTCCAAGCTATCCCAGGATACAGCCCGTAATAGAGGAGGACGCAGTCCATACAGTTTAAATTCTGGTTTACATGGAACTTTATGGTCCCTCATTTCTGGAACAGGAATTTTTAGCTTTGAGTCCATATTTCCTATTCCTGGTCCTGGTAGATGGGTTCTTAAAGGAACATCATTTTCTTTTCCTTTCTTGAGGAATGATTTTCCAAGTTCATTTTCACAAACATTCATGCAAGTATTAAGAGACATTCTGCCACCATCGCCAGCTGAAGGGGAGCATTTAGGTAAAGTATCCATATGTTTACATGGATCAAAGTTTTCCTTTTGGTCTGAGTGCTTCTCTTTGGAGTTTTCAAAGGCAGCAGAACGAGGAACCAATCTTCCCTGAGAAATCTTTCTTTGATCATTCTGCCTTCGATCAATTAATCCTTTTGCAGCATTCTGAAAGTACAGGGAAACACATGAAACACAGAAACAAGTCCAGATTCCTCTTTTCCCTGGCCCAAGGACAGATTTTAATTGTAAAAAGCCATTTCCTTTTCAGTGACATTTGCTTTTGAATATGTGCTGTTGACAAGAGAAATAATTTTTAAAACGCACTTGAAGAATACTGAATTGGGAATCTCCTCTCTGAATGTTTGAGTTAACCTCTCCCATTCCGGAGTCCATTATAGCAATCCACCTAAAGCCAAGTTCCTTAGCATCCTAATGTAATGGAAGGACAAAAAAACACTGGTGTAAACTAAAATGGCTACAGTAGATACTTTTACTTTACTTATGAAGTTATTCAGTATATTGATTTTAATTGAGCTAGAACAGGGTGCATGATAGGACGGAAAGACAGCTGCAAGCCCACTGTCCTCCACTACTTTTGAAGGTACTTCATAATTTCTTAGAGCAGTGTAATTTTCTTTTCACTCAGTGAACAGACTTCCAGCATTTTTAGTCCCATCCATAAGTCATACGTGTGCTAAGACAAACCAGCACACTGTTCAGCTCTTAATGTGAAACACTTACCTCTGCAGTTTGCCTGTCATCCTCTTTCACAGTTCTGTTATTCTAGCAAGAAAATGAAGAAAAAAATGCCTTACAAGGTTATCTTTCACATCTATGCTGCAAATGGTAGATATAGATATTAATGGCTGAACTCTGAATCTCTTAAGTTTTACATTGCTTGTAGTATTTATTTATGAAATAACTTTAGGGATTAGTTTCTTCATCGATTAGGGTTATATTGGATATTTTTCTATTTTCTACACTTAATAGATCTTTATGATCTTTCAGTTCTTGTTACCTCATGGATTTTTGTCGTCAGAGTAAACATTTATTAGTCCCTCGCTGTACATAGAAAATACCAGTAATCCAATTTTGATATATAAAATGGTACTCCAATTTTTATCAGGGACTAAAAGGGCAGCGTATTATAATATAGTACTTTAATAACCAGGTTATTGCACAGACTGTTCAGTTCTTACCTGCCCTGGAGATACTGACTCAATACTAGTGGTTGTGCATGCCTCAGACCCTGAAAGACACACTCAGAATTAGGGCATATCCTGATATTTTGCTCAAAGTTTTTACTACTATAGCATTAACAAACACATATGTGCACAGCTCCCCATAATACATGAAGGACAAAAATTCAAATGTCAAAAATACTATTAAAAAGGAAAAAACCCATCAAATGGATAGTAAGATAGACATCATTAAAGCCTCTCAAAACTTCGTTATCAATAAAATTAAAAAACTAAAACAAGTGACCCCGCAGAACCACAAGAATAAAAATATAATAAAAATATCTATATGCAAAAATATATTTTGTATGCATTCATGGGCTATATCATATTCAGGACTATATGCTTAAATCTACTCTTCTTGAGAAGTAGTAAAGAAATACATTTTTGGTGAGCTCTTATAAGTTAAAGTTTGAGCCTGAAAATGACTGGATTTGATGATCTTAGAAGTCTTTTCCTCCCTTAATGATTCTATGATCATTTTACCTGATGGAAGAGTGAGAGAGTTGCTCCGAGATGCTACGGGTGAAACTTTAGGACTAAGAGTAGGGGAAACTGCTTCATTAGAACAAAGACAAAAACAAAACGAAAAGGTAATTTTACTTTCTAGGCTTGTATCTTCTGTATTTTCAGAATTCAGATGAGATTAAAACATCAATACCATAGTTATCAGTCATATGTTTGTCCAGAACCTGACAAGCCATTTTAATTGCCAGGTTGTACTTCGCAATTAGGAGTTCAGAGTATGTTTCATGTCTTACAGTTGTCAAAAATGGATATTTGTCAAAAATTTCTATTGATACAGGGAATCCTTGTTCTCCTCAGTTTTCTGATACTGCAAGCACTGAGGAGATGCAACACAAGAGAAGATTCAGGAGGAATTTAGGAATAAAAGGAGGTGATGTATAGTTATGGGGGTTTCTTTCCCTCCAGAAAACATCAGCTCAATTTTAAGATAGAACTTTGTTTGAACTGGCATTTCAAAGCAAAATGAAAGTCGTATTTCATGGTAAAATGGCATTTTGTTCCAGTTTTCATATGAAGGGAATTATAATTTCAATTGACATTCCAGAACAAAACATTTTATTCTGCTGTTTTTAAAGGAGGATCCAGTCCATTTAGCTTAGTTTATGGCCATGTTCAGAATAAGAGGCAGTGTAATTGTGTCTGCAGGGAATGCTTTTTCAGCAGGATGAATCCTGCCACTAAAATTTCATTTAAACAACAAATTGTGACTATTTTTCACTTTTCAGTAGGAATAATTCATGCTTTCTTGTTACACTGTTTGCAGTGGGACATTCAGGCACTTAAAAACTTTATACCATTTTATCCTGACTCATCTAAATACAGGGATGGGTCATTTCTGTTTCATGTGAAACTGTGAGGAGGACAAGAGGGATTCTGACCTTCAAATTAACAAAGTGTTTGTAAACAGCAGCAAGGTATAGATTACAGGTGATGTTTGCCTTTACAGATGTTTGAAGGAGAATATAAAATCTGGTTTTCAGGATCAGCTCTTACCTGTGGGTGACTCTGGGAGGCTGCTTCTTGACTTTCTGCCTCTGCGTGTTAGGAACCTCTCGCTCACTTTCTTTGCTTCTTCTAACAATTCAAGGTTCTTCTTTTTGTCTTCCTCTGATATTTTGACATCTGGTAGTGGATCATTTACCAGATCAATCACATGACCACTGTTGTCTGTGTAGAAAATATCAGAATTGGAGCTGCACCTCCTATATTCAGGTATATTGTGGCACGTCAGAGTAACAAGTACAAAACAGACCTGTAAATTTATACCTATAAATTTAGCTTTGAGCTTGCATGTAACAAAAATTAATGTCTGCTCATTTCTAAAGTTGTTACAATCTCAAGTTTAGAGCAAGTCCTGAAAACCACAGATAACCCACTTAGATTAATCACTATGATCAAAAATGCTCTGAATATGTGAAACTGGCTTTTCCAGCTGTGTCTCCAATACAGTTTTTCTCATTTCTAAACAAAAGTGCCATTAGATCCATCTCAACTAACAGTCATGGCATTTCTGTTGTAGACTGAGTTTTTCCATGGAATTTGCATGTTCAGTTTTTCAAGGTTAAGAACCTACAAATTCACCCTCCAAAGATTTATGCACAATAGTTTTAACAATTAATTTAACAATTTATTAATCTCTGGCTTTCAAATTGGTTGAAAACACTATACTTTGAGCACCAATTTTTGCAATTCTCCAGCTTACGGTAAAGAAAGAGGGCAGTCAGTTGTCAGAAAGGCCTTTTCTGTGTGAGTCAGTATAAATGGCTTTTATGAGCATCCAAAGAACAGCTTGGATGAGGAGGAGGAAAGTCATCAGGTAATAAGAGAAAAATACTTTGAAATTTGACAAGAGCCATTACAGAACCATCAGTTTTCAGAATAGCTAAGGGCATAAGTAAGCAGCAAAAACTCAAGGGTTTTTAGTTTGTGGGCGTGGAGTGTTTCACTATTCGTTTTTGATTAAAGTGGTGGGGGGGGGGGGGGGGGGGGGGGGAGGAGTGCTTTGGCTTTAATTTCCTTCCATTTAGTTCAATTTCAAGGATGTCAAAAACCATACTCCCTGATCAAATATTCTAAAGCAATCTATTTGCAGTGAAATATCTGTTTTGGTTTAAACTCACATTTGTGTGTTGGAAGTTTGAGAGACAGACCTTCCATGACACTTTCCCTCTGCCAGCAAAAGAGAAGATTTGTAAAGCATGGTAAGTTCTACTTTCCTTAAGCAGCTAAGCTCAAGTGTAGCTAAACCAGTATTACTGAACAGTATTTCGTATTCTACAAGAAATTGAAGCATGTGTATGTCGAGCCTTCTGAAAATGTGAAGCTAATGCACCAATCAACATCTTTCTGAAAGTAGTAATGTGTGTATTTCCCTGAATTGGTCTGTATGCAGTCCACTTACAAACTCATGAGCACAATTCCACACCCCAGCAGTACTCCCTGTGCATGCACTACACAGTATGCACAGGGGAAAACTGCAGTCAATATAGTCAGACTCTCTAGTTAGGTCTTTACTGAATATCTGAGAAAACATCCTAGTTGAAATGAATAATCACTCCTTACCAACAGAAGTCAGTGAACTTGTTGAATTCCTGGTGGCACGGTTAGAATGTCTCCTATGAGGACTCCGAGGCCTAGAGAGAAAAATGGATGAACAAAAATTATGGAATGTGGCATCAAAAAAAAGGCCCTAACTGCCTATAAAAAATTAATATTAAAAAGAAAGCACTTTGATTAAAAAATGAGGACAAAAAGCATTTATTGCTGTTCCTCTCATCTCCAAACAACTGGAAAATGGAGGAGATTGAAGAAAGAAGGAAAATTGCAGAAACTGATCTCACAAAGGAGTTCTAAAATTTGCTATTAGCCTCATCTACTGTGAACCTGGTTTCTCAGAAAAAACTCTGCTTTTCTTTAGGTTATTACCATGACTTCAAAATCATGTAAGAATGGCATATAGAAAAAATTTTTAAAAAAATTTTAAAAATTAGTCTTTGTAAATTGTTACAGCTTCTTAAAATAAGCTTTATGGCTGAAATAATTCCTTAGGCTCTCACATTGACACTGCCATGGGATCTTTCTAAATAGCAAACTGGGTAAAAGTCTCAAACAACTGCAGAAATTTAAATGCTGATCCTGCAAATAATATTTCTTTTAAAGGGCTGCATTTAAATTCTGACTCTAAACTAATCTTGAAGTTTGGAGGAGTACGCTTTAAAAAATGCCAGCAAATGATAGATTTATGATATATATTTTCTGATATGTTTTTTTCCCATATTTTAAGTTTAGTGGCAGCTCAGTAAAATTAAAAAGCCTGGGAAGTATGCTTTATCAGAATAAATATAATAACCTTAATTCAACTCAAAACTGAATTGAAGTTTTCAACTTCAAACAGGATTGCTCTTTTTATTCAACAACTTACTTTCACATATGCTTAACCTCAAGGTGGTATTCTTGTCCCATCTATGTGAGTGGGCCCAAAACTGCTTCAAAACTCATTGTATTACAGTATTCAAAGTAGATATTTCAGTTGTCCAACTTAATGAGTTGGGTTGTCAGGCTCAGTATTCTATGTAACTCTACTCTTTTAGTCTCAATTATATTCCTGTTCCCCCACCCTGCACCTCGAACACCATCCTCAAAATGCAAAGGCAATATGACCAAATCACAGAGATAGAGCAATAATGTTTTCACACAACATATATTTCAGAGCAATGTTCTATAAACACAGCCTGTCAAATTTATGGATGGATTGCTAATGTATTATACAGTACCTGTTAACCAGATTTTTATCAATTTCTACATCTGGCATAACAGCATTCTCTGGAAGAACAATGGAAGGTGTGCTGCATGTTGTCCCTTCAACAGCTGTGTCCTGAATGGTTTGTGACAAATATAAAAACGTAATTAAACAGAAATTCAAGCCACTGAACATTGACTCTCTGTGTGGAAAACAATGTGTATTGTTCAACTTACCTAAAAGAGAATGTGATTGAAATAAGAGAGAATTAGCTCTAATTTGACAAAACAAATGTGAATTAGAAGTCTATACTTACATCAATCAAAAGAGATTATGGACGCCTGGAATATCTGTTTTCTTTCAAAAGTTTTAATGCAAGCTAAATTCAGTAAGCATGGAGCTAATGAAAATGCTTTAAAAAGGCAGACACTGGTTTTTCACACAGAAAACCATTCCTCTAGTGAAGTACATGTACAAGAGTTCAGTGCATTTATGAGCTGAATGCAAGAGTGAAAAGCAGCTCTGTATAACAGGGCTAAATTAAGCACACAAACCCTCCAAATGATACTAACGCATAATGAAAGCTTGAATAAACACAGTACTAAGTGTACACATGACACCCAAAACCCCAGAAAATAAATTTGAGCTATCTTGTTAAGAGTTCCACATGGTTTTCCCTCAAATTACTTACAAATATATTTTTAGAAAATATAATTTCAATATTTAATAGAATAAAATACAATTTTTAAGTGATAAAAGAAACTGGCAAGCTGGTACTGAATATTAATGTGTGCTTGCCTACTTAAAAAATATGAAACCTTGCCTCAAGAACTTAATCCCACACCTTCTGCATAACAACATCATTCAGCTGAAGAAAAGGAATCAGTTTCCTGTGTGATATCACAAATGGAGATGCATCAAGTTGGCATAAAGTACTGTGGATCTCTCATATATGGTAAGAAAATGATTACTTCTACCCCAAGTACAGTATTCAGATTAAAATGAAAAACCAGCTGGAGGGAAAGCTTCCCAGCAGTGGCAGTGGATTGCTGTCGATCGACTTGTAAAATTTAAAGAATAAGTTGTAAATTCTCAAATCCTAATTGCTTCTACTAGGCACTGGTATACACAAGTGTTTTGTTTTCGTTTATTATTTGTAGTCTACAATTTTCTTGAAACTACATCCCAAAATTTCACAGGAAATTTGTAAGGCAGGTAAGAAAAAGCTGTTGCAATAGCACTAATTGAGGCATTTATAGAATGAAGCATGTAATAAGTCACAGTTTAGCAAGTCAATTTTAGACCTTGGAAGTGTTCAAGGCCAGGTTGGGTGGAGCTCTGAGCAACCTGGTCTAGTGGAAGGTGTCCCTGTCCATAGCATGGCAGTTGGAACTGGATGATCTTTAAGGTCCCTTCCATCCTAAACCATTCTATCCCATTCCATAAGGAAGCTGACACTTACTTGACAGCTAATTTCTATCATTTACCATAGAACTCCTTGCAACATCTCTCACAGTGCTGCATTTTTTTCTTGTTGAAATAATGTGTTTTCTGATCAATTCAAAGAATTCTGGAAGTACTTGGAAAATGGTATAGTATTAAAATACATAGCATAACCCTTCTGCCTCTCAAAGGCAATGAAATATGCCTTGATTTGGACCCCTGATTTACGTTTCTTGATTCTACTGTAAATAGCGTTTTTTTTTTTACTAAAATAAAAATTTTTCCTGCAGCTCCACACTTCTATGCTCATAATTCTCATATGACGTTCCTTGGCAAGTTCACCTTGTCAGTCTCAGGAGAGCAGGTTGGGGAATATGCCAAGAAAGCACTGTGAAGATCTAAATTTAAGAAAAATATGCTTGTAATACTGGAAATGTTGGAATGCCAAAGCATATGTGATTCAAGTGTACAAGTAACAATAGCTTGAAAGCAATTTTTAGTAATATCCTTGAAAATGTTAAAAAGTAACAATATATTTTGTCAATGACGAAACTTCAGGTGACTGACCTGCTTGTAGGGCAAAGCAGCTGAATACACATCCACAGTGTTTATACTAATCTCATGACTGCCAAAAAGCAAAAACTTTTCAATGATGTAACAGCAGCCTTGAAGTCACTCGAGCCCATTTTAGGACTAAAACCAGCTCATTAAAAAGAAAAAAAAAAAAAGAAGGAAAAAAAAAGAGATGCTGGAGCCAAGGCTAGTTCAGGTCAGGTTGAAAACATTAATCCTGGTCAGCAGCTACAGGAGGTCAGCATCTACACAAGTGAAACCTCATGGCCCCTGTTGTCCAAACCTACACTGTCCAGGAGAGGGGCAGGAAGAGCCAGAGCAGGAAGCTCTTTGCAGGGCCAGCTGGCTCCAGTCAAAAGGAATTGTTACAGACTGAGAATGCTCAGGCTGCTCTACACAGGTCTTGGAAGAGAAGCTTTAACAGGAAGCTTAAGCTGCCTCACAGTTGTACAACTGCACAGAGATGACACAGAAGATTTCCATCACCCTCCCATTTGTGTGCTTTTAACTGTGCTCCCTTGGTAGCTTCCAGACCCATCTGCTCCTCAGCTATTCCCAACAGCTGCCTCATCTCCTACTACCAGTGGTTCCCTGCTACCCAAGTCTTTGCTTCCTTTTTGTCCCAAGCCCTCCCCCCACAAAAACGTGGGGTAAAACTGACTCCACCTCTATGGCTCAGGTGGGAACTGCTCCACAAGGGTGACCAGGAGCCATCTAGACTTGCAGGGAGCCGTGTGCAGCGCTGAGAGGGTGGCACAGGCGGTTTGGTCCATAACAGAATAGCCAAGAGGATCAGTGATTCTCAGAGCGGAGATGGAACCTGCAGACATTCTGGCTGTTAAGTTCTACCAGGCCCTCACCAAGCATACAGAGAATGTGCTTTTGAAAGTTTTATAATCCAGCCAAATTTGGATGGATTTTTACATTAATGGGATGGGGCGAGGTGGGGGGGGAGGAATACAAAAATACTCTGCTGAAAGACCTACCATGCCAGACCGTCAGATGACTGTCTAACACCTGGATTCTTTAAAGCACTGGAGAAAAAAAAAAAAAACCTCCTCTGCCACCCCGGCCATATTCTTAGATATTAATTAAAAGTCTGGACTGAATTTCAGAAAAAACACAGGCTGCTGTAAGAAATACTGAAATGAAAACCCACATTTGTTTTCTCAAAATGAATTTGAGATGTAGAACCCAGGTCTCCCTATCATGTAAAAGGTACTCGAAGCATGCAGAAAGATACATGTGATGTAAGGTTCACTTTCTTTTTGTCAGAACTGTTTTGCAATCTGTGTGCATTTGGGCATGCAGGGAAAAGGTAGGGAAGAATCTCCTGAAATAGAATGAGGAAATTGTTAGACACCAGACAGCACTTTAGGTGAGATGAGATTCCAGACTTGGAAAATTTTGTTGAATGGCAGAAAACAAATCCACCGGTTGTTAGTTCCCTCTGATGCCCTCTCGTTGCTTGCAAGTCCTTATCTCACGATAATAAGCATTTTACTTAGAGTGACTTACAGTCATGCTGTAGAACCTGATCTGCAGCAAGAGCCCAGAGTGACAACAGCTATGAACAAGATCAAATTTTCACAACATTGGCTAGTGGCAAACCTTAACTTAAGTAGGCCTGTGAGCAGTGTGTTGGTTAAAATCCCTCCACTGCTACTTTGTGCCTAAAAATAATCATCTAAAATGAAGCATTTTGCACAGTGAACTGATTAATGAACTATCACATTACCATAGTTCACTTAAGATCTACCTCTAAAAGGCCTGAAAAATGTATTAAAAATGTAATCCTTTTATATTAGGAGGTTGGAAATTTTCTCCCATTTGACAAGCACGTTCAGGATTAGAATCACTGATGTCTGCCAGATTTTCATGTTTTTCCTCTTTGGGTATGTTTCACACAGCAACTCTTTTGTACTAAAATACTTTTCACATAGGTGAGTTAAAAAATTCCAATAAAACATTCTTGAGCTAATATATATTATCAGATGGTAGTCTTGATGAACTTTTATCCAACTGGGGTGTTTATCTCAAGGCAGGAAATTAACACTCAGCACCCTGTGCAGTTTAGATGGAAGACATGACAAATCAGTGCAAAGCTCATTGCTGACAATATTTTCCAACAATGTTAAAGTAGCGGATGTTTTCACCTAAAGTGTGGAACGTAGTGTCCTCAAACCCAATGACAGTTTCACATCTTTAACTGAGGATGTGCCAGACTATAAATCCTCTCTTTCTTTACATCAGTTTGCATACAAATGAATGATTTGGATAATCTGTGATTTCTTAATCACAGTGGGGTTCTTTACTTCAGCTAAGCTAACAATTAAAAAAAAATCCAAACCCAGTTTATTAAAACATAAAGTTACTTTTTATCTGCGATATGGATTATTGAAATGGGGGAAGGCCCATCTCTTATTGATTTTTTATATTTATCTGGAAAGAAAACATGTAAAAACATTTAGAGGCCACAGCAATTTGAGGCAAACTGATGAATACGCCTGGGGAGCACCCACCTGCCCTCTGTATAGTTTCAGTGTATGTTCAGCTACTGCTGTGGCAAATAAAGCACTGGGAAAGACTACAGACCAAAAAAGCCCATTTCCCTCTTTCTCACACACGCGAATTGCATAACATCTTCTATATCTGTAAAAGTAACACTAGTTGTTGAAGTACAAGCCCAAGTTCTGTTCTCAAAGTTTAAAGTTTTCTTTAATAACATCAGAAAGGACATTTTTGGACAGCTTTGATATATGTCTGTCTGTTCTGAGCCATTTATAAGCCTCCAGATCAAAATGATAAACAACTGCTTGAGCAATTTAAGCTTTCATCCCTTAGGCTATAAAATATTTGAGGAACTCTAAGAATATCAACTGGACGATCATTCATGGCTTCATCAATTAAGCAATACACATTAATACAGAGCAACAATTGGATATAGTTTCATAAACCCCTAAACATACACAAGCAGGTTTCAGCCTCAGGTTTCCAGCAAGTGTCAGAAACACCTCTGTAAGTAAGAGAGCTTACTTTGGCTGGAGAAGTGTTGTGCTGGGCCTCTTTTGCTTGTCCCTTGTCTTCAGGTAAGGTTGGCATGGTGGGCAGCGTGAAGCACGTGGAGCTGCAATGTGGACTAAGAGGACCATGCACTGCTGGGAGTATCTGTTTCAAGTTAGCCTGAAGGCATAAGCGCTGGGAGGCCTCGTGATCTGCAGGCTGGGTTAGATGCCAAAAATACAAATCAAATCCGTTTAAAACTCTATGCTCAAAAACTGAGATCACTTTACAATAACAAGCAGTATGAAGGTTTAAAATTAAAAATGCTATCTTCTGTTTTATTAACTAAAGCTTTCAAGGTCAAGTATAACTTGGCAAATGGATTCAAAATAGACAACCTTCCGTTCTTGTTGCTATTTCCATCTCCTTCCTCCATTTTACAGATTTTCATTTTGTCACTATGATGTGACCAAACTACCTTCCCTAAATATCCTCTAAGAAGTAAACAGCATCCTGGATATCACAGAACAACAGAATGGGTAAGGCTGGAAGGGCCCACAGGTGGTCATCTGGTCCAACCTGCCTGCTCAAGCAGGGTCATCCTAGAGCACATGGAACAGGATTGCATCCAGAAAGTTCTTGAATACTTGAGTGAGGGAGACTGCACACCCTCTCCAGACAATCTGTTCCAGTGCACGGTCACTTGCACTGTGAAGAAGTTTTTCCTCATGTTCAGGTGGAACTTGCTGTGCATCAGTTTTCGCCTTTTGTCCTATTGCTCAGCACCACCAAGCAGAGTCTGGATCCATCCTCTGGCACATCCCTTCAGATATTACAGACTTTGCTGAGGTCCCTTCTCAGTCATCTCTTCCATAATATGCCTTTTAGTAACTAATAGTCTTAATGCTACAGAGCATGATCTCAGATCTCGAGGACCAAAACTGGAACCCCAGAGGGTGGCACTCTTCCTTTGAGCAAGAGCCAGACTAAGGTGAATTGTGCAAAGACTTGGTGCACCTCTGCACAAGACAACAGGGTGCAAGACACTTCTGAAGCAAAACAGCAGAGATGCCCAAAGAGGGGGAAAAAAAATCACTACCTATTAGCTGAAAAATTCTCATTATTAGTATCAAGGGGAGGCACTGCATTCACAAGGATAACATCAGCATGAAAGCCTGTACCAAAGTCTGAGGATCAGCAGCGCAAAGCACAAATCAGTCCTTAGAGTGGCAGTGGATGGGTTGCAATACTTACTGTTGACACCTGCCCAGGGATCAGGGAACTGTCCTCATCAATACATCAGTGTCCTCATCACTGCACTCCCCGGCGGTGCCTGCGGGTCACACACACACAGCTGAGACCACCTGGTGCCTGCACTAGGGACTGCTGGCTACTGCATTGTAAATTAACCTGCTACAGTTCTCCCTTCCATTTCAGGGGCAGGCAAAGAAATGTATTCAGGAACATGTCGGTTTATTGATGTTGCCAATTACATTTGTCAAAATACATCTGTTGCTTTGAAAAAAAAAAGGAAAAAGAGGCAAAACCATTCACAAGAAATACTGAAGCAGTCTCAGTAGTGACAAGTGCCTCACCTCAGCTCTCACAGAAAAAAATCTGTGTTGCAAAACCTACAAAATGTGTGAAAAATTTGGACTACAGAAGCAGCTAAGACCCATGCTTTTATT
The DNA here is from genome assembly GCF_000691975.1 of Corvus brachyrhynchos. NCBI lineage: Eukaryota > Metazoa > Chordata > Aves > Passeriformes > Corvidae > Corvus > Corvus brachyrhynchos. Next base: position 1,965,018 of record NW_008236766.1, read on the forward strand.
AGGAAACTTCCAATGAATAAAAAGCTTTAAAAATGGTTATTAAGGCAAAACATATTTAAAGTTCCTAATATGATGGAAAACAGGTATTTATGAGTACATGTATTTGAATAACCCCACAGAGATTAGACAGATAGCAGTAGCACTGAACATCTGTGTGCTTCAACAATTAAATATTTTTGTATCAAACAACAGCCACCAACTATTAGCAAAACATGAAGATGTTATGGAAGCAAGGTAACTAAAAAAAGTGACATGGACTTGCTTTTCATCTCTGTAACAAAATCCTGACATCCTATGCAAATTTGAGTTTGCAAGAACTCAAATTCAAATAAAAAACAACAACAAGAAAAAAGAGAAGATATATAAATCTGTCTGTTTATCTAATTCCTCTTAGTGTTTGCCTTATGAATTTATTATGGTTCTGATACATTCAACCCAACAGAATGCTGGGCCTGAAAAATCAGGAATGCTTCGAGTCATGGCCAAAGCATGTTTGCAGTCCTACATGGAATTGTAGAAGCTATTGCACCAAAGTAGTTTATTCCCAGTCTTAGCTGAGTTCTTTGTACATACTAAACTTAAAAAAGTAATGCAAATTATCTTGAAACAAGAAAGAGCTATTAAGCACATCGAGTTTCTGTTCATTTTTCAGATTTAAAAAGCAAAAAACTTTAAAAGAAAAAGAAACAAATCAGCCGGCTTGTCTAAGAATAGAAAGGGACAGATCCTGAGCGGTGTTGTCCTAGAGATGCAGCACAGAAAGTACAGCCAAGGGAAAATGGAGGGTAGAAAGATGAACTTATGCCACTTTAACAACCCCCAGATTTGGAGTGGACCGAGTTCAGGCTGTCTCTGACACAATTATAACCCTACTCTGATTTCCTTACAGAGCTATCTTGCAAATAGGAATAAGCTTCAAATCTCTGTGCTGATCAGTAGGAAAATTTCTTCTTCTGACTTTCCATTTTTTCCTGATGCCACTCCAGAAAACCCCGGTGCTGAGGACTATATTGCAGCAGGGAAAGCTTGCACATAATTATTCATATTCTTAAGCTTCTTAAAACAAACACCATCTTTGCACACCTCAACTGCACAGCTGCAGTCCAGTACACTGCCAAAGTGAGGGCTACTACATATTGGTATTTCAGTATAAGGATGTAGTTCAGTTAATAAACTATATGATTTGGAACTCCCAAATTATTAATTTTTCAGTCTAAAAGCTTAGTTTTAACCTCTGCAGTGTTCTTAAAATCAGTAGTCCAGATTTATTAAAGATTTTATGATGCTTACCCAGCACAAACATCACATATTGTAAATGCAAATGGATATACCACGCTCTGCAAGGAGTTCTGCCATCTTCTGATCAATTACTGCCTTCTGGTACTGGTAGGAAAGGCAAAGGTTTAGAAATGATGGAAACTTAAATGTGAATAAATGTTCTTCCATCACTGCTGAAGTGACTTTATGCCTTTTTAGTTGGGCAACAAAAACAGCACCAGTAAATGTCACGTGGCATCAAAATGCATAGAAATAGGGGCTTTGTGAGAGCACGCTACAAGAATTAGAGGAGCTTGCCTGGATGTCAAAAATGTAGATAGAAAATAAAAAAATGTCCTTGGAAAATTTCTGTCACTGGAAGGTACATTTTTTCTTTTTCAGCAGAGCATTAGGGAAGAGTGTAGCCTTGGAGTTTACAGAAATTCACACCTCTGTGTACAAAACCAGCTGACAGCCCTACAAAACCCTGAGCTAGAGTGTGGAGAACATGACTAGCCTGGTTCTAAGCCTGGCTCACCTGCCAGCTGAATAGCCTTTGGAATCATTAGCTCTGCCAGCTTTATCTCATTTCCACAAGCACAAACATGTTTCAGTCAAAGAAGGAAATGATACATTAACAATACATTGAGGTACCAACTGAAACACCTGTAATTATTGACCCCGAAGACACTGAAAGGAGAGACAAAAAAATACACCTGCACTTTAAAAACAGTCAAGGTGCATGAGCATATATTAGCATCTTAGGCACTGAGATAATTTCAAGATCCTATTATTTCTATTTTGGTTTTTTCTTCATTGATCAAGCTCTGTCTGACCTGCCTCTATCTTATCAAAGGATGTCATGACATTATTGCAGTGTTTTATCAAAGTAAATTATCTCCCCCAAAACTCCATTCTTTCAGAAGCTGCAAGAGCTTCAAAATTATATTTTAAAATTAAATGCTTGTAGAGATTAACTCACAGGTCACAGGTAGAGTGGATGTGGGTGAAGATCCACAATCTCAGTCTGCACGAGCCTTGTGCACCTACAAAATGAGTTAAAAAAACACAAACAAATTACCTGACCTATTTACCAAATTCTGCTCATTCCCACACTAAGAGGAGATAATCTAAAGAAAAAAAAGTACGAAAAAGAAATAAAAGAGAGGATGGAGTGCCTTTTAACATTTTGGTCTGTTATTATAAACTTACTACTTAAAATAGTTAGGAAAAAAATGATCCCCTGAGCTCAAATTTGTAGTCAGATATAGATCAGTGAATGCACAGAACTTTCTTTTACCACTGTGTAGGCTTAGAGTACAATCTCCAGGAAATGGAGATCTGGGAGCTCTATTCCATAAAAGGGAGAAGTATTTAGAGGCCCTTGGCTTTCAGTGTGTTCTCTCTGCAACTCATTTTACCATAGTAGAGAAAGTTAAGTATAATCAGTTAACTTCCCCTGGCTGAGTCACGGCTGAGTCTGTGTCAGCGAAGGCTCAGAGAAAGGTGCTTTACTCCATCTCCACTGATAGCTTGGCACTTGACCCTAAATGCTCTGTCACATCACAGCAAGAGTACGCAAAAAAGAGCGGAAGTAAACAGTTAAGAAAGCATTTTATGAATATTTCTTGACCTTGTGCTGCCTGAGGTCAAGTCAAGCAACACTCATTTGTCAACAACAGGAGTTGCTTGCTCATGGACGCAGCTGAACTGCACAATTCTGAGTGGCTTTTTGTAACTTTTTTCTTTGTTGCCCTGCAAAGTGGTTGTCAAACATTGCCATAATAGAAAGGTATCTTTTTGCACTCCTTTTTGTATAGCTGTAAAAACATATGGGATTCACATAACATTTGGGTTAGGTTTTGCAGCTTTTGAAGTATTGAAACCCAGTAAACTTCAAACAAAGTCTGAGCAAAACAGGGGGTTTTCCTTATGTTTGTACCACAGAAGTGTTTTCAAAGAAAAAGCATGATTACAGCTTAAAATACACAGTGTGTTGGCATACATTAGCCATCACCAAAAATTTTTAAAAGCTCAAACTACAAGACAACAAAATAAACAAACCCCCTAAAACCAGATCCAGAATATCTTAATAGAAATACTTTGAAATTTTGCATTAGGACTCCAAGATCTTTGTATAATAGGAACATTCACTGGGAAAAGGAAAAAAAACCCACAACTAAAGCTGACTCATGTACATTCTTGCCCTATGTGACAAAAGGTCCTACATGGAAATTGGAAGACATTTTCTCTATTGTCTGCAACACAGGAAAAAAATCGACTAGTAGTTTCCTACTGTATCTCATTTTTCATCACTTACAAAAGAGTGGTTTTTCATGTTAACTACTCAAGTTTGTAAGATATTAAGATCCTGCTTCAGCCAGTTCACTGAACCACAGTCATAGCCCCAGGACTAATATAGGGCACCTCTGTGATGACCTTAATGACCTGAGTCCTACCCACACAAACATCCATACAACTGTACAAGGTAAAATGTGGAAGAAAAAGTGGTGTTTCTCTTTATACGATACAGAACAATTCCACTGGGGCATGCAAAGTGTATATGCAACCACTGTGTGAATTCAAAGGATCTGTTCTCATTCTGAGATTAATTCCTGAGCATTGAGATTAATTCCTGAGACACTTAAGTAATACTTCTTGACAATCAGAACACTTCCAGGTTGCAGCCTCAGAGACAAGGGATAAATGTGAATAATTCTGTCACAAAATTATTTTAAAGGAAGAAACTAGCAAAAGCTGAAGGAAAATAAAACCTCTAAAAACCTTCCCTCAAACTCAGTGGTTACAGACTTCCTTTGAACTACAAGCTACACACGTAGGACTTGATTTACAGAACAGCATGACAGGAAAGAATCTCCTTTTCTGCTTCCTGTTTTCCTCATAGCTCAGGAACACATAAAACTGCATGGTTTTCAATAACCTGCTTGAGTGAGAGAAAGGAAAAGCTAGGTCAGGTGGAAAGTAAAATGTTTTGATGCATGTCCAGCCTGATTTGCATCCTGGGAGAATATCTCCAGTAATGGGTAGTCATGACAGTGCTGAGACTTGAAAACCAAGACATTTGGAGGTGAAAGGTGATGCTGGTCCAACAAGACCAGCAAGGCATTTGGTTTGGTTATGTAATAAAAAATTTACATCAGAGTTTAAAGAAATCTGAAAACTAACTCTGAAAGAGTTTAGTGGAAAATGTTTTCTGAGAGTTCTGTATTTAACTCCTGAAGGATCCATTCTGGACCCAGCTTTAGCTTTTCCTTGATACATTAAGAGAAAAAGCAATTGGACCTGATTTTGCTCACAGGCAATCACTTTGACATAGCTAAATGGAAATTTCAGACTTACTAAAAGCTCATAACTGTGTTTGAAAATAGCACTTTTTTCCTGTAAAATGTCAGCTTCATTTGTTTTAGCAATGTTTTTACAGTTTATGTTTTGTTAGCAGTCAGTGATTAGATGTACTTCTCTTGCAGCAGAGCATCTGGAGGAGTGGATTACAACCCCTGTTTTTTTCCTTGCAAGAATCCTAGGCTGAATTTTATGCTGCAGACAATCAGCAAACAGATGAAGAATGTACATATTTTAGAAACACTGAGGAGCAGTATTTCATGAGCGTTTTAGACTAGTAGACCCAGATTTTAAAAAAAGGTATTTCTTTTAAGGTAAGCCTATTTTAGGCAGCCTGAAAATTTCCCAATTACACTTTTTTTTTTTTGGGGGGGGGGGGCAAGTAGGAGTTAATGTTGCATAAATAAAACTTTTATAAATTACTCTGGTTTGGATGCAAATTTTTTCTTTTCAGGGTTTTTTTATCTAGCACTAAAAAGAATGTAAAGAAAGGAGGTTATAAGCAGCACTAACTCCCTGTGAAAACAAATGGTTTTAAGAATTGCATACAAGTTCAGGAAAAAAAAAAGTTCTGGTTCATTTGTAGTTTTTATTCATTCTGGGGCTTTTCTTTGAACAAATATTCTTGAGACAGAACTCCAAAATGGTAATTTTATCTGGTTGAATCTGTACCTAAGATACTGGACTCAGCTCTCTCATGAGAAGGATGTCTTACTGACCTCATTTTTTTATCCATCAGTGGACTTTCAGCTAGAAAAGCAAGAACAAGCCAACAAGAAGCACTGTTCAGCTAGGTGGCCTCTAGGAAACCAGTTGGGATGAACTTTGGGGTATTTTAAAATAAAATTAAAATGTTAAAAATAAGATTTTAAATAGTGATAAAGACAGTACATGTGATATTAAGGAAAAATGAATCCCTGATTTATTCAGTATTATGCATAAGTTAAAGAATTCAGCCAACAGTGGCAAATCTGATGATCAGAAGACTGTCAGATCTCAAGGCATAGTTGCTGTATTTCTTAACTTGCAGATTATTTTTGATAGACTTTAAGGAAATGCAGTTTAAAGGAAGAATGTGAATATAGAGTGGGAGGATATTTGGCATGGAGAATAAGGATTTCTAAGCATAAGGAACAGCATATAAGAAAGTGTGAACATAAGAGTGGGAGAACAGTACACCAAGTGTCTTTCAGGAGGGCAGTTCAAAAGAAACCCAGAGCTAGGAAGTACTTGGAAAAAAACCTGTTACAACATAAGGCAGTGACCTTAAATAGGATAAAATAACAACAACAACAACAAATTATATGTGAGTAAAAAATGTTGCTCTCTTCCTCCTCCTAGACAACTTACTATTTCAAAGAAAATTCGTTCAGGAGGCAGTGCTACTCTTTGTTGCGTGGTGCTGAAGGACCCCTCTGATGGAGGACCTTTGCACTGATAACTCACCCAACAGAAATTGTACCATTCAAAACACCAGGAGATAATAATACCACTCAACAGGCTTTGCCTAAATGAGCATCATGTATTCAGTCATAGAGCCAGTTGGGTTTCTTTCTTCTTCTCACAGATTTGGAGAAACCTGGATATGTTTCTGCAGAGCCACTTGGGTTTCTTTCTTCTACTCCTCACAGATTTGGAGAAACCTGGATATGTTTCTGCTGTCTGGGCTGCATGTATTATACATCACATTCTAGTTACACATTTATTTTTGTCTATGGTGTAGGCAGAGGTGGGAGCTTGAGACGATATTTTCTCAAATTGCCACTTGACTATATTCTTAGTCAATGTAAAAAGAGAACAAATATGTTTGTGTGGAGGGGAGACCAATAAGATTACAGGAAAAAAAATTAGTGTTCCTTGGTGTCTATTCATCCTTTTCTAAGAAAAACCTTGAGGTTTCTACATGAAGTAAAATTTTTGAAAGCAATTTCTACACAGAAACATTCTATAAATTATTCTGCTTTGCGTGGCAGCAGGATATCAACTTTGCATAATTTGAAAAAAACAACTACCAAAGGCCTGACTTAGAAACACAAATAAGTTGAAGGCAATAAGGGTCAAACACTATTGGTTAGTGACCCAGGAGTCTTGTTACTCGTCAAGCAAAAAATTTTCCAAATGAAGAAATTAAACAAAATTCTTTCTTTCCCAGTCACGAAGGGTAATCCCAGAGGGCACACTTTGTTGAACAAACCAACAATAAATAGCTTTCTTTGGGATCTAGAATGCAATTGTGGGCTTTCAAGCAGGGAGATTATACTTGGCTTTCCATCTTACACAGATAAATGGCAAAGCAGCAAAACAAGCATTTTATTCCCACTTTATGCTTCCTGGACACAATCAGATTCACATTTGCTTACTTTAGTGATACATGGACACCTATTTTTGCATTGCAAAAATGAACACATGTTGAAAGAGCATGAATGTGTTTCACTTCCTTTTTATGAGAAAAGAATTATGGATCCTAGTCTACTGATTTTTTTCTCAAATATTGATGTATACCAGGACAAGAATAACTAGAATATCAACTTATTCAAATAAACAGCCATTGTGTGGACTTTGACTGCTTATTTTTTTCCACAGATGTGCTAGTTCACTCATCCAGGTTATAATGTCCCAACTTGGATCTAGGGATGCTGCATATTGGGTCACAAGTATTGTTGCTTTTGCTAGAAAAAGTCCAATTTTATTCCTAGAGTACACATTAAAGCTGCAGGCCTAGTTGTCTGTGAAAAAGCAAAGCTCATCATGTCACCTCTTCCTTCCTGCCAGCATATGATGTAGAAGTGTGAAAAAGCAGTAACATCTTTTAATGCCACCTTTTAAGCTTTTTTCCTGGAAACAGACACAATTTTGAAGCCAGCAGCAAGACTAATTTCTCTTATCAATATCTAGCTCTAAAAATAGGCACAACAGGAACAGCAACAGTAATAATAATAATAATAATAATAATAATAATAATGATAATAATAATAATATGCAAAGGATGATTGTTCAGTATCCTCCAAAGAGGTGGAGTGGGGGAGGAAGTCCTCAGTGTGTGATTCAGGTGTGATGTCAATGCAGAATTGGAGCCAAAAGCCCTTTCTTTCTCAAAAGATCGATTAATGCAATACAAGATTCTGCAAACACAATTTGCAGAAGGTCTTCTGCCTGTATTGCTGAATCATCTGCAGCTTTCTGTGTGCTGTGTTATTCCTTGCTACTTACACTTCTGGGACCACATTAGAAACACCCTGACAAGAACGCTTCAGATGTAGTCACACAGTGTTATTTTCACACTATGAAGTTCTTACAGTAAGCATTCACAAATGATGTTGTTTTTAATTTAAATTTAATTTTTAGAAGGTGTGATAGGAATAGGCAGCATATTTACAGCACAGTTCAACTTATGTACTATGTAAAGGCAGACTTTCAGTAGCTTGGATAAAGCTTGATTTTTTTTTTTAGATTTTTTTGGGTTTTTTTGTACTGGTATTTAAAAGCTAAGACCCACAATATTCAGAGACAGCAAGATCACCTTGCCACTGACGCATTTAGCAAAGATATGCCACGTGCACTTTACTGGCCAAGTCAGCAATATATTGGCTTGGATGACCCACCAATGAGGCACATACTGAATCAGCAACAAATTCCTCAGAGTCCCTCCTTTGCTAATTGGGCTTACTGAGGCAGTTTTGAGGGCTGCAAAGGTGTTGCATTAGACAGGATGATGTAGTAATTAAGACAGAGGTAAAATAAATACCCCAAACTGCACACATCATACAGAAACAAGCTGTTAGCACAGAGACTCTTTCACCAGGCATGCTCATGACATAGCTGTTCTTATATCTTACAGAGTAAAATACTAATTTGCATTCTTTAAAAGGTTATTTTATAACACAGCCACAGCACTGAGATAAACTTCAGTCATAAATAACATTTGGCGAACTTTGTGAGATGAACCCTTTTGCAAGCAGCCCACACAGTGGTTTTTCATACTTTGCTCAGATTTCTGATCTGAATCAGTGCATGTTCCAAACTCCCAACACAAACAAAGCCTTGAAATCAAAAGACTGAGGACAGCTGAGTTGTGACTGAAACTTTTAGCAGAGCAGTGCATCGTATTACCAGTACAACTGACCAACTACACAGATGCTTCATCTGATTAGTGTTCTGCCTACTGTTCCTAGCTTGAAAATACCAGTATCCCAAAAGGGAGACTTAACCTCAGGTAGCACTTGCAAGCCTCTCTTGGGTAATCTCTGGCTGCATCTCTGACTTGAGAAGTGTCATGGTTCTCTCCTGCTCTTAGATCCCCAAAACAGCTACATGGCCTGAACTCCATGTGGCCAGAAGGAGACTTCCCAGTGGCTGCAGTCAAGAATCCATGGCCAAAACTATAGGGTAAATAATTTGCCTTTTTTTGTCCTTATTTGACACACAGATGAGGTAGCTTCAGGAAAATTCAACCTGAGCTCTTTATTTTAATATGAGGGAAAGGGAGAAAGCATACTGCTTTATCACTTCAGAAAAAAGAGATTTGCTGATTTGCAGAAAGGATGGTCTGAAAATGAAAGCAAGCAGTTTTTTGTGAGAAAAGAGAAGCAAGTCCCCATTTCCTGTGTTCTCGAAGTTCTGCCCACTATCAGAATCCAAAATGAGGGACAAGGGATTATTGCTAGTACCAAAAAATCCAACCAAACAAACCCAAACCAACTCCAGAGCTGCCTTTCCACTACATCACACAAAGTCTCTACCCACAGAATCTCAGGACTGGGAGCACATAGTAATGCTAAAAAGTAAAAAAAGGACAAGTCAACCTTTTATTTTTGAGGTGTCCTTAAAAGTAAAGAATTAAATGTTCTCTTACACCACCCACTTCAAAAGCACCACAACCATTCCATTTGACTTTGTCTTCCAGGTATTAACACTGGGGACCTGAAGGAGAATTTAACCATCTACTTCTGGTTTCCTCACTTTAAGGAAATACAGATGTATTCTGCATATGGACTAGACTGAAGTCAGCATTTCCAAATGTGCAACATCAAAGCTTACGTTTGATGATTTAAGTGAATGAAGTACATAATTCCTCTTAAACTCTTCTCAGCAGGCAGAAAAGGAGGCCTATTTTGGCTGCTTGTTAAATTCTAGATTCAGGAGATTTACAATTTGCATTCTAATTGGGAAACTATCCTTATTAGCTTGCATCTTCTAGAAAACATGGTAAGAAAGATAATTTCTCTTTTTCTTTTAGAGGGCTACCATATACAACACTCTGAGAACACATAGTTTGCTAACTTTATTTCTGCCATTTTCAGTGATTGTTCCTCAATACCCAGGACTAGGAAATTTAATAAAAAAATCAAAGCTATCATAACAAAAAAGGAATTTTTATGCATTGACTGGCACATACTGTACCAAAACCCTGCATTTTTCTGGGTAAGTAGACAGTTCAGAAAAAAGCTTTGAGGAAAACAACAGCTCTGCTCTTCTGGAATAGCACAAGCCAAATGTAGCAAAGTGTTCCTCATGTCCTTTGTCAAAATCTTTCCCTGATAAAATTATTTAGCCAACACCATTCCATTCCTGATTATATCCAGGAGCTGATCCAAAAAAATAATGTACCAGCTTTATGCACAATCTCATCAACATCTAAAAAAATCCACACTAATTTGGTATGGTTTTAGCAGTGTTGTGCACATGGAGGCCCTAGGAAAGAGATGAGCTTATACCAGAGAACTACTTCTGCAGGCAAAGAGAATTCTGTGCTTTGGGGGTTACATTTTATATACTTTTGACATTTTTACCTCAAAACCTAAAATGAAAATAGGGGATGTGAGAAGGGCATAAAAGGAGCAGAGTTACTCATAGTCTATGAGACTTTGAAAAAACTCCTGGACATGCCATGGGTCAAGATTTGCCACAGAAATATCAGACCTACTGCAATTGTCGTCTGTTTCTTTCAGGGCACTCCCTGTCTGCAGTAAGAGCAGTGAATAAGGCACGGAATTGCAGTTCAGTCCCTCAGTTCACAACCAGCAGTTCAGCCCTGGTGCAAATGACTGAGTTTGTACAATGTCTCCTGATCTCCTGTTCCATTGCAGCTGCTGATATCTCCTGGAAGAGGAGCAAGGAGACAAAGTGGGAAAGGAGCATCAGTTGTATCTTGATACTGAGCTAAATGGAGCTTAGCTCTCTTTCACTGCACTTTATCAGCTATGCCAGAACTCAGTATTGCTATTGTCATTACTAAGAAATTGTGATGTGTATCTAGTTATGCTAATTTTATAACTCTATATATGATGAGTCAAAATGGCATGCTGTATTTGCCTATTTAGAAACAATTTGTATACAATAAGTATGCAGTCTGCATACGTTAGGATTTATTACCTGAACTTTTTTTTCTTTCTTTATATCAAATAAAATAAACAAGGTTGCATTAAAGTAATGGGACCCAACATTAAAACTTTAAAATGGTTGTAGAAAATTGTGGAATGAAAAAGATTCAGTGCTTCTAATATATTATGAAATAAAAAATACAAAACCAGGTAAAGTATTTAGAAAATACCTCTTAAAAGAAGATATAGGAACTCATTGTAATTTTAACAGTACCACAGATCTACATAGATAAAACTAATCTTTAATAGAAGAGATGCTGAAATACCAGTTCTTCAAAAGTTTTATTGTTAATCAAGGTTTTGGGCTTTTAGAGTGCCTCTGGACAACATTCTGGCAAATGCCAAGACAAAAAGCTGTGCATTATCTACCTGAGGTAGTGGAAGGCAAATAAAAAGCCTTAAAGAGACTGAGATAAAGGCACACAGTATGAAGGATACCCATTCTTTCCAAACACCTCCTTCAATATTTTGATGTTGACCTTGAGCTGCTTTGTTTTTCTGCCCAAACAAAACAATGATTTGAGGGACTTACTGCTTTATAATTTTGTTATCACTTAAGACTTCCATCCTAGTTCCTAACTTTTAGATAATAACTGTCCTAGATAAGAAATCAATGTAATATTTTATTACTAAATGGATCCAGATACAAGAATGATAAATTAATACAGGACTGTCCAGCAATCTAAACTTTGCTATTTCGTTAAATGCCTTTACAGAAATCAACATGCATTTTAATACAGGCACGTGTATTTTTCAAAGAGAGGTTTTGTCAAAATTTTTTACCAAGCATCTTAAGGAAACTGCTCTAACAGGACAAAAGAGAAATACCTCTTGTAACTGAAGGAAGAAAATAAAGGACAGAAGTTGCTCTGTGCGCTGCAGAGATTACACTTCCACAGGTAGAGGTGTTCAACATAGTCATGAAGAATCTGGAAAAGTGGATCTGTACACATGATTAAAGACAAGATGGGAAAATCAGATCTAAAGACAGCCAAGGTAGTTTATGGGATACTGAGCACCTGAATAATAAAATGTCAGGTGAAAAAGGCAAATCAATGCACATGAGAAAAAAACAAATGTAGAATACGCTTAGCTAAATAAGAGTCATTATGTTTTACAAGTCAGGAAAGAGAGTAGAGTAATTTTGAATAGTTCTCTGAAAATAGCATTCAGCAGCAGCCAAAAAGGAAAAAATGTTAAGAATTACTAGTAAAAAGCTGAAAACACTATAGAATATGAGCCCAAAACTTTAAAACAGTTCTAGTCACATATCAAAAAAACCAAAAACCCAAACAAAACAAGAACACCTTCCCCCCCCAGTAAAACAGCAACAAACACCAACAACTTAAAACCAAATGATTCATAGAAGAAAGAGTGGTCAGAAATTGCAAATGGTTTCCATGCAAAAAAGACACTTCTGGATAGAAACAGATTAGAAAATGATGAATAGACTGAAGAAGGTGGTCTATTAATTATTTGCTTACAATTGCTCACAGTACATGTGGATAAGGATGTCAAAAGCAGTTATTAGGCAATGGTTTGAGTAGAAAAGAAGTCCCTTCACAACAGTATACAATTAAATAATTGATTTTGTTACTAAAGGAAGTTGTAAAAGAATGGAGACACAATAATTCAGTTCAAACAGAGATTAGATGCATTTAGAGGAGAGGTACAGTGATAATCCTGTAAAGCTCCTGGACCTGGAAAGGCCTGAGCTGCAGATGGCTGAAAACAGTGAGTGTTAAAGAAGGTTTCTGCTTTTGGAATAGCATGAACATGATCCTTATGTGGGATCAGATGAATGGTTTGCAAGACCTGGATGTGCAGCCCTTATGTTCACTGGTGGAAGCAGCTTCAATTTCTAAAAGAAATTGATTGCAACAAAGTAAACAAAGGAAAAGTGCCTTTTTGTCCATCATGAGTAATTGGCAATGCAAAGACAGAGATGGACAGAACAACAGGCAGAAGAAAGCAATGGGAGAAAAGGACTTTTTTTATATTTTTCTAGTTAATACAAACAGTACATGCTAAGATCACAGCCAGGATTAAGATCCAGGACAATACTGTGCTGGATTCCTAAGAAGCTTCCTGGAAGAAGTAAACATATCTCAGTCTGAAGAATGCTTGGCATCTCCCTGCTTTGTCATGTTTTAGATCTTCAGATGTTTTTAAGAGGCTATTTGGGTGGCAGGCCCCTGAAAGTGTTTTCAGTTCTTTAAGATGCATCATACAGAAAGAATTCAATTTCACCGGAGAAATGACAGTAAAGCAGCACTTTTCAAACTTTGCAGTCTTACACATACAGGCACATCTGCTTGCACACACACAAAATGACATTCCCAATTTTTTGGCTGTGTGAAGAAAATCCCATTTGACTTCAATACCTTTTAATAGAAGACATAGGTGCAAACCAAGATAGAAACTTCCTCTCCCAGAAAATCAAGAAGCTGAGACCGGCATGAAGGTTTATACACCACTTATTTTACAATGTTTTATTTACTTTACAAAGTATTATTGCTGTTCTCCATCTTTTTCCTACTTATTATCACTGAATCACAGAACAGCCCAGGTTGGAAGGGACCTTGAAAGATCAACATGCCCAACCCTTTGTGGGAAAGGGACCCTGGATGAGATTATTGAAGATCCTGTCTTACTGTATCTTGAAAACCTCCAGTAATGGGGACACTACCACATCCCTGGGGAGGTTGTTCCAGTGAATGATTTTTCTCATGGCAAAAATGTGTCTTTTTTATTTTGAGATGACACCTCTCCCTGTCATATACATTCAGCTGTACAGCACTGCCTACACTCCTGGTCCAAAAGCCTCACGTGTGGCTGAGTCAGAAAAACCATGAGAATAATCTCAGCTCAAATCAATGGTACAAACTGGGGGAATGTCTTAAGATGCTCTTGCACTCCCACTGGTTTTCTCTCACAGACTATATAGCAGTAGGAATAAATCTATTTTCTGGGATAGAGGCTTGAAGTATCTCTTCTTTTTCTCCATTTCTTACTAGTATTTCTTACTAGTTCAGCCAGTATAAACATCAGGTTTTATTAGGCAAAGAAATGTAAAAAACCAAAATATAAGACTGGTCTAAGATACAGTGGACGGTCGTCTCTCTTGAGATATTAAAAATTTGAAAAAGGCCACTTGACTTCACAACTCTAAAAGTTATTTCACACTGGAAGTATTATTTCCCTTGTGTACCTAGCAAACTGAATTGCAATGGTTTGGTTTGTAGGTTTCAACCTACTACATGAATCTATAACAGAAATTCCACAATAAGGTTGCTTTAACAACAAGGAGATAATATATATATCATTCTAGGTTTTCACTCACTATTGCCAGATTCTCCATCATAGATGCACACGACCAAAACAAACTACATTTAATTCTTCTATAGCAAACTTTGTAAGAAATCTGCTTTCTTTTCCACAAAGCACAATCGAAGCTTCCACTCACTACAGAAAGAGATAAACTTCCAATCAAAGCTTTCAGTCTCTACTTTGAAGAGACAAACTGTACATTTTGTTTGCCTCTAAACCTGCAAGTTTTCCCTGTGCTGTTTTGCTGCAACGCTATTATGCCTTTAACTTTACCAGGTCACACCTTGTCCTCCCATTTTATGGCTTGCAGGACAGGACTAGGCCAGTAAAGTTTCCTATATCAAATCCTGGGTGTACAGATAAGTAAAGGAACATGAAAAACAGTTCTTCCAACACCCAAAATCCAAATTTTCACCTCAGCATCCCTCTTCCCGTTGAAGCTCTCAAACTCAGTTTTACCTTAGGCATTGATTTGTTACCCACTATGAAACTTTATCCAGTTTACTTGTGTCTCTTCATCAATTCAGTTAACTTTGCATTAGTCCTATTGCATTAGTCCTATTATAGTTATTAGAGTTGATATAAAGCAATCAAAACTTGGTAAGCCAAGGAAGCAATTGTTGTCTCATAGACAATGCAAATGCCTGCTTTTACTTGTCAACTGGAATTGCTGTTTTCATTCAAGGATTCATCAGTTTGCATGTGGCTGGATACAGTTGCTAAATGCTGATCTGAGATTTCTTTCAAGTGTTCCTACCAAAACCAGTAACACCAAAGTTGATGTTCTCTGCAGGGAAGGATCAAGAGAAGAAGAAGAGCCTAGACCTATTTCATTCTGTACATCATCTTCAATACTATATTATTAAAAATACCACATGCCTTCAACAGATTAAGAGGCATGACAATATGTATAAAGCCTTTTCTGAGGACCCACTTTGGCCTAAGGCCATCTGTCTCCTGAAGTTTTCTGTTTGGTTGGTCGGTTTGGGTTTTTTGTTTGTTTTTGAATCAACTTAAGTTCCTGTCCTAAAATCAGAAATTTCATTTAGGCTCTCTGAATTGCATTCTGCAGGAACCTCTCTCTTCTCAGATGACTACAGGGAAGCCCAGGGAGACAAACTTTGTTAGGTTAAAATTAACTTTTTTTCAAATAATGGCCTTTCCTGAAGTGACTTCAGGTTACCTTCTAAAAAAATTGCTTGAGACAGTGGAAGGAATAGTGAGCTGAAGAGAGACAACTTCTATCCTTCTCTTACTTCTTAATTATATTGGCTAAGAAATTAAATTCTTAAGAATTAAAATCTTAATTCTCTTTATTAATGTTCTCTTTTATCCAAATCCCAGGCTGCAGTAATTAGGAAATCATCTTCCCAGTATTTTTCCTCACAGATCAAAAGAAATAAGAGAGAAATAGAAAGCTAGAACTTAGAACTAGAGTTTCTAGGTTTTCTAGAAACATTTAATGTATGTTCTACTCATCTTTTTTCACACCTTCCCTTAATTTCTTCTTTATACCTAACAACTGACTACAAACAAATAACAATTGCCAAGCTAGTTTAACAAACAAAATATATGCCTATATCTATGTAAAAAATAATTTAATCTATCTAAAGATAAATTAATACTAATGATACCGTTTGATCTCTGCAAATAAGATGATGTCAAATTGTGTTGAACGTTTCTAAGGCATGTAAATATTTTTTTCCAACACAAACTTTTTTGTTGTTGTTAATGTTTCTTAGTTAGAACAATAGAACAATGTTTATTTTAATTTCCATGGCACTTAAAGATGACCTACAAATTAATTTTCTAAGTGTTCCCTCCAAGTATTATGTTTTTGACCTTGTTGAAAACAAAAAAAGTATACTTTTACAGAACAAAGAGGATAAAATTACTAACTGAACATGCCATTTATGTGCTTTTGTTAAAGGAAATATTTAAATTTAAAGTCAGAGCCGGCTATGATTTTTTTCCTAAAATTCTCATTATCCAGTTAAATCAGAAATTATTTTCTGAAGAAACAATGGAATCTAGAAGATAAACAAACAGGGCAACTACAGTACTTTCCATAACAATTTATTTGCCAACCTGAGTGAATGGCACCACACTTTTCTATCATACACACGAAAGAAAAAACCCACTTCAATTCTAAATATGTGTTAAGTGTGATTTTGTACTGAGGTGAAGCAAAAAGCAAATTTTAATCACACAGCTTGTTTTAATTACAATCAGTTCCTTAAGTGAACATACTGCAGAGCTTCATGAATATTCAACGTTAGAGTTACCAATTACACAATATTAATGCTTTTGGCATTAAGATTTAATTTTCTTCATTTTTTGAAGCAGGGTGGAGTAATGGAATTTTATTTAGTTCACTCATTAGGTTCATACTCTGTCTTCATTCGTATTTCTCCAACTACACCAACCCAAAAGTCAGGCATTACAAAGTCACACAACTTTTCTAGTCAGCTTACTCTGCAAAGACAGGCAGAAGTTACTCATTCAACTGACTCTCACAAAGCTACCCAGCTGCAGCCCTTACTATGATGGGTAAATATTCCTGAGGAAGGTCCAAACGTTGAAAACATGCTGAATATGCTTTGCACTAGTACATTATTCCATCTTTTTAACTGGCCAGAACATTGAAATTTCACCCATTTAAATCATTATTTCATAGCACAAATGCAGCAGAAAATAATGGAACCATGTGCTCAAGAAAGTGAGGGATACAACAGTTCAGTTCTGACCTCTTCAAGAGATCTGGTTCTTCACTGTATAACGACACATCTTTCACTGTATCTTACAAATATTTTGGGAAACATGATTTTTTTTTTTGCATTTTGTTTTTCAAAAGATCTGTTTAAGAACCTCAGAGCACTCAAAACACTATGAGTGTAATTCTTCACCACTTTCTAGCAAATACTTGCCAATAGAGCAAAGATTTATACTGTGAAGAAGAAATGATCACTCCCCAATGCACTTAAGTGAAAATGGCCACTGAGTCCTGCTTCTTCACCTGAACTGTTTATCAGATGTTGGTACTGTGGGATAAATGCTGCTTCAGGCTGGATCCAAATTATTAAATTCACTGTAGTAAAACTCATTGTGTTATCCAATAGCAGCTGTCTCATCTCTTGCACTTCTGAACTAAATCTCACTTTTGTCACATACCTGAACCACATTGCACTTCCAGTCACCAAGAATGCACAGTTCCATCCTGAGTTTTATGAACATCCACCTAGGTGGAGCATCCAATTCAGTGGAATAATGTTTGATAGTTATGGACAAAGATACAGCTTTTCGGATATTAATTTGGCAATCCAACAATTATTTTTATCTTCCAGAAACATTTTCTTAGGGTTTCATATCTTCTTATCTATCACCCCATCCATAATTTTTACTGAACAGTTTAATTAAAATTGTTTATAAAGCAGCATTTAATTCAAAAACTAGCAAATGGGCAACATATAGGATAATCAACAAAAAAAAAAAAAAAAAAAAAAAAAAAA
>NW_008236766.1:1982956-1998499 GCF_000691975.1 Corvus brachyrhynchos
AGAAAATGGGGAACAAATAGGAAAAAAAACAAAAAAAAAAAAAAAAAAGACTGAAATGTGTTAAAAATTGTCAGAATAACAAGTGACCTGTGCAACTCTCCTATGTACAGGGCTCCTCATCACTGCACTGGATGAGACCCACTAATGAGAAATTAGCCCAACTGCTTCAAATAACAGAAGTAAAATTTAAAATGCAACCAGAAAGCTTATTAGCTATCAGAGGAATTTAAGGTCTGGAATTCTCATGGTCAGCATAGTGCCCTGCAGCACAGGTGAAGAAAGGATAATGAAGATTCAGCAGGCTGATGGCTGGAATGCTGTAGGCACGAGCTTCCTGTTTTAAACATAAAGAAACAAGTTTAGTACTATCTAGATCGAAAAGGATGGGATTTTTTGTTAGTTCAAGCGAAATGAACAACTCCTTCCAAAGAGATGATCAGGCAAAGAAAGAGAACAGGATGTTACTACAGATTAATTTCTTTCAAATAATCACAGAATAACAAATCAGTGAGTAACAGAAACAAAGCATTCAGTCAGTTTGCTTAAGAGCAAATGAGATCGCATTCTGCCATTTTTTACTGAAGTTTACTTCAACAAAAAGGATCTCTAGAAATTTCTGAAGTGAGCTGAAGACGGAGGGGGATTTCTTTAACAGGATCACTATCTCTCATTCTGTGAGCATCTGCTTAGTGTTGCTGGTTTTCCCAATGTTACTTAAAAAAACCCGAGAAGAACAAAAATAGTCCTCATCCATAAACCCAATATCTGCATACTCTGAGTAATCTTCAAAGAAAGAGACCAGTATTTTGCTATATATTAAAAACCCAAACACCTAAACCTATGACAGGTGATTTAAAGGGTATGTAAAGTAGTGAGTTCAAGTGAGCAGCGTCCATGATGTGGAACTCCTGGAGTTTTGTCAGCCTTAGAGCTCGCCTAGTGACCTTGAACATACACAAAAGGACATAATTGGTGGAGAAACTGCTTCAGATGCAAGGAAATTTTCAGGGAAGAGAATCTTGAGCCCCAGTTGCCTTCTTTAAATGACCAGAAAGCAGATAAGGGCCAGTCTCTGGGTATTACTTTCCTCTCCCTGGCTGAGCTTCAAAACATCTGTTGCATAAGGAAAGTCTAATTAGAATGGCTGTCTCTAGCCAGATGGCTGACATTTACTTGCCATGGGAAGAACCTGTCCACTGACAACATTCCCATGAACCTGACTGACATGCCTAAACAGCAGGCTGAGCAGAGTCTATAGCCTGTTCCCAAAGACTTCAGAAACCTCAGATCTTTTCCTCAGGCATTGAGGCCTCGATGGAAAAATCTGCAAAAGAGATGAGGGTCTGTGTTACAAACTAATAGTGCTCTGCTCCACTTTGGAAAGCAGACAAACACATGGACTGCCACCAACTATTAGAACTTGGTGTGAAATCACAGGAGTTATCAGCCCGCAGCTTTCACGATCTGTCTCACAGACATTTATGAAATTTTTCCAAAATAAAGATAGCAGTGCACAAACAGAGCATTTTGTAACCTGTGTCTCCCTACATTAAGAAATGAGCTGTTTCTAAGCAGCTGAATTATCAAAACCTGTTCTTTGGGTATTTTATTTTGATGATTTTGTGTCTTATCTCCCTCATAGCAAGCTTAGTTGTCTCCTAGTCTCCTGCCAGTCTGGAGAGCCAAGAGACAGCATTTGCTGTGCCTGGTTTTAAGCTTCGCACATGCCAGGTTGCCAGCTGGCAGATCAAGCAGAATCAGTGATAATTTCAGCTCACAGTGGAGCCTTTACTCTTAGCAGCACTAAGCTGGGTCTCTCCTCCCTTACCACACCACTGATTTTCACTTGTAGGAGCATAATGCTTCTGCAGTCCTCTCCTGCCAAATTCAACAAGTTGGACAAGTTCAAAGGGTACTAGGGGGGAATGAAGGGAGGGCAGGGAAGAAGGGGAAAAGATAGTTGGCTGACAACCAGAAAAACAGCATAATTTTTATTCCAAGGAAAACAATACCAAAAATAGATTTTTGAAAGAATAAATGCATAGCTAACACTTAAAGAAGTGGACAACATATAATGAGAAACATGTCTCATCATTAGCCATATAATACTTTTTCTCTAGAAAAAAACTTACATGGCTATGTTGTCTGTTCAGCTCTCCCTCCTCCCCCTGCACTACCATAAGCTGGTGATGAGTTTTAAGCCAAGCTGATGCAGGAGCTGGCAGATACCAGGCAGTTTGTATTTCCATGGCAGATGCAAGTTCAGAAGTACAGCATCCGAAACAGAGACTATAAAGGATATCTTAGAAATACAGAATAAACTGATGTCTTAACAACTGTGGTGAGGGCGTTATAGACACAGTACTAAGGGAAATCAGGTTTCTTTGTTTCAAGTATTTGACAATGTCATGAAAAATAAAAGCGACAGTTTTTAAGTTCCACACATCTCCTCTGTTGTCTTCTCCCTTTCCCCAATTGGGTTATTCATGTGACCACATATTCTCAAAAGTAAAAGCTACAATATTGTAAATGAAGCACAGATGTGCTGGTTTTACAGGCACGTTATGTGCAGCCACAGAAGCATCTCCCTGGCTTGACACAAAAGGATAACCTTTGGAATTTTAATTACACAGGACTTGAATAAACAAGTATCAATAAATATTTATGGATCTAACATTTGGACTCCCCTATTAGATCTGTAAAAAAAAAACCCGAAACCAATCAACAACCAACAAACCAAACCCACAGTCAGTGCTGTTGACATTTTTGTTTAAGGATAAACTCAGGTGATGGTCCAGTACTCCTTGTGGAAGAGCTGAGAAGGAAAGTAAACAAAGAATCCCCATAGAGGTTTAGAGAGAGAAACGCTTCCACACTCATGGGAGTTTGTGCAGCTGTAAAGCTACAAATGGTCACATTTTTCAACACTTAAAACCAAAACTGAAACATTACAATTAAATCCCAAAGATGCCCAAGATTCAATATAGAAAAATACTGTAATGAGATTGCAAATACAAGCTAGTAGAAATGAGAGGGGTGCAACTATGTATGTAACATTGCAACCCTTATTTTGAGAAAAGCTATGATCCATGTACATGGCAGTAGTTTATTCAGTCTTTTTACAAAAATAAAAAAGCCCAAACATACTTGGAGGTACTGCATAATTTAAGTGTGCCTTCAAACTACAGAGTATCATAGTTGCCTCTAAGAATCACTTCATTTACATGTTTATAACACCCCCGAATGAGAGCATTAATCAATAACTAACAGCTGAAACAAAAATTTAAAATATGTATTTCTACCACTGATACATTCTTGATATCAGACCTCTCAACTGGACTTCTAAGAGTATGTTAAAGAAAATACTTGAAACAATTATGTGATTGCTGTGGATCAGCATATGCATACTGACCTGCACCCTGTTCTGCAATTTGAGCCAACCTCATCTGAACCTTGAGGATTCTTCAAGCTAATTGGAATAAAGAGAACCAGTTATTTTGCTTTGAAACAAGGCTCCAATTTCTCCAAGTCTTTCCTCTAACACTCCTCGGGAGACAAGAGAACACGCCATAGAAATGTCTGAGGAAATAATTCAATTCCATAACCAAACTTACAGTTGCCAAAATAACATGCCTTCCTCTGCTCGCTATGTTTTATGAAGGAAGTTGAATTTCCTGCTCTCTTTGAGAAGCAACTGAATGTTCAAGGCTTTGAGCCCCAGAGAGATGTTAAAGATTCCATTAGCTACTATTTCATTTCTTTTCTTTTGAATAGCAGGGTTCCCATAACTGCCTCAGGAACAAGGGCATTTCACACTGACCACTGTGATATTACAGGGAGGAAAAACCTACACAGGCTGATACAGTCTGTAAGCTGATTTTCACACTTGCTATCATGGGACTGAAGGAATTTAGAGAAATGTCAACATTTTCAGCAGCTTGTCTTGCAGAGAAATGGGAACTTGGTCTAAATATTCAACATACAAGTCAAGAAGAAGCAACTGAATTAAGTATGGATCCAACTGTCCCGTTTGATCCAGCCACTTTGGGATTCACACACTTAGGACACATTTTGCTCTCAGGTGACACCACAGGGCACCTGGAACTATGGGGCAACTCTGCTCTCCAATACACAGAGCACCTCTGTCACATTCTCAGTCCCACAATCTCCCTGTCCAGGAAAGGACTGGTAATGCACTGTGGCAATTCGTACATCATTTCTGATATTTTTATTGCTATAGCAACGGAGTGTAGGCATTTAAACATAGCAACAGACTTTTTATAGCACTTTCTTGGATGTCAAAATGGCACGTTGTTTTACTTTCCAAGCAGATGCTCAGAAGATAAGTACACAGGATGATTGTACAGTACCCACCTTCAAAAGGAAGCAAAAACCTCCCAGCTTCACAATTTCTGAATCATATAAGCTGACAGATGAGTGTAAAATATATCGTGAGTTGCAAGGTTTTCGTTGTGAGTTTAAGAGACTTTGTTCTGAGAAAGCATATCAGCAACTACTACCTCAGAATAAAATCAGGTGAAAAACTTGGTGGATCTGTGCCTGTTTTGTAAAAAGCTGTACAAGAAATTCACCAAGTCCTGCTCTGAAGGGAAAAATGTCCATCAACTCTGATCTTTGCCTGTTAAGAAACAGAAAAGGGGAAATTGTCTTCATATTAAGTGGAGCCAGATTCCCAGGAGGGATCAAAATCCCCTGAGACAGACACTTAGCTCATGCACATGAGCAAAGCTCCACACAATCCAAACAGCAACAGTGATTTACAAGAAGGGAGTTTGACCTGCTAGACGGTTTAAGGAAATACAACTCATCATTTTCATAATAAGAATCACAGAATTACAGAATAATTAGGGCTAGGAGGGATCTCTGGAGATCACCCAGTCCAACCTCCCAACCAAAGCAGGGTCAGCTGAAGCAGCGACACAGGCACACATTCAGGTGGGTTTTGAATGTATCTAGAGAGACTCCACGACCTCACTGGACAGCCTGTCCCAGGGCTCTGACACCCTCAATGTAAAGAAGTTCTTTCTCATGTTGAGGTGGAACTTCCTGTGTTTCAGTTTATGGCCATTGTTCCTCATCCTGTCACTGGGTACCACTGGAAAGAGTCTGGCACCATCCTCTTGGCACCTGCCTTTGAGATATTTATAAGCATTAATGAGATCCCCTCTCAGTCTTTCTCCTCTTCTCTGGACTAACCAGGCCCAGCTCCTGCAATCTTTCCTCATTAGAGAGATGCTCCAGACCCCTCATCATCTTTGTGGCCTCTGCTGGACCCTCTCCAGAAGCTCCTTGTTTTTCTTGTACTGAGGAGCCCAGAACTGGACGCAGCACTCCAGGTATGGCTGAGTAGAGGGGCAGGATCACCTCTCTCAACCCGCTGGCCACACTCTTCCCAATGTAGCCCAGGCTACTTTTCTTGTGTGCAGTATTTTTCCTCTGGGTCCTTAATTTTTGCATAATTTCTAAAGTGATTGGTAAAATCACCACTTTGTGTTTAAAGTAATTTCTGAACACATTACTAGACAGGGAAATATCAAACAGCAACAGGACAGATTTCCTGGGGGATCTTTAGGTATTATTCACCTTTCTGTTACAACTTTATGTCAGCCTTGTAAAGAGTGAGATGATTGATGTCTGCCATTTTACCAAGGAAAACATTTAAAATCTGTTAAACAAGAAATGTCAAAGTCTTTCAAAAAAATTAATCCAACAGGAAATATCAAGAGCTTCTTATAAGGGTACAAGGTTGTTAATACTCCAGTGACTCTATTCCATTACCACATAATATATGAGTTTTGGAAGGGACATTTTAATGCTGTGTTTAATGCAGAAGAGATTTCAAACAGATCCCAAAAGCTCAACATGCAGATAAAAACTGAGTTTTACATGTTGAGGTTTTAGAATATATCCCACAAATTCTTTCTCCTTTCCCTTACAGATATTTTTACTTAATGCATTGAGTAGTTTTCTAGCCTTCCTAATCTTGCTTCAGATTCCTAAGATACTTGGGAATTCTGATAAATCTGCTTGGTTTTTGACAGTCTGCTCCACGGACTATTGCACTTACTAAAACCAGCTTTTAGAGCAATGCTGATAACTGTATCTGTCAAAGAATAGGAGTAAGTTTTTAACTGCAACAGCCCTCAGAGAAGTCTGGATGATGGACACCACTACACTGGCATAAGGGACCCAGGCACAACGGATAGGTTTGCTTCCAAGGCTTTTCCAGTCTGAGGTGATGTGCAGAACATCAGCCTGACTTAGCACCTCCTCCTGGGACAAACTCCACCCCCACTCCAACTAGGCGCCTAATCATGTTACTGTATTTTCATGAGCCCAGAGGTCAGACACTTTCATTTGCTACTTATAAAGAAAAAAATGGGAAATTCTGCAACTGAAATTGGGAAGCAATTTTCATACATTGTCAAATTATTTCCCTTCCTCTCCACAAGCTCTCCTTGAACTTATGGCCAGACACTTTAATTTTGATTTTTCTGTTCAGCAGTTACAGTACAGTTCAACACAAGTTTGGAAGTTTTAATAGGAAACATCAATTGATATATGAGACCTTATTATATTCTACTACCTGTATAAATGCACCTCCTTCTAAAAGAGACATTTGGGAGAAACTGGGAGAATATTTAAAAATGAAATAGAGGATTTTTCTTTTTCAAAATTTCAGAAAAATATATCATTTTACAGATCTTGTAATTTGTTAGTACAAATTAAGTCCAAAACAAGATGGGTGAAAATAGACCTGCTTCTCCTACTTGGATTGTCCCAACTGACAGAGTCTTTACCTTTGTGGTATTCACTAAGTGCCTCAACT
Organism: Corvus brachyrhynchos; assembly: GCF_000691975.1. Classification (NCBI taxonomy): domain Eukaryota; kingdom Metazoa; phylum Chordata; class Aves; order Passeriformes; family Corvidae; genus Corvus; species Corvus brachyrhynchos. The sequence goes on from NW_008236766.1 coordinate 1,989,807, forward strand.
GGCAACACTGAAGTCAATGGAAACTTTGCTGATGATTTGAAAAGCAAAGGCTCGGAGCCAAATTCCCCGTGTATAACTTCAGCCTTACAAAACATTCTGCAGAATTATATAAACAGCAATAATTTTACTCAGAAGGCAAGTCCCTACCCCAAAGCAATTGCTGTACTTGCCCCAGCAGCCCAGAATTTCTATCATGCATTCATTTCCAGGATGCAACTCATTACAGTGGGTAAGAAAAGTGTGCAACTCCTACATAAAAGCCTTCCCCTACCACCACCGTTTGTTATATCAACTTTTCAACCGCTTTGCTCTTTGCACAAATCACAGTAACTAGTCCAGCGGACTGTGTTTTAGAGCCAAGAGATAGCAGCTCTCTTTGGACAATCACCAGGCATATTTACATGTAAATTAGGGGACAGCAGTGGTTCTAAAGTATGAATGTGCACCATGACAAAACACAACAGAATAGGCTTTAGCTGGGGAAAAGACTTTCAGGTTTACATATTCACTTGACTTACATCAGCTGGCAGGTTTGCATGCTTCCCTCCCTGCTCCTCTCATCTTCCCCTCTCCCTGCAATTTGCGTTAGCGTAAAGAAAGATCATATTCTACAGGCCTTACTTGTCCAAACCCACAGATCTCTACAGATGTCTACAGGTCCCTGATTACTTGTGATACCTAAAGACTTTGTGTTTTGCACATTTTAAGGACAGGTGAAAGTTCTAGCAGATGGTAAGGCATTCTCGATTTCAGCTATGAAATAGGGGTGTGTGTGGTCTTTGGTATTGGTTTTGTTGTTTCAATCTTTTAGATATTTAATAAATTTGGCAATTCCTAAGTAAAATTTAATTCTCAAATTATTTTTTGAGGTTTTAAAATTAACGATAGACACATTGAAATTAACCTAAAGGAACAGAAATAAAAAGCAAAATACCCATTACATCTACCTATGTAGATTAGAGGATTAAATCCAGAGATGCTGTTAGAGCCCAAACTCTCCATCAAAACCTGGGGTTACAAGCCCTCTTGCTCTAAATAACAAATCCCTCTCCTTTTCAGAATCCTTAGGACCTACTTTCCAGGGAGGGAAACTGTTATTTCAAAGCACTACCATAACAGTCACAGTCTTAGCTCTCCACAACAGCTCTACACATGTACATAAGCAGTAATTCACATCTTGAGTCACTAGTTTAGAAGCCTACAGAGATCCATCACCCACTCAGATTTCCTTTCTGTCAGTGATACTGAGATCCAAAACATCTCTTTGACCCACTTTTCAAAGGAAGCACAGAGAGCACATCACAAGAAAATTCTTCTGCTTAGTTTACAGGAAGGCTGCAAGTTAAGACAGCAAAGAGATCTCTCTGCCCACAAATTCCCCAGATCTTTAAACAGCCCACAAACCTTGAAACAGCAAGGATTTTCTTTCCCCTTCTACTCACAAGCCATTTGATGCCTCTTTTTCCTGGACTTACACTCTTCTCTAAGAACAGCAAATAGATGAGGCAGAAGAACTCCGTGTGATGAACGTACGTGTCAACCCTTGAAAGGAGAAGCTTTCACATCTGTCTCTCCCAGTACCAACTCCCTATACCTCACTTGCCGTAGTCTGTCTTAAGTAACTTTTCAAAAAGTTATTTGACACCAAACTATCCTGAAAAGCTGTCAGGAAGGAGACTGATTGAAAAGAGGATGGAAGAGGCTGGGGCTAAACACTGGAGTTATGAATCTGGCTGTTAGATAATTCTTAATTTCCAGTGTTTTGGTCCCAGATAAATAGGACTATAGTTATGAAAACTGACCCTGACATATAAAAACATAGGAGGTAGGGAGGTGTACAGGTTTCATGTCCACAGACAATTTAGAACTTAATCCAGAAGAATGTGAAGCAGATGGATTTCTAAAAGTTAAATACAATTAAAATCCTAGGTACTTATCAGTGCTGATGTTAACACAATATTCACTACGCACGAATAAGAAACTTGTACATTTTTTATTAAATTACACTTTTGTCATCATAATATCTTTACTGAAGAACAATTTACACATAGGTACTTTATTATATATTCTAAGTTACAAAATAAAAAAGAATTGCATGGAATAAGAACAATAGTTGTTGAAGTACTATAAGATATATTAGAAATATATACTCGATTCAGACTTGGAGGAGTTAGACACAGACTAGTGTCTAGCCTTTATTGCACTGTTAAAAATAAGTTATGGAAACTTAAGCACCTTCTAGAATACCATCTAAACTTATACATCCTTGCACAAGCTGAAGGGTTGCATAAAACATCGCAAGTAAAGTAACGCATTCAAGACCAACAAATCAGAACAAGGGTCTTTGGAGGCCAGAAATAGAAGAATATTATATGAGCAAGGACCCTCAGTATTCAACATTTAATATACTGGACTGATTCTTAATTTCCACTGTTCTAATAAACTTAGATTTCTATGAGTTGTATCATTAAATTATTAAGCTCCAAGTGTGGTATAATTGTTGATCTGGGATGTAATTGTTGATTTAAAACATGAAGGTCAGCTAGAAGTTTAATCTAAAAGTACTGAGGTGTTCACTAATGATAGTCCAGAGAAAAATAAAAGGAAAGCTATTACAAGTTTTGCAACAAGGTCTGAAATGCTTTAACAAATAAGATTCATTTATCACAGTCTCTTGAAGTTGGATGAAGTAAACTTTCACTAAAGAGTACACAACACCTACCATATGAAATATAAGTGCAGTAACTGTCAGCACTCACAAGAACCCTGTCTACACTCAAAACTCTAAATTCACCCAATCTTTGTATAGCAGAAACTAAACGCTATGCTCTGATCACTCTGCAGAGATGGAAATTCACTACTGATTGCAGAGAATTTTTCACCAGCTGAAGTCGTGCTATGCAGATTTGAAAAATCAACTCACACAAGTTGTTACTAATGTGAGTTAGTAACAGAAACCTAAGTCTTCAATTTCAGCTATCACTTCCTTGCACTGACCTCATTCTTTCATGTTTACATCCTGCTGTCTGGAGCAAAAGACCTTAACATAAACATTAGTAAGACAAAAATGTGTTTTAATTTGTCAAGAAAATGAAATACACTTTAGTGCAGGGTACCTACCAAATAGCATAGATAAAACTGAAAACCAAAATATCAGGAAAAGCAAATAATGAGATTTTTCTATACTAAAGGAAACATGTTTTAACATTTGAAGATGTTTGATTTTCTCTGGACAGCATTTCAATTAAACACAACTTTGTGGTCTTAATTTACCTCTAACAGGATTAAACCCAAACACAGACTGTATAAAGAAATGGCTCTGGAAATGCCTTTTTAAAAGATAAGTTCCAGACAAGTAGTTAATCCACCAACATGAACCCCTCCAGCATTGTTAAAAGCATGAGGGAAGGAAAGTCATACAATTAAAAGAAAAAAAGAGAGAGAGAGAGAAAACTTATCTGTTTCTCTGTAACATGTATTGATCCTAACTAAGACTCTCTCTTGCTTAGCACAATACAGATGACAGTATCTGTGAATCAGGTTGTCTCGAATTACTGACTACGTACCTTTATTAATCAGGTCTCAATATAATTAACACAGCTTTTTCATTCTTGTATAGTCCCAACCAGTTTGCAAGAAGAACGAGCTTTTATTGACTACACCCAGTTTTTAAGCAGCTAAAATCTGCCAAAGAGGTAGAATTTGAAGAGGATGGGGGAGAAGAGGTAAAGAACCAGCTCCTTGGTATCATAACAACAAGGTACTGTACCTTTAAGGAGGAAATATGGTTCCGTTCTGTTTCACGGCTGAAAAAGAGCTTATTCCTGGTTATAGAGATGACTTACCTAAAACTTCAGTTATTCCTCTTTTTCCCCTCGGGCCAGCCTCTCTTTCACTCTTGGGAGCTTTTACCATTTAAGGTCAATGTTACATCTGGCTCTAGTAACTAAAGCTGAAGCAATTTTTAACTCGGAGATCCAACAGGCTGCCTAACATTAGAATGAGAGTTTAAATTTAAAGTAACTCTTCAGAAAGCTTTTCTTGCCTCATAGAATTACAGAATTAAAGGCTTTCCTATTCTGGCATAAGTACTCTGGGTACAACATGATGCAGACATCCCATTAGCATTCTTCAAGTTCAGTGAATATAAGCTCTACTTACTAATTTCTGATTAAAATAGGCAAGTAGGAAGAACAGATGAAACAGTTTACATCATGTTATGTTAACTCTTCGAATTTTTTACTGACACAGATGCTACTATTTTTCATTCCTCTCCCCCCTCCCTTTGTTTGGTCAGAAGGAGTCTAAATTAGAGAGCAAATAGAAGGCATGTGAACTTCTAAAGAACGCTGGCTTCAGTCCAGTCATAGGCTCTGCTCTCCACTTGCAGAGTAGGAATAATTCCCAATGAAGTCCACAGAATTTGCTCGTATCCCATGAGAGAATGTAGCTACAAATGAGGCTTGAAGACAGAAAAGAAACCCAAAACATTTACCACAGTACATTCAGGTACCTACAGAGGAATCACATGCATGTGATTCAGAGCTCTCAGCTCTAAAATTGACAGAGATTTTACTTCAGCCCTTTAGCTACTTCAGACTATTTATTTATGAGTACTACAGTTACATCTACAGATCCTAACGAAGAATTCTCTAATGCCAGGTGCTGGGAAGTTATGAAATGTAATAAAGCTAAACCCTGTCCAAAAATCCCTTCACAACTGAAGTAGAGACAAGAAAAAAGAAGGTGGGTAATGCTAAAAAAATGCAGCAGATTGCATATAAAAGTATTGGGTAGTAAGTTTTGAGGGGATATATTAGAGCTGTTTTAAGAGAAAGCAGCAAACTATACTAAATTAACTTCCTTTTGATAGTGGCTGATAAGAGCAGTAAGGCAGAAAAAGATCAGGCAAAAGAAAGTAAGGATTTCATTATTTGACTCGGAAAGCACAGCCCATAGGGGACTGATCCATGGCTTGTAGGAGAAGTGGGCAAAGATGCGTTGATGGCAACGTAGCACAGTCCTGTAACAAGAAGCTGGGCACCTTCTTGGTGCCACGTCAGATTTCAGCTTGTATTAGAAAGTCTGTTAATCTGCACTTAAGGCATTCTTAGTTCCAAAAATCAACATAGTAAAAAAATGGTTCTGAAAACCTTCTCTAACATTTGTGTTTAAGCTTGTTCCTCACATAATGGGAGTAGCTAGGTTTTTCCAGTATCTTTTCAGGTAGTGATGTCCTTTGTCCACTTACAGTCCTTTACATCATTACTGACTCTGACAAACCATTTTAGCATACCTCCTTTCATCTTCTTGAATTACTACTTCATTACCCACAAACTCAAGTTCTGAAATAGCCTCTCGTGACTCAGCATGGTTTCATTCTTCCATCCAGCTATCTGCAGCTACAGAATTTTTACTCACATCTGTAATTCATCATTTTTCAGTTTTATTACCTCAGAATTTTTAGGCCACAAGTGTCAAATGTTTCATTTGTCTACAACAGAAGTTGTGTTTCTGTTAAATCTGCTTTCATCCCTTTCAGAGCAACAACTGCTTTGAGCCCAGTTTGGGCAAAAACAAGTTGTTTACTGTCTTTTAGCATTATTGTCCTCTGGGAAATAAAACTTTTTGCTGAACTTGCTTGTTTATTGGTCTAGCATTCTACAACCACTGTTGGCCAAATTTAGCCAAAATTTGTTAAAGTAATGAAAGCCTCACAATATTTTCAAGTTCCCAGAGAGCTGACGAAACCAGTGCTTGTAAAGCAGATTTAAGCTACTGCCCCTACTTTGGGGAGAACCTATAGTGGCAGAGTTTCAGTTTTGTTTGGCCCCTCCACTTGTACCGCACAAACATGACCCCTGCTGTCTAGGTAGGATTGACGGGACACAGAAGGATCCTGGAGGTACTCACAAGAGGTGGAAAACAAAGCTTCCCTCAGTCTTCTGCTCCTGAAACTGCTCTGTATATTCTGTTCTATAGCTTTGGCAGATCCTTTGCCCAGAGATTTGTTTAATGTGAATGATTTCAGGCCAAACACCGGTGAAAGCTGCTAGCTAAAATCTAAATTATTGAATGAGGATGTATCAGCAACTAAAACTTAATTATCTTCACTAGATTGTTAAAATTCTATAAAGAAGGCATAGTAACATGTACCATATAATAAAATCATTTGTTTGGTTTGTTTTTTAAGATCTGATGATACCTTTTTTTTAAAAAAACATTCTAATACAGATGGCTGGCCACTCCCCAATAACACAACATATTTATGTTGCCAGTATTAGAGTATTGGATACTCCTGGGATAGCATGAAATCATTTTTTATAAGTATTCTGAAGTATTTCAGAGTAGCTAGATGCAGTTTTCTGCAGTTACATATGGCTTGGTGGTTATGGGATGTGTGTGCCCCCATCCCACCAGTTAACTTACAGTTTTCTTGATTTTCACAGCTCTGTGACCTATGAAAGCAGCAGTGCAGGAATAGCAAATTTAAGGTAACAATGTTAAGTTTCATGGGTTGGGCTCCTCACGTTCAAAGATTTTTACTTGTGCCTTTGAGGAGATGAAAACCAGCCCTAATGACAAGCACTAAAATCTTTGCCGTACTGAAGCAATGGAGAGTTCTGCCTCTCAGGCTGAAGCAAAGGTAAGAGTCATACATGAATTTCATTTTTGGAGCACAACCATTTTCAAGCACAAGCTTTGTCTGAGCAACAGCAGAAAAGTGATCTAGCTACAATCTTTGTTTTTTCTAGTTTTGGCTTTAACTGGGCAGTCTGGGAGATAAGAACTTAAACAGAATATTTGTGTAGAAATAGTTGAAGGTATCTTCATTTGAGCTTTTGAGAATTCTCATATTTATTAAGATTTACTTTTATTATTATTATTATTATTATTATTAATAAAGATTTTATGCTTCAGGACTTAAAGATACTTCGCATCAAAATGTTATTATCTTTCCTGTGCATGTGTAATAGCCACCCATAATGGCAAGTCACAATTACGTGCTCTATTTTTTATTCAGTGGCTAAAGTATAAAGATTATTCATCAGACAGGCTGAAAATTTGCAGCAGAAGTGATAACATTTGCACTTAAAACTGGAGTTCTTGGACACGAGTTTTCATGCTCCATTTTAAAAGCATCTCAAAAGTATTTTTATCAGGTAAAACTTCAGTTGCATCACACCTAGAAGGCATCTCTGTCTATCTCAGGTCCACGTCACAAATAACTATGAGCACTGGCAATTTTGATTATTGAATTATACTCATCATCTTATTTCTCAACTGCATGGAAGAACTAGTCAGCTGAGTTAAAGGTTATGCCGAAGTTGTGGCGTGTCCATTTGTTTTCCTGCACAGAACATTTTTTCAAATTTAAATATTTAGCCCTGCATCAGATTTGCATTTTCAATGGGTTTTCTGGCTTATATGTCGCTACCATAAAAGTGCACACAAAAGTGAAGTCACATTATCTCATCTGCTGGCATCCATTATGCAAATATCATTGGTGTATGCAATTCTTACATGCGAGCTTCATCCAGATGAGAGGAAAAAAAAAAACCAAACCAGGAACACTTCTGGTAACCTAATACATCAAACCAAAAAAAAAAAAAAAACCCCTAACCCTGACGCTAACTTGAAGAACTCTAACCCTAACCCTAACACGAAACCTGCCCCTAACCGGAACCCTAACCCAAACACTAACCCTAACCCTAACCCTAACGCTAAATCCCTAACCCTAACCCTAACCCAACCCAAACCCGAACCCTAACCACCCTAACCCTAAGCCTAACACCCCAACCCTAACCCAACCCAAACTCTAACCCGAACCACCCTAACCCTAACACTAACCGAACTCGAAACCTAACTGGAACCCTAACCCCAACACGAACCCGAACCCTATCCCTAACCTTAACCCTAACCCTAACCCTAACACCCAAACCCTAACACAAACCCGAACCAAACCCGAACCCTAACCCTAACCCACCCTAACCCTAACCCGAACACTAACACCCTAACCCTAAACCTAATCCTAACCCGAACCCTAACCCTAACCCGAACCCTATCCCTAACCTTAACCCTAACCCTAACCGCGAAACTTAACCCTAACCCAAGCCTGAACACCGAACCCCAAACCCTAACCTGAACCCTAACCCTAACCTGAACACTGACCCGAACCCAAACCCTAACCTGAACCCTAGACCTAACTCCTAAACCTAACCCAAACGGTCACCTAAACCCTACCCCCAAGCTGAACCCCAACCCGAACCCTAACCATAACCCTAAACCTAATCCTAACCCGACCCCTAACCCTAACCCGAACCCTAACCCGAACCCTAACCCGAACCCTAACCCGAACCCTAACCCGAACCCTAACCCGAACCCTAACCCGAACCCTAACCCGAACCCTAACCCGAACCCTAACCCGAACCCTAACCCGAACCCTAACCCGAACCCTAACCCTAACCCGAACACTAACACCCTAACCCTAAACCTAATCCTAACCCGACCCCTAACCATAACCCCAAACCCTAACCCATACTATGACCCCGAACCCTAACCTGAACCCTAACCCCAACCCCAACCCTAACCCTAACCCTAAACCGTAACCCCAACCTGAACCCCAACCCGAACCCTAACCATAACCCAAACCCTAACCCTAACCTGAATGCTAACCCGAACCCTAACGATAC
>NW_008236767.1:0-22024 GCF_000691975.1 Corvus brachyrhynchos
CGGACAATGCGAATGGCATGCCAAGTGTAGTGCAGCACAGCCGAAACCTTGTGTCCTTCCTGTCTCCCCTATTGGTGCTTGCCTCAGCCCAACCATATATTTTGGGCTCCACCTAGGGTTAGGTTTAGGGTTATGCCTAGGGTTAGGGTTGAGAAAACCACAAAGCCTAGTGCTCCAAGGACACTGAGCATGCGATACGCATGCCAAGGGGAGCACAACACTGCCTCAAACTTACTCACTACTTTTCTTTCTCTTTGCAACTTGCCACAGCCCAATGCCCGATTTCTGGCTGTGTCTAGGTTTAAGGTGAGGGCTACGCCGAGGGTTAGGGTTCAGAAAACAACAAAGCCTAGAGCTCCAAGGACACTGACAATGCGAAAGGCATGCCAAGGGGATAGCGGCACAGTCCAAACCTTGCGGCATTCTTGTCTTCCTGATTGGTGCTTGCCCCAGCCCAACCATGTACTTTAGGCTCCACCTAGGGTTAAGGTGAGGGTTACGCCTAGAGTTAGGGTTCAGAAAATAACAAAGCCTACAGCTCCAAGGACACTGACAATGCGAATGGCATGCCAAGTGTAGTGCGACACAGTCCAAACCTTGCGTCCTTCCTGTCTTCCTGATTGGTGCTTGCCTCAGCCCAACCATATATTTTAGGCGCCACCTAGGGTTACGGTTAGGGTTACGCCTAGGGTTAGGGTTCAGAAAACAACAAAGCCCAGAGCTCCAAGGACACTGACAATGCGAATGGCATGCCAAGTGTAGTGCGACACAGTCCAAACCGTGCGTCCTTCCTGTCTTTATGATTGGTGCTTGCCTTAGCCCAACCATATATTTTAGGCTCCACCTAGGGTTAGGGTTAGGGTTATGTCTAGGGTTAGGGTTGAGAAAACCACAAAGCCTAGTGCTCCAAGGACACTGAGCATGCGGTACGCATGCCAAGGGGAGCACAACACTGCCTCAAACTTACTGTCTTCTTTCTCTTTGCAACTTGCCACAGCACAGTGCCTGATTTCTGGCTGTGTCTAGGGTTAGGGTTACGGTTAGGGTTATGCCTAGGGTTAGGGTTCAGAAAACCACAAAGCCTAGAGCTCCACAGATACTGAGCATGCGGTACGCATGCCAAGGGGAACACCACACTGCCCCAAACTTATTCTTATTTCTTCTTTCTGTTTGCATCTGACCACAGCCCAATGCCCGATTTCTGGCTGTGTCTAGGGTTACGGTTACGGTTAGGGTTACGCCTAGAGTTAGGGTTCAGAAAACAACAAAGCCTAGAGCTCCAAGGACACTGACAATGCGAAAGGCATGCCAACGTGAGTGCGACCCCCTCTCTACTTTGTTTCTCTCTCTCTCTCTCTCTCTCTTACTCTCTTCTATTGCATTACTGTGTTGTGGGCACTTAATAAAGGTGCACTGCTTAGATTAAAACTGAAATCTCTTGTGTCCTTTTACACTCTGAGATCGATAAACGAACCATCACGACCCCCGCTTGCATTAGCAGATCGTGACAGATGGTTCTCAGCTTCATCTTGTTTGGCTTGATGGGTAAAAGGCTCAGAACCTCTTTGTATTTCCTAAAAGCTCAAACACAGCAGCACTTAGAGGTTCTGCAGCAGCAGTCTGGCCAATCAATATGTGTGTATGGGCCAGCTAATCAACTTAGGTGTAGCTCCAAACCAGTCTTAACGTTTCACATCTCCTTATTGATACATGCCATGTGGAAGGAGAAGAACCTGGTTATTTCATGGTCTGATTCAATTAGACAGAGAATTTCACTATATACACTGCTAGAAAGCAGACTTTTTGAGAATGAGGCAGCAAACTGTAGGCCTCAGAACTGCATCATTCAGTAGCTCTTTTAGGAATAAATAATGAAGATACCCTCAAGAATAAATGTCAGCCAGTAAATTATTGTTGGGTCTTTGAAAGATACTGTTTTCAGCATGCCTTCCATGTATGTCACGGCCCTGCTAATCCACTACAGTACAAGTGCATGACTTTATCCTGTGCAAATTTTTTGAAAATGCATGTTAGTGTGTACTCTACTATATACAGTGGTAACACCATTTTGAGACTGGACTGACTAACAGGCCTTCCTAAGTTTATAAGACACTATGGGGTTTTTTGCTCAGATCCCACGGTTTGGAGCTCCTTAGTGGAATCAAAGGCAGTGCCTAAATACAGTGGTCATTTCTACCTCTAGAAGCCTCCACATTGCTGTTGAGGTTAGAGTCATCAAAGAGTGCAGGACACACTGGGCAGTTAGCAGCTCCCTTTCTCCAGCAGTGGGGTGATTATCCTATCAACTCATAAAAGCCTGAAAAAGACTCTGCAATAAAAATAAAGTTACCTGGGGAAAAGTTTTTTCCCAGATTCTGGATTAATGCCTCAGTATCCCAAATGATTATCTTAGTTGTTTTTCAGTTTATTTTTTCTGTTACACTAAAACGGATGTGCTGTTTGGAGGGGGAAAAAAGGAATAATAATTTAAAGTAGAATCTCCCACTGAGCTTGTCACCTTGGTCCCCCAACATCTCCTTGAAATACATCAAGTAATAGCACTGGCAGTCTTAACTTTATGTCTCTCCTTTGAGATTGTTTTAAATGTTAGTTTGCTGGTTTACATTTCCTCTGCTGAATCCTTTGTTTGTAGACAACTTATTCTGTCTTCTGTTTGGAGCTTTCTGCTTAGTTTTGCATCTAAATTTCACTTCTAATTTATTTCTGTATAGCTCTAATTCCCCAGTGCTGCCTGAGGACATGAAAAGATGATGCAGTACCATTAGTGTATTAATGTACAATAATACTGAGCTTACGGTATCAAAGTAATCCTCATTGATTGGTGTCTCCAAAGACATGAAACAGAGAATAACTACATTAAGCAGTACAGTTTGCCTCCAGCAGGAGCTTTAGCTGCAATTACACTGCCAGGGACCACCTCAGTAGCTGCATTTGGGAGGGCAAGGGACATCAGAGTCGCCTTCTTGTTCAGGGAAAAGTTGCTACTTTTCATTGTGTGTCTATGTAAGTGTTTGTCATGACAGCTCATAGAATGTATTCATTACATTAACATAGCTTACTGACCAGGGCTAGAGGTTTTTTTGGTTTGTTTTTGTTTTCTCTCCCATGGTCATTAATTTATATTTTTCTCATCTATTTTCATCTATTTTCTGTTTATATTTGCCCTTTGTCCCTCCCTTTTTGTCCTTCTCTCAGCCCACAAGAAACACTTTAATTACAGCTGCAATAAAAGCACAGAAATATCAACCATATCTTCAATCTCTTGGTCATCTATAGATTTTAATCACAGACTCAAAATTAGCCAGAAAAATAATCCCAAACAAGTCCCACTCTTTTTACTCCTGGATAAGGTATGGAGCCGAAAGAAGTGTTTACAAGAAATGCAACATTTTTAATGAAAAGGAGACACCTTTAGAACCTATACAATTTTAGAGAAAGGAGAAAACTTTAATCTCCAAAGCAGCACCATGTCAGGAAAAAATCCCTAGAGAAAGTGGTTGACAACAATTTTTACATCACACCAGGGAGCAGCAGGACTGGCTGTGTCACACGTTTCAAGAATTTGGGACTCCAGGGTGACAAAACACCTGGCATGGAAGTAGTTTCATCCTCACAGGAAGCAGCTTTATGAAATACTTCAGCAGGTTCAGTGGTGGTACTAGGGTCACCAACAACCCAGTGATTTCTGGGTAAGTCCACAGGAATGAGTCAGGCCGGAGGTCAAGCTGGAAAGTCCAGTCAGAAGGTAAGGATCAACAAGGTACATGGCAAGCATAACTACAATGGCTCCTTTAGCACCAAATGAAGGACCTGCATATAAGTGCAGCTCCCAAGCAAAGGGGGAGTGATGGGGACCAGCAAGGCTTATCCCAGCTCACCCTGCAGAGATGCCTAGCAACTACCTGATCCCACAAAATCTATGCCATGCCAAAGCTTCTATGGCACATTTATATCTCACCTCTTTTTGAACTACTCCCATTTGGGAACACCTGAATATAGACTGGGTATAGACTGTATTATTTCATATGGTTAAACATGTAAATCAAAATGGAATGTCATATTAAGTCAAATGCATTTATCAACATGACTGTCTATAATAATCAGACTTATAGTCTTGTCAATAGGAAAGGGAATTGTCTGAAAACCTTGCATTTCTTGAAACCATTGGCATTGAAATAATGTTTTCAATTTCCAATTTTTTTGTGTCAGAGTCCTTAATTTAGACTTCCACTCTTTTGTATAATTTACATTAATCTTCCATTACTGATGTCAATATACAGAGCTCTGGGTCACCTCTCTTGCCTATCTAATGCTAGAATTATTTTAACTGTCCCCTAAAACCCTTAAATTTTGAAAGTTTTTCAGGATTTTTGAGGGTAGCAGTAGGAAGAACTTCTGTGCAAGAGTAATCTAGTTTTCTGGAAAGAAAAAAACCCGGTAATTTTCCCCACAAAGAGCATACAGGTTTATGCTCCCACATCACATGCTGCATCATGTGCTGCAGCTGGTCAGCTTAAATCTTCCAAGCATTCCTTCCCTTTATCCACAGTTCTCTCCATTGATAAGGGAAAGCTTACCAGTTTTTTCTATAGAGACAAGTTCTGATATTGACTTCTACCCCCTGCCTTTCAGTCTGCACTCTGGGAAGTTATTACTTGTTGATTTAGATGTTCAGTCCATTGCAGGTGAGATCCTTTCCACAGGATCCCAAAAAGGCTGATCGTGATTAGCAGAGTTAGTTCTTCTAACACTGGGATGGTGTATTTTCAGAAGTTTTCTTTGCCACCTTTCTCTTCAAGCCCGTGTACTTGTCTCTGCATGAGTGCCAGGACTTCATAATTCACATGAAAAAAATCAGTGAATTACAGCCTCTGCACACAACCAATACTCTGTCCAATACTCAAATCTCTTATCATCCTTGCTCTAGACATTCTTTTAAGAATCAGCAGATCCTTTGTTTCCTCTTTTTCTCACAGCCTGTCTTGAAGCATGTTATGTGCTTCAGTAGCCTGCAATCCTCATTCTTTTTTCATATCTCCTGGAAAGAGACTAGCATACTTCTGTTGTTACAAAGGTCTTACTTATTTCAATCTTTCAGAAATTCACCTGGCTTCTAGAACTTCACATGGCTATCACTAGGTGTTCTAGACCAGATCACAGTTACCTGTGTCTATGTGAGCTGCTGTGAGCAGCCCTTCACAAAGTTGAAAAAAGCCCTGCAGTGATAAAGGAGGAAGGAATTGCTGCATTTTTCCTTTGTGCAACATTGTTTGGCAGTGCTCTAAAACCTGACATCTGTTACCTCAGGTAATTTCATAACCATGATGTCCTGATTATTTCTGGAAAAGATCTTTTATCCTGTTATTCTTCTCACAACACTGTCAAGAGTTGTACTCATCTGCCTCGTGCCTGAATTGGTGCTGGGTGATTCATTTTTTATCTTCTGTGACGTTCATCTTTTATCTCAGTCCATTCAAATGATTCATCTCCATGACTTCATAAAGTGCTGAGAGGTGATTCAGAACCGAGGTCTGAGTTTCCCAGTGAAGGAGCTGCTCTTACTTCAGAGTCTGATTCTATCTTTAAGACTATGCACTTGAGATGTAACTTGCCAAGAGACAAATGTGTTTGTTGATTAAGTAACAGTTACAAGAAGAAAATAAACCAACCCTAAAATCAATAATAATAAAATCAATGAACTAATAAATACATCACTATTTTAAAATTATAGTTAGTAATTTTTTCATACCATACACAAGACAAAAATTTAAATCTATGAATTATTGTTATGAATCATAATTACTACTGAATTACAAACTCATCAACCTTCCCTTTTACACCTCTTTGTACTGGGGTTCAAGTCCATCCATCTTTACCCTTCCCCTCTAAGCTGCTTGGGCATAAGCTTAATGGAGTGGGTGGTCCAAGGAGTTTTCCCTTTGGTACCCCAAAGGCCTTGGGTCCACAGCTCCATTCCCAGCCACAGGTGTCCACAATCATACTTGTTAAAGATTCAGCCTCCTTTGTCCTTTACATGATATTTTAATGTTATCATTTCTTCCATTTCTGAGCTGACATTTTTTCCCTGTTGTCACCTCCATTACTATGTCCAACTCCTCCCCAACAGACAGAATCCCATAAATTGCTTTTTTTCTCATATGAGGACTACCTGTTCAAATCACTGAACATGTTAAGCCTAACAAGTGCCCCTCAGTGACTCCAAAGGAACCGTTTTCATCTTTGGCTTTCAGCAGCTGTTCTTTGCTACTGCTCAACAGTTTTGATCTGATACTGTGATAGAAGTCTGAAGTTCTCAGTCATGTTATGGTGTGGAGGGGAAGTGGCTAATGGGATCAAATTGCTTTCTATTTTTTATCAGTCAGTCTATGTCAGCTGTCTCAAGAGGAGTCTTATCTGAAAGCTTCCATGTTCCTTCAGTAATCTCAGCCTTTGTTTACTGCTGTAGGAATGGTGCCAGTTTAAAGGGCTCCATCTATCAGTTGCCTCAGGCAACCCTTACCAGCATCTCCTAAAACAATTTGTAAATACATTTTCCTTCTCATTCACATTGTCTGGAAAGAATGTTTCCTTACAACTTTCCTCCATGCACTTTTGTCCTCAGGAGGAAGGCCTTTCTACAGCTACTCCCTAATTGCTGCCTCTATGAGCCATGTGGCTTTCCTGGTCCACGGAGTTTTAAACCACGAGACAATTCAGTTATGACATTTGCTTCCAGGGAACCTCACCTCATCCAAGTAATCTCAAATGCGAGACCTAAAATCAGCATTGACAAATTAATTGATAATTGTTATTGGCAATGAAATTTTCACTTTTCAGGTATCTCTAACAGTTTTCTGAGAGCACTTGATAGAAGCTAAATGTAAGCACACCAACATGAGTACCAGAAAACAAATAATAGACATAAGCAAAATAGATTTTTTTAAAGTCCAAGCCCAGGAGACAGAAGATGCCATTACAGAATCTATAAAATAATGTCCCCTCTAAATTGCACTGAACAGCTTTAATAATCTAAAATGCTCCCATTTTATGGCATGGACTGGAGCTATCAGCTTACTTCACAGAAAATGATGTGGAGTCTTCTCAGGCCACTATGGTACACTACGGACACAGGCAGGAGAATATTGTCCATATATTATTTCCTGTATGCATATTGATTTATCTATCTTTAGTATGTGATTACCAAACCATTAGCTGAAATCTATTCAGGAAAAAACTACGATGTCTGATAACATAAAGTACCTGAAAGAGACGACAGGAATGATATCAATTTCGTTGTCTGAATTACCTCAAGGAACTAACTGTATTATGCTCTGGAAGTACCTGTGGTCACAACCACCCTTCACATGCATCTTTCAAAGTGGATTTCACTAGGATTAAGAGCAAGGAGAAACTCTTGCGGGAGTTTATTGATTCTTCTCAGTTGACCCAGTTCCTATTTTACTTACGCAATCATATCATAAAAAGATATTTTATCTTAATTTAAAAAGTTATGCTTCCTGACCTTGCCCATTCTTTGGAGAGCTTGATTTGGGCATTACTTGTTGTGACACAGGTAGTCTTCTGATTTTTCATTCCGTGTCTACTCAACTGAGAATGTTACCATGCACAAAACTGTATTTTGTCAACGTGGAAGGAGATGCTGGTAGATATTGTGTGAGCTGAATTATTTTTGCTAAGGAGTACCTGTGCTCTTTCATACAGAGAACAGTATTAATAAACAACTCTAGCAGTCCTAATATAAACAATTCTCAGATTGCAGTGAGCAGAATTTACAGTCCATAAATATGTAGAATAATAAATAAATCTTGTCAGAATTAAACCGCCATTGCATTAATCAAATTTTGAAAGGAGTGTTAATGGTGAGTGATGTTAACTTTAGAGTTGGAGATTACAAAAGAGAAGACTATAGGCTGTTACATAAAGAAGTAAATTATTTGAAACCACAAATGAAAATACCTAAATTAAACATTATATTGCTGTATAATATTGTATATACTTACACTTCTCCATAAATTGCTTATTTAAATTTGTGTTCACAAACTTCAACAATGAACAATTCTCTTAATGACATATGATATGTGAATCAACAACTTATGTGAACTCTTTCCTGCCCTGTAATAAATAATGTTGATGTCCATGAACATCTTACTGAAATTGCTATGCCATTTGACACCAGCTGCTCAGACAGGGACGCATGTAGAACTGGATCCAACGGCCTACCAGGCCCATGACATCCTGCCGTGTTTCCACTACAGCAGAAACAAGGAATATGTCTTTGGAATTGACCTATTGAAGTTCATTCAGAGCTATATGCAGGAACTAAAGTGAGTTTGGTGGAAAGTGCCCAAGCAAAAAAAAAAAAAAAAAGTATCTATATAGAAACTCCAATAATTTTATATTCTTTCTTGATCATAGGAAAGAGAGAAACACGAGAAAGATAAAAAAGCAGATTTTTTTCTAGTATGTTTTACTTCTGAATGTTTACACAAATCCGAATAAAAGTAATTTTTTCATAGAGGGATGATTTTCTGTGTGATCACTAATTCTCTGTGCTGATTTACAGGACAGAAAATGTCAATCCAATCAGCAAGTCACTTTGGTGTGTGTGTATTGTACAAGCTGTCTGTGAAGTGCTGCCTCTGTCACTGGATTTAAAAAGCAGAGCAGCTTCAGGAGTTTTTATCTCTGCCTGACTGCTGGCTAGGGATTTGAACAGAAAAGAAAAATGCAAGAGGAAATTGGTTTGGACAAGAAGAGCTTCTGTACATAATTCTTATTAATTTGAAGATGAGATGCAGTCTCTTAGAAAAAAAGATACTGTGGGACAGCTCACCCAATATGGTTATTGCTATGGGATTCAGCCCCATTTTCTAAGGATTAGAACTGACTTCCCAGCATTGCCTATTTACTGGGAACAGAATTACTGGAATTCTTCCTTTTAGAGACAAGACGTGTAAAGAAAAAAAGGAATCTCAGAAGAGTGAAGCTCTCTGTTTCCCAGTACATAGAAGAGATGCATGACAGCTCCAAGGGTGGAAGAGTGGCTTGTTTTCAATGTTGTTGAGCCTTTATTTTGCCTTTGAATGGAGTTTTG
Organism: Corvus brachyrhynchos; assembly: GCF_000691975.1. Classification (NCBI taxonomy): domain Eukaryota; kingdom Metazoa; phylum Chordata; class Aves; order Passeriformes; family Corvidae; genus Corvus; species Corvus brachyrhynchos. The sequence goes on from NW_008236767.1 coordinate 9,137, forward strand.
GTCAGGAAATCTAAACTTTATATTAAAGGAAAGAATGTACAAGGTATTGACACATTTAGTACAGGACATACGATTTTACTTAAGTAAAAATAACTGCTAAAACCACCAAAGTAAAATTTGTACCCCGGGCAGTGTTCAAAGTTTTTGTTCTCTTTCTTTTTTTAGTTAATAAACCACAATATGTGTTTGCCTCCATATCTCAATAAAAACTCATGGTTTCTGAACTCAGGGTACAGAAAGGCTTCATTGCCAATATCTGTGTCAGAGGAAAGCAAGAAATATTTATGTCATAGACTTTGGGGAAACATTTCTATACTATGTGTATTTACTCTTGACTTCTTTGGCCCAGCTTGTCAGTAGCTTTTGCAAGTGATTGGGTGAGAACAGTTTCCAAGACTTTGATTCTATAATTTAATGCTGTGAGGGGTTTTCTTTTAAAAGTGATAATTTCCTCTCTCATTCTTTTTTTTTTGCTTTCTCTTCCTCAGTAATTTAAAACACTTTTATGAGTAGCAAAACTTAGCACAATATACAAATATGTTTCCTTTGCCTGGTCATAAAGATGTTAATTTTGGATTAAATACTTCCTTTTAACTGTATACTGTTATTCTTATGGGCGATTCATTCTCTTCAAATGCAATTAGCTACTATTCAAATGCAAAAGAATGGAAGTATAACTGTAGCAGACAATACAGAAAAGAAATAAGCATCCCATTTTTAGACCTAGAGGTTGTCTAAATTTAAATATACATGGCTTCAAAACCAGGAAAGACACACAGTCCAGTCTTATTCAGTACAAAATTTTAATTACCTTCATAGTATTTTCTGAAGCTTCTGAAAGACCAAAAAAGAAATGCTATCTTAAGATGTCATGTAAGAGATATATAAATCAGAAAGGTCCAGAAATCACTAAATAGTCTCATTCATATGGCAAGCAATCACATAGATTGCATGAAATTTGGGGCAAAGGTGGGTGCAGCTCCTCAGGATAAATTATATGGGTTCTTTTAATTACATTAAGATTACTGTGTTGTCTATCGATCTACATTTCCAGTAGTACAGTTCTGTTCACTCAGAGAAAACTGCTAAAGAAAATTATTAGATATGTACTAAATACAGACCTAATGATTTTGAATACAAGCAGGTAATTCATGTGATCTGGTAAGAATGCAACCTGATAACTACAGAGAATACAAAAAAGTCTGTAGTTTATTGATAAAAGTACAAATTGCCTTTTTTTAAATTTCAGGGGTAAATTATTTTACCTAGTGTAACTAGAGGGAATACGTGAGTTATCTAAGATGCTATATTAGCAATATTCTAAATACTGCATGTTTAATGTTTTGATTTTTTTCACAAGTAATGTTTGATGTTGACCTAAATTCTCATGAGTGATAGTTAGCAAATTTTATGATGACCAAAAAAATGTTCTGAAGGAAAAAGAATCTATAGTTTCTGTAAAGAAACACATCATAAACTGATGCAAATTATTTGACAAAGAAAATAATATAAAAATACCATGAAAATAAGTAAAAAAATGTTTCTCTAAAGAACTTTAAGATCTTCTCTAAGAACTTTTTTTATAGAGGCTAAATTCTGCAAAAGTTTGAGGAGATAGCTTGTTACTATAGCTATATTTGCTTACATTGAAACTGTAAACTGTATTAAAAAAAAAGGAACTACTGTTCTTAAAAAGACATATACTTCAGCCCTCAAGTTCTGCAAGACATCTGACAGCAGCAAGCCACAGTCTCCTCCTTGCTTTGTACACATGCTTTTGGGGAAAGACCAATAAATAATTTTTCGAAACACTTATATCCCCATATTCTCTCTGGATATTCCTCTGTCAAGTACTTTTGGAACTATATTTTCTCCATTATTTCTAGGAGGTTGATGGACCATGCTACTAGATAAGGCAGCCCAAACAGTATTCAAACGTTTCAGTCAGATTCTTCAAGTTTTTTCTAGCACATACTTTATTAAATTATTGATGATACAAAAGTTCAGTGTAATAAAAATGCTTCAAAAATGTTTCCTTACTTTTATTACTTGGGTAGAAGCAGATCAATCATTCCTGAACTTTGAAGCTCTCTCTTTTTTTTTTAACCCTAGCTCTCCCTACACTAATGTTAGGACTACCTTTACAAGTACATATAACATGCAACAGCCTTCATAGAATCATAGAATGCTTTGGGTTGGAAGGGACCTCTAAAGACCATCTGTTTCCAACCCTGCTGCCTTCTTTCCCCAATGGGCCAGGGTACCTATCACTAGACCAGGTTGCTCAGAGCCTCATGTGATGTGTAGTCCTTTTCAAGAGCACATGCCAAAAATCCAGATCAGATCTCTCTCTCCATTACAATGGAAAAGCTAGAAGAGAATTCCTCCAATCACATCCTCCTGTTAACTGTGCTCTGTATGATTTTTCTTAGCCCTGGTATATCCTTGCCTTTTCCAGGTGTCTACTTGCTCCTCAGTCTGGCCTTTATTGTATGTGGAGGAAAGGTTAGACATTCAGGAGAAAATAAAATGCTGGAATCTATAAAAAATTAAATTTCCCTGTATGGATGGAAATGCTTCCTCATAGCAGCTCCAACAAAAGAACAGCTGCAAAAGTGCTACTAAACTTTTTTCCTGTCATCTTTTTCTTCTAGTCTTATAATTAACCCGTGACATTTCTTCATAGAAGGAATGAGAAGGGACTTCCACCGAAATCTGCTATTAGAAAGTAGATTATTTTGTCTTACAGCACAATTTCTTCATTATGAAGCACCTGGAATCACCTACTACAATCAATCAATGGTTGACCAGCTGTCCTAGAGAATGCTACCCATACTTCCATCTTCCAAATTAATTTGAAAATATTTTGACTGTCAGAAGAGTCTGGGGCATATACACTTTCTGCCTGACATCACTCAGGTTAAAAAAATTGTCACTGAACAAAATGAAATTAATTTTCCCATGTCTGAGAAAGGACTTCTCGACTGTTACCTTGGATCATCCAAAAACCCATGGCTGGGAGAGGACAATATCACACAGGTGGCTTTCAAATGGGTTATTGCCAAGGATGCAGTTAGCAATATGTCTAACAGGTAAGAATTCACTTATGGTTTGAGATTGTCACCTGAGAGCTACGATTTTTTTTCACAGCATAACTGTTGGCGTGTAGAAGCAGGGATGTCCCCATTTCTATTTGAAAAGTCACAGAGAAGTTCTGTACTACTTTGAGAGGAAAACTATTGGAAGAGAAATAAGGTTAATTTTAAAACTTTGTGGAAGACCATAGGTGGCCACTTCTCCATGGATGTTATCTGTCTTTCTTACTGCTTTCACAGCAGGGACCAGTGCTTTTAAGCTTTTCTTCCCTTTCACTGAACAATTATGGTTGTTTTACAGCTGAAAAATGTGGTGATTTGCTGAAAAATGTAGTGATGAAGATGAGTTAACCAGGAAGATAAAAAGAAACAGGCAGGGCCATCTTGAATTGTAAAGTGTGGTTCAAGACCCAGTTTTTAGTTTCTAGCTTTTCTTCCAGTGAGCTCATAAGTCTCAGTATATGTAGGAACTATTGAATATCTGTCGGGTTCACTACTCTTACATACACCTTCCAGGATTACCACCTGGGGGAATTACATCTAATTTGAAAACATCTGCAGTAAAGGTTTGTACAGAAAAACTTGACACAAGCTTACCCTCAAAATCCATATATTAAAAAAAATTTCTAACTGAAAAGTACTTGTCGGTGTTTCATCCTGGCAGTACAGTAATCCTTAATTTACCAAGTCTCCATTTATTTTGGAGAAGGTTTTGTATGCATAAAAATTAGGAAAAAGCATTAAGGAAAAGTGCGAGGAATATTCCTACTTAATATTCCTACTCCTCACAATTAATCATGTTAATAGACTGGAGAATAATGTTGCTACTAGAGACATTAGCAAAACACTGTGAAAATGGTATGTTAATGGACAAACCTAATTTCTTCTTTCTATGAAAATTGATATTAATCTGTGGAAAAAAGTTTTGTAGATTATTTAATTTTCCATAATTTTTACCAGATATTGCATTTTATATCCAAAGAAAAAATGGGGAAAAAACTTCTTTCTGAAGCAATTAATATAAGAAATAATCTATTTTTATCCTGTTGTTTTATGTTGCTGAAAAAAAATTCTTTCATCTAACATGTCTTAGTATTAATATTTTACAAATAAAATTTAAAAAATGAAAAGCTCTGTTCCAAAAATGTCAAATATAATATTTAATCAGTTACAAAATACTTTCTGTATTTTTAAATGTAGTTTTCATAAACCAGCACATTTTCACAAAGATCCCTCCGTGAGCTCCATATTCTTTGTCAAAAAGTGATGCACTGGAAAAGATCTGACCATATCCAGAGAGACAGATTTGGAATACAAGTAAACAATATTTTGCAGCAGCCTCAAAACTCTTGCTTTAAAATTTATATAAGTTGTATTAAATTATGAACTCTATTCTCAATGGATTGTGCAGACTGAAAAACCACAAACAAAAGGAAAACAAGATATTTGTTCCACCAAAATAATGTTTTATTAATCTTTTATTAATTATCCAGGAAACAGGATAGACATTAAATTTGTAGGTGAAACAACCATACAAAAGTGTGTGCCTTAATCAGTTTCCTTACATGCAGAACTTTCCCACATCCATTACTTATATTAGTTTTTGCATAATTATGAGGGGTTTGGTACTTTAACACCTTCAAGGTTGCAAATACATAAACACCAGGAAACTCCAGTGAAATGGTAGAGTTTTCTGATTTGTCTTTCAAATTATATCTTCCTTTAGCCAAATTTTTATTTGTTGATGCTTGTGAATGTATGTATGCAAGTGTATTTGGAGCAGAGTAAACATAGGTTAGAGCTCTTCCATATACAGCAGCATCAAAAGCAACATCAGCTAATAACAGTAATAATAACAAAAATTTCAAGGAGTTCAATTCCAGAAAAACACTCATCATACCCCTCATATAAATGAAAAAACTTGATTTTGAAACATTTCTCTTTCTAAAGATGACAGATCTGAAAGTTCAATCTTTCAGCAGATAGCCACGGTGCATAAAGATTTTCAAAATGGAATTTTCCACCTCCTAGTATTCTCAGAGTAGGTGTTCTGTGCAGGCACTTCAGATCAAGCAAGCACACCCAAACTAGCTTTAGACTAAGTAGTAAGTGCTCTGGCTGCTAACACATCTCTGCTGTAGATCAGAGATGAGCTCAGGCTTAGCAACGTGTTGCTATGGCTACACTGATAGCAATACCCAACCTAGTAAGTGTAAATCTAACATATGTCTCCTGCTATGAGACAGAGCCTCAGTGACTGCCCTGAAGCCATGCCTGAGTACCCGCTCTGTAGGAATTCAATTTTGAAGAGCCATTGCAATGCGATTCAGAATCAATGGTCCCACATGTACTCCTAGGAGTATTATTCCCTGATTTCATCCAGGCAGTGTGTGGTTGTATGGTAGGTCGAATATATTTGAGTTGTTTTCTCAGCAGTTTAATAAGAGAAAACGAGATTCTTCATGACTACTCTTTTTAGCTGTCTTGAGCCTCAGAGTATAACTGATTAATGGCTATGCCATCCAGTCTCCTGATTTTGGATATAATAACAAAACTATACAGTGCTCTCCATGGTTCTCCACACCTGCAGGGAAAATTGAGGCTGTTGTCTGCCATTTTCCAACAAACAAGTAAAAAGTTACTTTAGTAGGAGTGAGAGAGCCCAGGAAAAATCCTGATTTTCTCTTTTCCTTCTTAAAGGAAAAAAATAAGTTTTGTAAAGTACATCATCTGCCTCTGCCCCGCCGTTGAAATGGCTTAGCAAATCCATTTCATCCACAGCTTTAAACTGTTATTTTTAAACAGGTGTGAACTGTCCACATAAAAAAACCCCACACTGATTTCTGTGTAGAAAATGAAAACCCCTGAGGGGTGCAAATACGGAAATGTTTGGGCCAAGCCCTAAACATGCCAAGCCTCATACTAATATCACTATATATGACTAGTGAACTATTAAGATGGTTTGAGTACACTAAAATATATATTTTTAATCCTTTCTCTTATATTAAGTCCACAAAACTATGGTTGGCAAACTGGAAAACTCAATAATCAAAGACTAGCTAGCAACTAGTAGCAGTTTAAACCTTTATTCTTTTTTTTATTTTTTTTTAGTTGTGTTTGTTCTTTTGTTAAATTTCTTGTGCAAAAAAATGAGTCACAATGGTTTTTTTTCCATTTAGCATACTCAGTGAAAGATCAGTTTGCAAGCATTAATTTAAATGGGTAGCAATTACTTTATCTAGAATCCCCTCTACTTTTCCAATGAAAGAGAAAAATAATTTACCACGTAAAATATTAAGACATGTATTCAACTTATTACTTTTCAAATTATCTCTATAAAGACTTATAGGAAAGAAGCATCAATTTAATAGTCTTTTTTAGACTGTTAAATAGGATAATGCCTGTCCTTCCAAAAGAAAAGAACAGAAATTAGTTGGAGCTTTCTGAAGGAGTAATTTCTTTTTCAGTCCTAGTTCTCTGAAAACAGGAAAGGGCAAAAAAAAACCATAAGGAAGGAGAAATAAGCTTTTCATGGTGCTTGCTTCACTTGCAGTTTATCTGTTAAAAAAAAAAAACCAAAAAAAAACCCCAAAAAAACCAAAAAACCAAAACAACAGCATTTTTATCTTTTCAAAAATCTGCAAATTTGTACCAGCATAATGATGCAGTTGATTGGGAGTTTGGATTTTTTGTTGTTCTGTGTTTTGTTTCAAAATTCCTTTTATCTGTCATTATGATCACAGATTCACAGCGATGTTATAACAGTTGAAATCTGGCCCGGGTAAGCCTTATTAAGCACAAAGAAAAACACCCAACAAGATGTGAGAGATGAAATAAGAAAGGGAAGGAACTAGATACACAAAGAAGAGTGTCATCAAGAATCAGTGTCTTATATTAACATCATGGTCAGGATTTGGTTTTAATTTGTATGTAGGAATTAAATTGTAGAAATAGTTGTTTTCCCTTTAAAAAAAATTAATCTTAAAACCAAAAAGGCCTTTTATTTGAGGGATCCAGCTATTAGATTAAGCACATCCTTGCCCTGTAAGAAGAAGGGTTACACATTTAAGCTTCTGCTTTACCTGATCCTGGCAGAAGCCTTGATTTTATCAACCCTGCATCATCGATAAGTTCTTCATATTTGACAGCTGATGTAAATTTTCTCTGAGTGTCTCATGCCAGAATCTATTTTAATAAATGAATACGCACTGATGTAGAGAATCATGAACTCTCACACCCTAATTAGGTGGCTCACATTATCTGTCTGCTACCTGTCCACAAAGCTACACTATCTGTCTCCTTTTTCTGGCTCAAGAGATACTTAACAGAAATGACAGAAATCTGTAAAGTGTAAGATCCTGATTCTGCAGACCCATTATGAGATCACACTCCAGGAACATAAAATACCTGTTTTCAAAGGGACACTGGACTATTAAACTTGGTCCACTATTTCCAAGGTTGGTATCATTCACAACAATGAACATTCCATATCTTAAAAAGCATTTTCTCTGTCATCTTAAGAAAACAAACCTTAAAAATCTTTCTTTTGAACACAGATGAGGGTTTTCATTAAATATTCTGATTTCAGTAATTCATCCCTTTCCAACAAGAAGTCATAGAATGTTTTGTGACTCGTTTTAGTGGCATCTGATTTCCAGATCTAGTCAAGAGATATTTTAGAATCAGTTATGCAATCTCACAGCTGCTGCAGTGTATTCCTGTAAATATGTGATAGAAGAAATGATGTGCATTACTGATTATCTGTCTCCACCACCTCCAGCAAAAACTTCAGAAACTTACGTTTGTCTTTGTTAATCAAGCTATATTTCCGTAGCTTCAGGAATATACCACTTCAGTTTCTAGGAAGGCACAGTTTATTTTCTTATCAAGTGATATTTTTGAAACAAGATAAAAAAACCTGCAACCTAAAAATAAAAAAGTCAAATCCTGTTTGTTTCAAACTTCGCAGTTTTAAAATAATATTTAGCAAGAGAATGAGCTGGATTCTGATAACCTTGAGCAACTTAAAATAAAATCAACTTGCCTTTGGGAGCTTGCTTGTGAGATTCCTTAGGTGGGTCTAAAAAGAGTAAATTATTATGAAAGATTGGAGTAGTATAGAGCTTTAGGAGCAGAAGAGCATACAGATTATTTAGGGGGGGATAAAGACCAGTTGTAAGTGTTGGAGAAAGCAGATGCGAGAGAGCAGAATGAGTGGATGGATGACTGACAGGCATAAGTGAACAGCATTTCAGATTATAAAAGAAAACTTCATATGAAAGAAGAACCTCACCTTGCTTTATTCACATGGTGTTAAATGTATCTTTCATTGCTATAAACAATATAGAAGAGCAAGTGGTATAAAGTATCAAATATCCCAAATCACTTTTCTTTTTGAAATATAAATTAATGATTCAGAGGTGCTTTCCATAATGTATTTCCAAAGTGGTGGTGCTATGAAGAAGGTCCTGCAAAACTGAAGATATAAGTGGTAATCTCTGGGCTTTTTTTCCTTTCTGCATGAATATTGACTTTTTAATGCCATACTACAAGTTAAAGGTATTTTGGGAAATGGGGTATAGGAAGGATAGTCATTAAAATCTTATGACTATAGGGCTGTAAAAGACTTGCATGTGTGGGGGTTCATAAACTTAGAGTTGAGTTGAGGGGAGAAGGAGATTAGATTGGGATGAGTTGGAAAGAATTTTGTCAGGGAATGTGAGAAGCTTTAAAGCAATCTGATCAGAATACGCATCCAGAATGACCTTGGTGAATAAAGTGCAAAGGTGATATTTTTCTTCTGGGAAATAATTTTTTTGCTCTCTCCAGAAAAGGTAGTAGAGCACCTCTGTTGGTACTTCTATCCCAAGCAAATAGCAAAATTACCTTTAAGAATGCCAAATACTTTTGAATTATTTCAAATTAACTTTTGAATGAGTATGTCCTAAAGCTGCCAAATTAAGAAAATTAAAGATTGGATTAAGCAGAGAATGTTGAAATATGTTCACAGGTCTAACAGCAATAATAAGGACGGTTATGATCTGAGGGAACAACTCCTTACCTTGGGGGAGGTAAGCATGGTGCTTCAGGTGGACAGTCACAGGCTTAATGATCTGAAAAAGGGGTGAAGTATTTTTATATGAATTACATTGGAGCCTTTCCTTCCTCTTTTAATCCTAGAGGGGGGCTGATCGTATGTTCTAATTAAAAAGCCCATCAAAAGATGAGACATTTTTCAGAAGGAAAACTGAAACAAGGATTACCACATTAAAAAAGTTAAGTCATCTGAAGTTGGAAAACAGTGGGGAATTCATGAACATGTAAAGCAGCAATTCCAGAATGTTTCAGTAAGAACCTGTTGCTCACCCACTGAGAGCTGCAGCACAATTACTTGTACTCCCAAGACAGACCTTGAAAAACTTGAGGGCATCTCTGAAATCTGTCTCATTATGTGTTCAGACATAGGAGTGGATTTGCAAATTATATAGAAAATAACAACTATAGTGAATCCTGGGAGGAACTGCTCTGACTAAGTGCACACAGCATGAGCAAAAGCCAGGAGGATTTGGAAGCCACTGTGTAGCAGGAAAAAAATTATATAGTTGTCATCATGAAAACTTTAATTGACATACACAGTTGCTGCAATGGATGGCTATAAACTCTCCAGAAGGCATAGGCAAGGAAGGAGGGTTTTGATTGTCTGGATCTGAGTGATGGTGAAGATGTGGTTGAGTGTCCATGAATAAGAATGAAGGGGAAGGCCAACAGGGCAGGTATCATGGTAGTAGTCTGATAAATGCCTCAATCATGGTGAAGAGGAAGACAAAATATTCTAAAAGCAGCTGGGAGAAGTCTCACATTCACTAGCTCTTGTTCTTGTGGGTTATTTCAATTCACCAGATGCCTGCTGGAAATGCAATACAGTAGAAAGGAAAGAGTCTAGGAGGTTTCTGCAGTGTGGGGAGGAGACTTTTCTGGCACAGCTGATGACTGATCCCCACTAAACCTGTACTTTTCAAACAGAAATGGACTTGTGGGTTGGAGGCCAACCTGGGCACAGCATGATAGATTTTGATGTCAGAGAAGTAAGAACTTTTTAGGAGACAGTCTGACAGGGCCCTTGAGAGACACTTCTGAAGGGCAAAGGGTGAAAAAGCTGGACATGCTTCAAAAGGAGCTCTTAAAAGTGCATCCAGGCCACCCCCATGTACCAAAAGCCAAGCCAGTGGGAAAGGCACTGGCCAAGCTGAACAGAGAAATTTGGCTGTAATTCAGGAAAACAGAGAGAACTTACGACCTTTGCAAGAAGCAGTAGGCAATTCAGGAGGACTGTGAGGATATTGGGATGTTATGCAAGGAGAAAATCAGGAGGGCCAAAGCCGAGCTATAATTTAATCTGGCTGCTGCCTTGAAAGACAATAAAAAATGTTTCTATAAATGCATTATCTATTTATGTTTATATAAATGCAATGAAAGGAGGGCTAAGGAATAACTCCATCCTTTACTGGATGTGGGGGGAAAAGGATGAGGGAAAGACTATGTACTAAATGCTATTTTTGATCAATTTTTAGTGGAGAGACCAACTATTCTCAGGGTACCCAGTCCCTGAGCTGGAAGACAGCGACAGGTAGCAGAGTGAAGTCTTGATAATCCAAGTGGAAATGGTCAGTAACCTGGTACACCACTGAGAGACACACAACTATATGAAGCAGAATGGGATCGACTCAAGGGAACTGAGGAAGCTGGACGTACTCACTGAGCCACTCTCCATCCTTTTTCAGCCGTCCTGGATGACTGGGGAGGTGCCACTTGACTGGAGATTAGCAAATGTGACAACTAGTTGGTGGCTGGTCACAAGTGGTGTTTCTCTGGGCTTATTATTGGGCAAGTTCTGTTTAATATCTTTATCAATGATCTGGATGTGGGGATTGAGTGCACACTCAGTCAGTTTGCAGACAGCTCCCTGTTTGGTAGTAGAGTTGATCTGAGGACAGGAAATCTCTGCAGAGAGATCTGGACAGGCTGGATTGATGGTCCAAGGCAAAATATATGACACTGAAAGAGGCAAAGTGCTGAGTCCTGCACATGAGTCACAACAACCTTAGACAGCTCCACAGGCGGGGCAGAGTGTCTGGAAAGATGCCAGATATAAAAGGATCTGGGGGTGCTAGTCAACAGCATCTGAACATGAGCCGGCTTGTGCCTAAGAGGCCAAAAAAGCCAATGGCATCCTGGTCTGTATCAGAAATAGTGTGGCCAGCAGGTTTTGGGAAAGGATCATCCCCCTCTACTCAGCACTGGTGAAGCCACACCTTTGAATCCTGTGTTCAGTTGTGGGCCCCTCACTACAAGAAAGACTTTGGTGTACTGGAGCAAGTCCAGAGAAGGGCAGTGGAGATGGTGAAAACTCTAGAGCACAAGTCTTATGAGGAGTGGCTGGGGAAGCTGGGATTGCTTAGCCTGGAGAAATGGATGCTTAGGCAAAATCTTTGGGAAATTGATAGCCAAGCCAACTTGCTGCAGAAAGTGTGTTTGTCAGTGATGAAGGTAAAAAAAAAACGAAACAGCTAACGAGAAGCTAACTGAGTGGTGAGGGTGTAAAGTAAAATTAGTATCATTAGGACGGTTTTTTTTTAGTTTTCGTTTCTCCGGGTTATGAACAAATTTACAGGTGATTATGTGTTTCCAGTGATGCATCTACTGGGCAGCAGAGTCAAATTGCTATTCTACAAATTACTCTCTAGGATCTGTATTTCAGTGGACAGTTGTCAAATAACACCTTCATGCATATATAGGGGTAAATAGTTTGAATATTTTTTAAATTTAGCAATCTTTAAAACAACTAATACAGATTAAATTGATCTGTAGCATCTCCAGAAACACAGGGGCTGCTTGAAGGAAAAAGGAATATGTTATCTGTAATTACCTCACTTGGGCAGTAAATCTGAAAGGTAATGTTTGCAAAAAGAGCCCTGCAAGAGACATTATGTTCTATGTGTGGTGTTGCTTATGGGGTTAGAGAGATGTCAGGGATTACTGGAAGTTTTAAATTAGGGAAAAAGTGAAGAATGATTCTGAACCTTGGGGATTACTTTTCTCTCAATAAACTCACATGTAAACCAATTTATTTTTGCCTCAGTAAACACAAAGTAGTAAAAAAGAAGTCATAAAATAATCTGAATTATATCAATTACAGTGACTACAAGGAACTGTCAAAGTTTTGGAGGGACATGTTGACCCTTTGAGGAATGTTTCTGAAACTTTCTTGATTTAAAACACCTATTTTTGCCACTAATATGAAAAGGTGTGCTGAAATGCTGAAGTTCCTATGCCCTGTTGCCTGACTCGTGTGATGCACAAGTGTACCATCGCAAACAAGTACTTATTTTCCGGAAAAGATAGCTCCACTGGAGGTAGAAATGGCCCAGCACTCAGAATGAAAATCTGTGGGATATCTCAAACTATGGTTTCAGAAGATTGTTTGACACAAACTAGCTCTTCTAATAAGAAAGGTACTCTGACCTTGTGAGTCAGATGGTACATCCAGATTGCAGAGAAAAACGGGATAGCTAAATAAGACTGTCAAATATTGTCCTCTGAAATTTGATCTATATTGTGTTTGTTTACATTATGTGATGCTTGGTTTTTTAAAGATTAAGAGGTAAGCATAAACAAATTTCCAGGTGGATGGTTTGCCACAAGTCAAAGCAATGGCTTATCTTGATAGGAATGTATGGTGTGTATTTTTTATTTGGTTGGGTTTTTTGTTTGGCTGGGTTTTTTCTCATGCAAC
>NW_008236767.1:22035-46570 GCF_000691975.1 Corvus brachyrhynchos
CATTCCTGCAAATATAGATGTCCGGAATCCTTATTCTCTTTGGCTGGGATCATGATTTTGATTACACACGAATATTTCAAATGAGTCTACTAAATAAGAGGCAGATAAAACATTAACTTCAGATTTCTCTAAAAAATGACCTTTTTTCCCCAGATTCTCATAATTTTCCAGACCTGCTTTCCAGTTCCAGGAAGCTAGAGTCCAGAGCATTAATTTGGGCAAATTCACATCAATTACCATTGATTTTTCTTCTCTGATATTTCTCATTAAGGATTGCTCTTTCACTTGAGACTGAAAGGATTCATTTCAGGTGTCTCAGTTTTAAAATTTCCCACCAAACCCATGCATTTATTCCTGCAACCTAAAGAATTCCTGACCTAAGTATCCGAAGATATTCCTTTAGTGGCTGAAAAGTGGCATCCTAGATGCAAAGCTTTGAAAAAATTGGCATTCTTCATTAATACTTTAAATGACGCAACTGAGGTATATTGGTATTTCTAGATATTTTCAAGGTCTTGAGAATTTACTTTTCCTGAAGGTTTTTTTCTTTTTTTTGGTTGTTTGTTTGGGGTTTTTTGTTTGATTTTTTGTTTGTTGGTTTTTTCTTTTTTTCATTTTTTCCTTTTTTTTTTAATGAGGGGAGGATGCAAAATGTGAAGGAATGGAATTGATTTCTTCTAAGTTGTATTTAAAGACAAAATGAAAAAAGAAATTAAAGAAAAAAAATGCAAGACTTTTTCCAGTAGTGTCATACCTCATGGAAAATTGCAAATATAAACAGGGTTCCATTCTGATGCCTCTAAATGCATCAGAGAAAAGACATTCCTGTATATTTAAATGAGTTAAGAATCTGTTTCTCATTATGTTGAATTCATTGCTGTTGAAGTCAACAATGTAACAGGGTATGAACTATTATTAATTAGAATGGTAAATGATGCCTTCTATAGTATTCTATGTAATATGAAGTTCATTTTATTGAAATAGATGCATACAAGATTTTAGTCTGTTATACCTTCTCTGAAGTCAATGAATTTACTCCAGCTAAAAACTAGGGTTTTGTAAAAATAACTTTCATTAGAAGATATGTCTTGTTTTTCCTCCTGTCTTGTATTTCCTCCTGTCTTTTACAGTGTAATGAGATTTCCATTTCATCTTGCCCGGTCTTTTCTCTTCTTTGACCTGGGTTCTGTTCAGAAAAGTTGTTTTCTCTTTTAAAATTCAGTAGCAGTCTTTATTTATTACTCTTGCCTGTCTGATGTTCATTTTCACTTTGTACTTTTGCATCTTTCTCAGTACTAAAATGTATCTTTATTTCCTCTCAAAAAATGTCAATTTTCAGATGACCTGGTACTGATCTAAAATCTTTGCTCAGAAATGTGTATGTATCTCATCATTAAGGCAAGCCACCCAAATATATTTGAAAGAAAAATGAGGTGAGAATCCTTTCTAACCCTGTTTTAGCTTCTTGCTTACTTATATATATATATTTCTTGTATGTTTATATTATGTTACTGTATAATGGTTTTGTATACTTATGTATTCCTCTTCTCAAGAATGGAAACACAAATGAATTCCAATCTTCATATTTATCATGGTCCAATACCTGCTGTCCTGGTATTGAATTTCATAATACTTTATACATTGTGTCTTATACATAGCTGTTGTTTCACTTAGTTCATCCATCAGTGTTCTTTACTCTCTTTTTGAATATTTTTTAATGCATATGCCCTCCTAATTGAGCATTGTATGCACTATATAATATGAATCATAAAAATTTTCTTCAGTGCTGAGTAAACACTAACTCATTTCTTTGCCTTGTATTCTTATATCTAACTTTAAACCATGTTTTGTTTTCCTTTAGATAACATGCACCAGTATTTTCCCACCTTTTCTGGAATACAGAGGTTTGTCAAGCAGTATGTGAAGCATGTGATGCTCTAGAAGAAGACAAATATGAATATATGTGGAGTTGCAGTGGCTTGATTAATATTGCATCAACATCTTGTTTAGCAAATAATATTCTTATGCTCCTTTTGTAATATTTTCAGGATAATAATTTCTCTATTGCAGACATATTTTTAGCACTAAAATTTGTATTAAAAGAGAGTTAGTACAGCCACAGGATAGAAATATGTCATCTGTGTAACATATTGCCCCAAAATAGCTTCTGACTGCCATTTACTTCAAAGCTGATAAATCAGACACAACAACTTCTTATTCCTGATTGTTCTAAAACATTTTAAATGTTGAATTCACTTGAGAAATTTATGGGAAAAAAATTAAGGAAAATTTTGTTCTTCCAGAAGAGGAAGTGATTTTAAATGAGATGGTATTGCATCTGCTTACCTGACTAGACTCCTGCTCTACCATAAGTCTAATCCTATTTCAATACTTTATGTCAGTGTGATATTGCAATTTCTCTCCTGCTTTGTAGTTCATACAGCATCTAAATACATTATTATTAATGTATGCCCTCTTCTAGTATTTATTGTTATAGTCTTGGCCAGAAATAGATTATTGTACCTGAATTTATTGAATTCTCACAAAAATTAAAAAATATTATTAGTATTAAAAAATTCTACCTCATGAGCAGGAGTACACTACTGCTAAAGTCAGTTACATGAACATTTTTAGATAAACAGTAAATAGATCGGGAAACTGATTCAGCTCTCACACTTGGGGTTTTTTTCATTCAAACAGACATTATATGAGAAATAACCTCTACACTTGAAAATGTAGGAAAATCCCTAGACTTGTTTGAAGATTGAAAAGGAATAAAAATAGCTGTAAAAAAATATTTAAATAATAATTACTAGCATTTAGCAATTGACTGACTATTTAATGACGAAACTGAAAAGGCAGTGCTTTTTTATACATACATTTTGATAAATCTGTCATTTATTTATGGTTAGTGACCAATTTCAGGCACTTTTGAATGCAGAAAATATTCCATTAAGTTATAAATTCGTTAAAGTCCCTGTACATAAGATGACATAATACAAGAAATGTTTGAAACACTCCATAATTAAAGCTTCTAATGTGTAATAACCTGGCTGTGTGTTTGACAGTCTTTTACATATATTAAAGTTCAGAGCCCTACAAAGTGTTGTGTAAATAATAAATTAATTTCTAATGTCTTGGATTTTGTGTCATTCAGATAGAAAGGATCATGACTGCAACAAATTTATATTCTAATTCTTGAGTTCAGTGCCTTCCTGTTATTTTGAAGGCTGAAGGTCATAATGCATTTTCAGTGTCTATTAAATCATCAGGAATTTACTGAATTAACTATATACAGACATTATTTGTAGTGTTACAGACGTGTTATACATACTGGCAAAGTACAGAAAAATGGATCCTTGAGGTGTGATTTCTTTTGGGGCTCTCTTTTCTACAATGGTCTTAGGCCTATATGGTCAAAAGCTTTTTCTGCTTTGTGCATTTTAACACTTCTGGGGAGTACAGTTCACTCTGTAAATAGCAAAAGCTCATCTGATGGGATAGACCACAGGACCCATGGCAGAACAACGTCTGTTCTCTGTTTCTTGGTCAGTCAGCCTTAAGAGCAGCTTCAGTGGAGACCAAAGGTGCCAAGCCTCTCTGTTGAAACACACAGGAAAACTTCACTGGTTGCTCCCATTCATTGCCTGTTTGGGCAGCCAGGCAAAAGAAAGCTGAAGACTTCATTTGTGTTCTTGGGTTTTTTATCTTTTTTTTCCTCAAGGAAAATTGGCTGCAAAATAATCACTTTACAATTTAATGTGTTAATTCTTGGAAATTAACAGTTGAAAAACTTATAGCTTCCTACAGCAGGCTTTCTCTAAGGTGGGTTTGCACTTGCACTGATCAGCTTTTTTCCTCACCTTATTTTTCTGAAGCTTTCATTAGTGGGTCACCAATGCCTCATGATAATTGGAGGCAAATATGCAACATTTCTAATACTGCTGAATCTTCATTATCCCATTTCAAGATTTTAGGTCATCTTGTTGGAAGAGCTGAACAGATGAAAGTGACAAAACCCCAGACATATTATAGTGAAGTTACAGGCTTGAATGAGTGACTTGATGGGTGACATCAGCATTTATCTCCATTGTACTAGAAGACAGTGGTTCAAAAAGTCCTGCATCTGCCTACATGGTCACTGGATATTCCCGGACCACAGGAATTTTTTAAGTCATAGGTAAATCAAGGAAAATGATCAGTCTGAACTTGAAGTATACAATATAATACATATTCTTTGCTCTGTTTATCTCTCTGAAGTAATAAGACCATTACACAAAACACTGTAATGTTTTAGTGAGTTTTAGGTTCATTGACTCAGTTTAGCAGCTGGGCAATAGCAGGGAGATACAGTATAGAGAAAAGGTTCGGATAAAATTCCTATTTGATAAGTAGTCATATATTTCTTCTTCTCAGCATTTTTTCTTCATTACACATTTTGATAGAAAGTTTCCATGACACTTTCCTTTATAAACCATTATTTATATTGACAAGTGATGGAAAAAACTACTTGAAAAAAAGCTATGTAGTTTTATTTTAATATAAAATTTAAATTTGACTTTTTAATTACTCTGCACTGTTTACATGAATACACTCATTCAAAATACATGAGAACTCTAAAGAAGTGTTTTGAAAGCAAATGCGATATATGTATAACATATTTGTTCTAAAATATAGTGATCTATTTATTCTAAAAGTTAATACACAATTCATCTGTTTTCTAAATCTTCAGTATACATAGGATGTATTTGTATGGTACAATCTTTTTCTTTATGCTTCTTATTAAATTAAAGCAGGCACTGGGAAAAATTAAAGTAGGGAATGGTCTTTATTGAAACACATATGATCCATTTTTCTTTTCTTTGAAATCTGAGTCTATCTGATCTCAATAAAAACATTCTGAACTATTATGGAATAGAGGCTACTCAATAAGGAATCAGATTGATTTTGAAAATCAGGAAATTTTAAGATAATGATCTTTGACCTAGATGTTGCTTTTTATTTCAGTCTTTCCAGTGTTTGAAAGCTCTTTTAAGTGCGGGAAGAAGTCTCCCTAATTTTTAGTGCATCTTCCTGGTACTGATACTGGAATTTGATTGTCTTCATCAATACCTGCTCTCTTTTGCACCTAGTTGAGAAGACTTAGTTGGTGATTTCTAAGGCAGAAGTGAATTGCTCCTTTAGGATATCCTTTGAGTTTTTGCATGGCTGTTTCATTCATAACTATGTACTTTCTTAAGAAAAGATTTTGTAAGGTCTTAAGTTAAAGATTCCTATCCCAGTTAAATGTCATAGGCATAGAATAAAAAAAGGTATAAACCTGCTTAAACTATTTTTACATGATATATATAAAGATCAAGGATTTATGAAATTAATATAATTAGACAAAATATATGTATTAACGTTGCTTTACATTGATTTTCTTGTATCATAAATATCAAGGGAATATTTTAAAGGGACTATAGTTAATTGTAAGTTACTTCATCTTTCATTAATATATATGCTCTTTATAGATATGCTTAATATATATATTTTTATATATATATACACACATTTTATATAAATAAATTAGATAATGGTAAGTTACTTAATAATAACTTAAAGTATTTGAATGTATAAATGTGTAAGACAAAAGTTTAATAATGGTTTGAGAAGATCTTTCCTTATCAGTTGAGATTGAAATTAAGTGCAAACACCCTAAAATAAACTTAAAAGCCAGTAAATAAAGATTAGAAATAAATACTGATTATTAATTGCAAGAGAAAATTTAAAACAGGAGAGTTTACCAATTCATTATTATTTCTTAACCTTTATGGATACTTCATTCTTACTACAAAAAATAAGAAAATCATAATAGCAAACCATAATAATTTTGATCATATTATGCTTTGAAAATATCTTAAACTATCTAGTTCTCTTAAGATCCTTAAATGTATCTTCTATAAATAAGAAGGAAAATTAAAGACATTCAGAAATATTTATTCTCTTTTACTTACCACAAGAACCAAAGAATTGATTAACAATGTTGAAGGGTGACACACCACAAAACTTAAGGAAAAATCTTTTCCATTCCAAAGAAGTTACTCTACAGTTACTTCCACAGATCACTGCACAGACAAGAGACATAGCAATTTTTATGTAAAAATGATAGTCAGCGTTAACTATTATACTGAAAGAGGTGTAAAATCTCTTCTTTCAGGAAATAAGCTAACATTTAGGTACAGGCTCGAGGGCAAAACAATCATGTGGGGAAAGCATTGTCCCATATGTCCCTATCACTTGCTAATCTCTTTACATCTTCATTGGAAGCATTTGGCACAAGACCAGCAAGATCTCCTGAGAACCATTTCAGACTCCAGAGCAAAGAATATGTTTAGGCTGTTATAGCCCTTTTATGACATCGTTTTCACTCTTCTACCCTCAAATAAAATCTTTGTGTAATGGAATGTATCAAAATAACTCCTGTCTTCTACCTTATTCAGTGCTATCTGTCTTTTGCCTTTTAAAGCCAAAAGGATGTCGTTGTCATCATGAGTTAGATCCAGGCAGATCCTGTATACTGTAGTGGTTTCTAGTATATGGGCATGCAACCCCCACTAGAAAGATTTTCAAGGTTGTTGAAAAATATCAGACTTGCAGAGATTATTAAATTTCTCATATTTCTGGAAAAATCAGGAAGTTGAGAAGCTGATTTTAAGGAAAAAATAGCTCTATATTTGTCTGATTTTTTTCCTAACATGGCATTGAATTGAGAGTCAGAGCCTCAAATCACAAATTTCTTTTTGATACATTTACTTGTTACAGGAGGCTACATATGAAGAATGTTTACATAAACTCAAAAAATTGTTTAAGAAAGTATGGTGAAAACTTACACTGACATTACTAAATACAAGGGTGACACTTCTGATTGTGATCCCTTACTATAAGTTTGCTATGACTTGGGAAAGAAGACTACATCCCTTTTTCTCTTTCTTTTCATTTGCTACAAAACAACTTGGTCTTTTTTTTATATTGCTTTGATATAAACTTGCCATTTCTTCTGGTGCAGTATTTTTGTTTTCTGCATAAAAAATGTAAGGAAAACTACACTAACTTCATTATGGAAAGCTGACCTGCAAGGCTTTTAAGTTGAATAAATGAAACTAAATTAACTGGTAATTTGCTGATTTTAACAAACATTTTGTGAGAAGTGTGTGTCATCAAAAAGATTAAAGGAGATAAAGCACAGGAAAGATAAATCATGAAGTAAAGTTAGGAAAGGAAAATGGAAGCTAATGAAATTTTGAAATTACAACTTGAGGTTGACTTTTGATGTATGTTCAGTTTTTCTCTCAATGCAAATTTTTAATTCAGTTCAAAGGAAATAAGACTTAGGACTGTTCCATTTTTAAATTTCAAGTACACCACTGATCACGCTAAGTTGCCTTTTAAAAATCCATAATTTTGACTGCCACATAAAGAATGACATTTAGCCAGAGTATGCCTTTCTGTGAATGTTTGGAATGCTCTCTTCTTCCTGTCTTTGAAATCCTGTAGAATGATACTAGTGTGATAACAAGCCATCCATACAGTGATTCAGCAGTTCAAGGATTGTCTCTTCCTCTGTCAGAATCTGTGTATCAAAGATCATGAGATAATTGCATGTACCAGCAGCATGGAGCATTCAGCCTCACTGGTCACAAAATCTTTCCTTGCTTGTGACTGAATATTAGCAAGCAGACATGGCATTCAGCACTCTGCAGAGCAGAAACTTTAGTGGACATCCATAGAAAATTAATGAAAGAATAAACCTGCTTCCAAAAAGAAGAAAGGAAAGTGTGATCTTCTGTTGAAAAACTTTAAAAACTTAACTATGGATTCTTAGCTGGACAGCTACAAATTGTTCACAACAGTTCAAAGCCTTGCTTTACTTGTGTCCTTGCTAAAGGAGAAAAGGGTCTCAATTAGGTGCTGAAAAGGTATAGAAAAGGATCATTAGGGTCCACAAGAGAGATAATTTTTTTCTGTATCGCCTCTAAAATTATCATCAGAAAGTGCACAGAGTAATCAAAAATATGCTGCCTCTTCTCTTTATTAAGGTAGTAGTATTCATTCCAATATGTCTTTCTTTCATTTTTTGCAAGCTGGTATGTTTCTGATTAAATTTATGCAGTGGGTCAAATTGTGGACAGCTCATAACACTGTAGTTAGGCTTCCTTTAAGAGAGATACTGAAAGACACAAATAACTATTTTTTTAAATATTGTTAATATTAGTATATGTAGAAGTATGCTCTTTCAACTGACATTAACAAAATGAAAATTTTCCATGTGGTGAACTTCCCTTATGAAAGAAATGGTTTTGTGGAAGGCTTGCTAAAACTGATAATAGCTTTCTGATGGTGCCTTTTTAAGAGTCAATGGATGCTTAAAATGAATAAAATAAACATGTGACAGGAAAGGAAAACTGTAAAAGGGTATGTAAATTTGTTTTAAGCTCTTACTTAAGTATTAGTTTCCTGGCTTTTTTTATGGTGATAACTATTGCCCCCTTCTGATGTGAGTTAGAAATAGCCCTCATTTTTTCATCATGTAGCTCTCAAACTTTGTTTAAGAAAACGTGTTCTGGCTTCTCCCTTTCTATTCTGCACATGTAAAGATGAAATAACTTTCATCAAAAGTTAGACCACTATATATTCAGAAAGGTTCCACTGGAAATGTGGGCTTTCACTGCTGCAGATATCTTTATTCCCTTTATAACATCTTAGAAAAAATGCACTGTGCTTTTGTTGGGTGCCCAAGTATTTTATTTTCCATCTAGCAAGAAAATGTGATCTTCTCATTAGGTTGTAATTAGCAAGAGATCACGTGCAAAAAGAGACATCTATGAGATTAGTATTAACCAAGTATCACCTTAAATATTTAATTTTTAGGAAAGCGTAAATAAAGCTCTGTCTTGTATTACAACAGAACCAATACTTTTTCCCTATATCTGATATAGTACATTTTAGTCTGATTGCTGATACCAACCTGGAGGCCCAACATAGCAGTGCTCAAAGCCATGACAATATTTGCAGAAACTGGTACCCTCCTTAAAGGCAGCAAGGTGGAGTTACATGTCATTGCATTCCAGCTCCAGTGTGTTTTGAGGCACATGCAAGAGCGAGCAGAGGACAGGGTGGGATGCTACTTATGCAAATCTGGTTCATGTTCTCTGGAACCAGAAGTATGAGTATAGCTGCAGTTTAAGTAAGGCTGTAGTCAAAGAGAGTGGGTGCAGATTTAATTCAACAGATGTTTAAGTAAATATCAAAGATATAATAGTATTAGAAGTATTTGTAAAAGATGGCAGGCTGTGAGAGGTGCATTTAATATCGTCCTAAAATTAGTACTTGATTTATCAATTCAGTGTGTGCAGAAGAAGTCAGGAATTGCCCCACTCCAGAACGTGAAAACTGTGGCCTTGGCATTTTTTCATCATGTGTAACTTATTCAAGCAACAGAAGGAAAGATTTGTGTCACTGCCTTGTCCTGTTTCCACTCTGCAAGAATCATAAAGCAAGTAGGAAGGTCTGGTCAGGTACTGCCTCAGAACAGAGAAACATGTTCAGCTCCCATGCCTACTGTTCAGCTGTCAGTTCCTGCAGCTTTTGATCAACCTGTGTCAAGGCCCAGAACATCTGTTATAATTTGAACAAATAATGAAGTTAAAAATGGAATAGCAGGTTAATCTTTTCAGTTCCTCAGTCTTAGATGTGTCTTTGTTTCTGTCATTCCATCACTTTCAGTTTTCTTGGCATCATGGCAAGATGACAGCTCTCTGTGATGGCATTGGCATGTTCATACTCTTTATGACAGTTGTTAACAAAATACAGACTATTAGAAAAAGATAGTTTAATTTTGCAGACTTTTGGTTTTTTACCCTGTTTTCCACTCCACTTCCCTAAGCACACACAGAATTACCTCTGAAGTTTTGAGCAATGTTAAGGTCACCAGAATGGTCATTATCCCATCACAGCTGCCAGTTGTAGATATTGGCTATGTTAATTACATTTCAGGCACACAGAGCCATCCCAGCTCAATCAATTTATTAAGATCCTGTGACAAAGTGTGCTCCGTTGCCATGCAGTGCTGTAAGAGAGTGGTTTGCAAACCCTGAAGGTGAGTCTGCAAGCAAGATGAGAGCAAGGGTCCCAGCAGCTTTGTTCAAGAAACGTCCCTTTAATCAGTGTCACAGAGAGCAGAAGCAGGTGAGTCAATATGCCAAGAGGCTGCCTGGAGAACCCTGTGACATCATGGCTCCGTCTCTGACTAGAAGTCTTTACAACTGCTTTACACAGCTTCCTGTATCTCTGCATGATGAGCATTTGCAGGCTGCTGCACTAAATTTACCAGAATTGCTTTTCTGAGTGGAACAGATTCTCACTAGGTGTCAAATCCCATTACATTAAATTACACCCAGTCTAAAATGCCTTTCCTCCTCACTTGGCCATCTCAAATTTTTAATTTTATCTACATTTACCTTTTTTCTTGCACTGAAGACCTTTGGTTTGGTAAAAACCAGGCTTACTTGTCTGGTTGCCAACAACAAGGGTATGGTTTTGTTTGTCCCAATAATTAGTCTTCTTAGCTTGGTCTGTTCAGGGAGGGGATTTGGAACCATTGAAGCATGATGGAAATTAATTATTTTAATAGTTTATTTTTAGTCAAATATAACATTATTATTAAATGTTAGAACAATATTATATGGAGGGCCAATGTGAAAAATAACGTTGAATTTGAAGTTGTTCTTATCCTGTTTTCTTTGAGTCAAGAGAATGCAGATTAAATTTCTATAGTAATTATGTGGCTGTTGGTTTTATTTTAATTTGGGGGGGGGTTTTTTTTTGAAAAAAAAGGGGAGCTGTTTTTTTGTTTGATTGGGTTGGGAAGTTTTATTCTTGTTTGTTTCCTGTAAATGAATGAGATAAAATGTGGTTATACCTGCAAATGGCTTCAAAAAGATTTCCTAAGCTGTAGCCTGTTATTTCAGATCTTCCATCACTCTGCTGTTAGGGGTTTTCTCCTCTTTTTTTTTCAAATGAATTTAATAAACATGAAGAAAAGCAAACTGATTGAAGTTATTCGCCACATTACCTAAATTTAGAGAATGCAATTGACTATGGCATACACGTCAACACATTTAATTCTGTAAAACACTTATCTTAGGTAGAAATATTGCCATTACTAATTAAAAAAACAATCTGCAGGAAATAACTAATAAGAATAAAATGAACAAGCAAATTGTATTAAAAAGTTGAAGGAAGGCTGCAGAACAGAATTAGAGGTAGGAAAAAAGGGGATTCTAACCTTAAGAATCATTATCAGTGATGCTTCTGTTTTATTTTCCATGGCATGAGTTGGTATGTAGTTGATTCAATACAATCTGCTTATCAGAAAATATTAGAAATTTACAATTCTGCCTCCTCTGCTGGAAATAAATTTTTTTTTTGCATTTCATATCATGCAATATATTCATCTAATGTTCAAGTAAAGCTTTTAAATCTCTGCTACCATATGTGAAATGTGCTGCTTTTCAGACCCAGGACCTCAACTGTTTCTCACACATTTGGTTTTTTCATTCATATAGACTAGAGCATTCAGCTGCAGTGCAAGTTACACCAATTCTAAGCCTGTCTTTGCCATTTGTCTGCTGTGTGAGACAGAGATGACCACCTCTCCTCTCTATTTCTGGTTTCATTGAAAAGCTCCAGAAAATCACCAGACTTTTCCAATGAAGGTACAGAGAACTATTTTTGCAGAGTACATCACTCTTGCCATACATAACATTGACTTGCACTGACCGTGCCTCCAGAGCGGATTTTCTTCTCCATATAAGGTTTCCTCTGCTCCCTGCCTCTACACAACTTCATCTTATCACTTTAACTTATGAACTCTTTGGAACAAATGGGCATATAATTTTACAAAGCCTGATAACCTGGACAATCACCAGACTCTAAGAAAAACTTGTTTGCTCCCATTCACCTACATTTCATACCAAATTGCTGATGCATAGTTTTGTTGAAGTGGTTCCATTCTTAGTCACTTATAAATTTGTTGCACTTTACATGGTATGATATTGAGAAAATTTCAGAAGAAAAACAAGTTTATGTGTTTCAAAAACACTGACACTGTTGTGTTGCCCATATCAAAATCTTTTACTGCCTCTTTTTTTTTTTTTTTTAAATTTTACACCCAAAAATTTTGTTCTCAAGACTTTTGTAGATCCCTGGGTTCTTCACCTCCAAAAATACTCTGTATCTTGTTGTGCTCCATCTACTCCTTTGATTTTTGTTATTTTCATCAATGTAAAGTAATCCTGCAACACCTTCACTTACAAATAAATTTTAGAAACAAGTATATAATTGCAATTTATAATCAATAGTTCCTTTAATAGTTTGAATGGTTTTTGGTTTTATTTTTCACTTATTTCCATGACTTGTGAAACTTAATTTGCAGGTACAGAATGGGACACCCTGGCATCAGATTTTTCTAACATTGGCAGCTGGAAATCATAGATAAAAGACATATTAAAAAGAAAGGTGCTTTGCTAGTATCCTCTGTCAACCTGCTTGTTAGGATAAATATTGTATGAAAGCTTTATGCTCTATGTTCATGCAATAAAATACACTGTCATAGCAGCAATGTAAAGGGAGGCATTATGACTGGGTCTTGATCCTGGTACTTTCTATGTTTTGAGTGATCAAAGGTCATGTTCTACAATAAACAGTACTGAAATGTTAGAATTACTTTGGGTAATGCTAATTGCAGTATTTTAGGGTGCTGACATTTAATGTATTTATAATTAGTTTCATAGTTGTCATTATGTGGAGACAAACTGTTCTTTTTAGCAATCATGACTTGAGTGTCTTAAATGTTATGTTTGCCTGAAAAAAAAATTGAACTTTTTCTGATATTTTGCTGCTCTCAGTGTGGGGAGAATCAAGGCCAAGTGTACAAAATTTTATTTTATAAATTTATTTAAATACAGTACCTCTAATCCTGAAAATTCTTTTGAGACATCAAACACTACTAAAAGAAATAGGAGTTGAGCGATATGCTTCAAGTTGTTTAGATGTCGGCGGCACTTGAAAGTTTCTCCTTCCTCTTTTAAATGAAGTACTGGATTTTGCTGCTACTTTGATCACAACAAGAAGCAGGTATGATATTTAAATCCTGTTGTTTGGATATTTATATCTGTTTATAATCTTGGCACATTCTTTATAACTGCAGGGTCAGGATGCCTGTTAAATGTTCTGATGCTGAGATGCTTTGGTCTGTTCTATGGCAAGAACCATGAAACATCATACAAATTATTTTTACTGACAAAGCACAAGTTGCAGCACTCATATTGTAAAAGTGAATTTCTTCAGCCTGTGAATGTCAGTGGCTACTTTCAAGGGCACAAATTATCTTCTGGGAAATCTGAGTAATTTATATGACAGATTAAATTGTGATGTGGGTTCAGTTAGGTGCTGCTTATTCAAGAAAAAGTCAGAACAAATATTAGCATATCCATGAGACTATCAGAATAGTAAACTATATAGTTACTATAGTTCATATAAGAAATAAGAAATATTGTAAGATAGTTGGTGGCTAGGACTAAAATCTGGTAATACTGTGATAGGCACTGTAATCTAGTTTGAAATAGTGCCCTAATTTGACATTTCAGCAATACCTTCCCAATACACTGGGAAACCGTACAGGTTGCTTACATGTCAATTGGGAGCTCCTAGCCTCAGCAAAGAGACATTAATCCTTCCTTGTCCATACATCATGTGTTAATGTGCTTTCCACATCTGAAAAGGTAGGTGAAGTTTTTTGTACTACTAAAAAAAAAAAAATTAAACTATATATAGAACCATTATCTAAACTGCATTTTCCACTTTATGGTGTTTTTGTTGAAAACTTCCTTTTATTCTCCATTTTTAATTTTGTCTTTTCTCATTTTCTCATACCAGAGGTACTTCATTTCTGGTACATTCATTGTCTTCATCTTAGGGTCTTTTATGTTCTGTTGCTTTGTTTTTTGCTTTTTGAGGGAGGAAGGGGGTTGGTTTTGCTTTATTTCTTTTTTCCAAATGAAATTCACTGCAATTCATTGCTGCACAGTAGAATAATAAGGAGGGGTACTGCCACATTGCCATTGGTGACGGAATACTTGATGTGGAATTGCTTGCTACAGGTTTAGGATCATTAGTTTTTTCTAATAAAGTCTTGAAATGAAAAATTTATAAGTGAATACTAATTTTTTCAAAATCTGACCATTGTTACAACAGAGTTCATGTTAACGTATTCCAAGATCCCTGATCCTAGCTGAAGGTCTGGGCCATGGATCTTCGGAACAGTCTTTATTTTCTTTATCTCTTTATAGTTTTCCATTTAGCAGATATGGGTGTCTACTCACTGAATCCATGTTATTACAAGAAGAATTCTTTCCTTTTCCTGCCGTGTAACATAATATTACCACTTCAAGATCTCGGTCCACTCCTCTGAGGTTGCTTTGTATACACTCTGTGTGCAGACTCGAGGTATAGATATATAATCTGTTGCTTGTGTTTGCTGGGCAAAAGAAAACAGTAATTGGTATAAACAACCTCTGTTTACCCTTAGCTCTTTGTTGCTTGCAGTCCTGAAAGAGAAGAGCAATGCATGGAGGTGAAGCACTGTAGTACAGAGGAATAGTCAATCTGCCCCTTTAAATAAACTTACTTCTGCCAATACATAAACTCAAGAGAGTTAGAAGGGGACTTGAGGTCATCTACTGAACTCCCGTGCTTCAGGGTTGCATCTCCCACTGCAAGGAGTTACTCTAAGGAGACGGCTCATTTATCTTTTTCCTAAATACCTCCTGGTGACAGAGTGCACACTGCTCCTAACCTACACAGGTTTTCGCTAATTCCTAACCTGAAGATCCCAAGTGGAAATTAAGGTCCTTGCAAATTCTCCCATTCACCTGGATTACAAGCAACAGGTTGTCCTTACAAATTTTTCCCTTTATGAAAAATAAATATTTAAAATTTAACTTTGAGTGTCTAGGGGAAAAAGTACAGCAAATTCCCAAAAAGTACGTCTTCTCACAATAGTTTACTTCAAAAGGGAAACTTCTTTCATTATTTCTTTTGCATGATTGTTCTTCTAATGAAGTCCTGCAAAGCAACCCAAAAGGGGAAAGTGCAAGTAATTGCTTTTGTAATTGTAACTATGATACAAATGTTGGTGTCCCATGTCCCAAAACAGTCCCATGTTCAATGAGCACTTTGAGAGAGATTCCTTCAATATGTTTAACAGAAAATTGTCTTGATCTTACATATGCTGATGTGCTTGCTGCACATAGCATTAAGAAAGTTAGAACACATTGTACCTTGACCAGGAAATAACAACTAATGGAATATTTATTATATTCAACTAAACAAATGGTTTCGTGGAGCCAGTAGTGACATAAATGTCTCTGCCATGTTATGTCTTTAAGTACTGCATGTCCTAGAGTCTCTTAATTCCTTACAGTAGTTAATATGATGAGATCCTCATTACACATAATGACTAGTAAAAAGAATCTGGATGGTATCACTTTAATCAAGTTTATATCTAGAGAGCTCTTATTTTCCTGCTATACTTAGGGTTTTGGTTTTTTTCCTGTTGAACATTTGGACAGCCTTTCAGAGGACATTGTAAAAGATTAGACTGTAAGATACTAACTAGTGAAGAGGTGTCAAATACATGAACATTTTGGACAATATTAAGTATATTAAATAGCTATGTTTATTATGAATTATAGAACTGTGTATTTCCATGAAAGAACAGCAAAGGAAAGAAGAAAAGACCCAACTAAATTCCTGTCTGTTGAGCACCAGATGTAGCTAGTCAGAGAAGGAGCTGGTGTTCTTTTCAGTTGTTACAAAGGCTGCAATGAAACAATACAGTTTCATCTGGAACTGGCTAGCTCATTATATGACTCAAATGTAATTACACATTGCATCCCGAACTTTAACAGCACAAAATAATCTTGGATTATTTGACAGATTTAAGAATGAAGGTTTTTGTGAGGTTTCTGAGCTCCTAAAGGAGGTAGTCCCATAGCTACATTTATAAGGGAACTTTTTTCCTCAGGTAGCTAGAACTGTAAATCAGAGCATGCTCAAGCTGTAGATTATTTAATGAAAACTCCAAATCGACTTCATCTTTTAGGATTAGCCCAGTTTTGAGTATGTTGTTTGATATATTCAGTGGGGGATTCTCAGCTCTTGCAACACCAACATTTTTAATATTTCAAGAAAATGTTTATGCTTATAGAAGCAAAACCAATTTGAGCATGTTCCAAGGTGCCAGAACCCTCAAATGGCAGTTAAACAATATTTCAAAGAGCAGGAGCAGATTATTACCAAGATCGTCAAAGGAAAACTTCCATTAAAGTAACAGTAGACTGTTAAAGTATGCATGCAAGCATACTTTAGCTTACCATGGAGTTTCTGCTCCATTCTGTTTCCTCATGTAATATCTTTTTACTTGCCTGATAGTCTGTCTTTTATTACATTTCATTCAAGTAAAATTTTCATTGCCTTCAGTGAATTCACAGGGTAAAGACAGCAGATTTTACATTCAAATGTTAGACCTGAAAAGTAATTGCAAAGCAATTGCACGTGAGGCTGATTCTTACATATGCTTTCAGAACAAATCCTGTGGAAATTTTAGGACATTGATATATATTAATTTTAGAATATCAAAATTAATTTTTGCTTCTTCTTGGGGGGGAGGAAGGGGATTTTTTTTCCATGGTATGCATTTTAAATCTATTTAGGATTTATCACATTTCTGTTGTTACACACTTAATTTTAAACGCACAAAGAATTTCTGGCACCAAGTAATACTTTTATTCTTCACTAAGAAAGAAACAGCTCACAACAGTCTTCATCAGTAATGACGCCACTGAAAATTGCTGCTGTATAAACCTGGCAATAACCTGTTCTCACCACAGATCTACTTAATGGCTTCTGCATTTATAACAGACACAACAGATGATTAGTGCTTGGTGCACTGAGCAGCAATCTTTGGGAATTACTTAAATAACTTTTGTGTAATACCTTAGGCCATAATTATAAAGGTTTATGTAACTCGCAAATGATGCAAATCATGTTTTCTGCAAATATTTAACAAAACACCAGCAGAATAAACTGTGTTTCTGAACAACTATAAACTGTTCTTCATTTATTTGGGGCATTCCATAACTTAAGCTAATTATGGTTGTTAGCTGTAGATAAACACATTACTAAAATACCCTTTAGTGCCTTCAAAAGAAGAAATATGAAAGTTCTACAGTTATTAAATTGCTCATGAAAAAAAGATTGAGAAAATATGTCTCTTTCAAAACTTGGAACAGAAGAGATGCCCCCAGCACCTGTAAATCGTCATTTCCAAATTTCTATTTTTAACAAGGCAATTATCTGTTTGTAGCCATAGAATTATTATGAATCCATATTGACACCTTGAGGATAGTTTGGTCAAATGCAGTGAGCAGCTTTCCATATTTATTCATCTTGGAATATATTAGTCCTATTAGCTAACTAATAATTAAGCACTGGGCACTGTTTCTGTTTGAAGCTCTTGTAGTAGTTCTGTATTTTATGAAGGGGTTGTATCTAACAATAAATTTTGTAGATATTAAAAAAAAACCAAAAATAGGTGGGAGTTGATACCTATAAAATATTGGTCTTGCCAAAACTCTTTAACATCACATTTCTTTTCAATTACTTAACTTTAGATGGGAAAAAATCCTACTAGAGCAATCTACCCTAACCACTGAACTCCTAAGGTTAAATGTAAGGATTTCAAACTTAAAGAGGGAATACTAAGGTTAGATAGATGGAAGAAATTTTTTATTGTGAAGGTGGAAGAGGTTGCCCAGAGAGGCTGTGGATATCCCATCCCTGACAGTGTTGAAGGCCAGGTTGGATGTGTTACTGAGCAGCCTGATCTAGTGAGAGGTGAATGTATATAAGATAATATTGCAATATTTATTTTTCATATCAGATTCTGAAATTCCTTTGCCAAGAAACTTTTTGGTCTATGGAACTGCAGAATCTGTTGCAACATGCAGAGATGCACCATAGGTGTCTAAGTGGCTTATAGGTCATTTGCAGAGATTACGGAATTAGCTGTCAAAAGCTCGGTCAAAAAGAATGTTATCAGAAGATAAGGACAAGAGAAAGGAAACCATTTTGCTTTTGATAATGATAAGAAACATGAAGCAGTACACTGAAGAACAATAGGAGCTGAGACCAAGATCCCCCATTACACTTTTTTACTTTCTATTTTTCTTTCTCTTTTTCTCTTCTTTTCCTTTTCCTTTTTATTTACATCTTCTTTTGTTTCCCACACTCCAGTTTTCATTGCCTTTTTTTGTTTGTATCTTCAAATAATTCATTTAGCTATCAAAACTATTCAAACCTCAAGTCTTCTGTTTCAAATAAGATAGAGTATGAGCCATTCACTTAAGAAGTAGACTTGATTATCCTTGTGGGTCCCTTCTAACTACGAAAATTCTATGATTCTCTAGTAATTTGAGCCATATTAGTTAATCTAATGTCTAGAATAAAGAGCTCCTTACATAAATTATGTAAAATCATGAGATTAGTATTAGGGTTATTTTTATTAAACAAAGAGTTAGAAACAATCAGTGCTCTGCCACTTAGTATAGCCAAAAAACAGGGTTTTTTGCATTCTTCAGAAATTTCTAAAAATAATATTTCTAATTTCTAATTTCTAAAATACTCTAAAAATTTTAATCTCAAGTATCAATGTTTCTTTGAGCCGCATTGTCCTCTGGCTATTGTTGATTAGGATATGCTTCTCATTTGCTTGACAATGAAACTGGATAGTAGTATTGAAGTCTTGAGGAGGGACAGAGGGGTTGAGCCAACACCCATCGGAGGTTGTATCTTGTCTAATCCCATGCTGCATGGATTCTGTGCTGGTGCCCTAAAGAGGGCTGACCCCTGACTTGCGTGATTTAGCAGGGAGAGGGACAAATGTCTGTCATGCAGAACTAAGAGGACCCTCACAGGGAAGAAAGTGTATCTGAAGTGTCTCATTTATTTGTTTTGTTTGTGTTTTTTAATAAAATAAACATATTGATTTATTTAGTAGCTTATTCCTTTATTCAAATATCAGACAAAAACTTGATCTGAGTATCTGAATATATTTATGCTCTGTGAAATAGGTTTCATATATGCGTACCATGCACAAATATGTCAAATTATGGCTTCAGTATTAAGTTGGAGTAAAACTTTGGCAATAGACCTTTTCCTGTGTTGGTAATATAGAATCAGCTATATATCAGGTTAAACATTGAAATCAAAACCTCTTTTAATGAACTTCAAAAAATTAAAATACGTGTCATCTTAGGTCTACCAAGTGTTAAGTAGAAGACACTGATCAGCATTTTCTTAAGCAGCTCAAATCTTTGCCTGAATTCCTTCCATAGATTGGAAGAAACTCTACTGATGTGGAGCTGTGAAAAATGCATCTATAGGGTGCATTGTTCAAAAAAAAATCAGAGACAACCTACAAAAATAAATTCAAATATTTTCCAGCAGGGATTTGTGAATTAGAATTTTTTAGGATAGGTATGATACATATTTGTAAAGATAAATGAATCAATACCATTTTTCTCTATACAGTTACACACACAACTAAGAGCAAAGCATCTGCCTCTCTAGGGATGCTATTGTAAGAGATGGTCCGAAGATCCCTCATCTGCCTCACAATCATCACCAAGGACAGAGACTGAACACAGGAGTCCTGGCCTGGCTAAGGTGGGATGTCTGCCAAGTGTTGCCTGCAGGTGTGCCCACTGGGAACTGGTACACATTCCTGAAACTAGTGCAGGTCACAAAGGACTGTACCCTTCTTGCTGCCCAGGCGGGAAGGACTGCACTGAAGCGAAAAGGAGTGACCTGTCCTGTACGCCTGTCCTGTCCACCTGTCCTGTACCTGTTTCCCAAAGCAACGGGCCTCATAACAATGGCTGTAGACCTCCTCACCTCTTGGGGAAAGGAGGGAGATGTGGAGATACAACTAGAAAGCAGAAGTGAGAGCACTGCTAAACTCATGTCAGCTAACGCTGCTAGGCTGCAAACCATGGCAGGCAGTACTGCCTCCGAAAGGCATGCTTGGTATGTACCTGTGATAGTGCTAGCTTCTAGTTTTGCAATGTTATTATGAAACATAGATATGGTCTTGGCCAGCTCCCCCTCACTTCTGAAAAAGACTATAAAGGAACTTTCTGAAATAACTGAGATGAGATCTCCCCACGGAAAGAAGACAAATCTATTGGCAGAAGACCACAAGGACTTCGTCTTATCCGTTGCTAGCTATTACCTACCCCTGTTCTTCCTCTCTACCCTTTTACTTTGTTTTCTTTATCTCTCTCTCTCTTTTTCTCCTCTATCGCATTATCGTGTTGTGGGCACTTAATAAAGGTGCACTGTTTTGATTAAAACTGAAATCCATTGTGTCCTTTTGCACTCTGTGATCTATAAATGAACCATCATGACCCCCGCTTGTATTAGTGGATTGTGACAGCTATGTGTTGAGGACTGGAAAAGCCTGCACAGCAGATAGGCTGAGAAAGAAAAGGCAAGTGAGTGATCAGTGTATATAATTTCTAGTTCTCTCCATTCAAACCCCATTCAAACAATTCATTTAGGAAATCTAGCTTCTTCCCTCTGTAGCTGAACTGGTTTACTTCAGCGAGTCAGGCTATATGAGCTTGCTACACAGAATATGAGCTATTATATGAGCTATCTATTAGGTTACTGAACCATGACCAATATCAGTAACTAACAATAGCCAGCAATTAACTTCTCCTTTTAAGTCATTAAAGACTTCAGATAATGGCCTGGAAAATTTCTTAGCTTAAAATGTTGACACAAAAAAAAGAAAAAGAAAAAAGTTATATACTAAATGTGATAGTAATTTTTAACTGGCAAATTTCTTCACATTTTCCTTGGATCTGTTGAGTGCTTAGAGTTTCTGAAACACTTCAGTGCACGTTGCTTGCTTTCACTTTCAAGTGTCAATGCTGTGCAGTAATACCATCTCTCATGTTGTTGGAGTACTGAGTTTTTCATCTACTTGGCTGATAAAGACCACATGCTGTTGGATAAGTTGCTGCTTGGAAGATACCAGTGCCTGACTCCACTCCAGTCAATTAAGGGGACTCTGTTAATTTTTTAATGGAGCCAAACCCATTGGCTGTCCTTGTGGAAAGGTGGCACAGAATGAGCAATGGTATTTGTGTGCAGTTCCAGGATCAGTGGAAAGTGGTTCCTGACAATGTCTAGACCCAGCTGGTAGTTTAAGTATTGGTAAGAAGGAATTTTGGGAATGAGACCTAGACAGAATGGAAAGGAAAATGAAAGGTATGAAACAGAAGGATCAGATGTTGAAATGCAGTGTGGTTTTGGTAAATATTTTGGAAGATTTGAGTACAGTATAAAAATGAAACAATATGTTAATAAGACATCAGAACACACATAAATATATCATTTAATGTGGGACCTGAGCATAAGAAAAATTCCATGGAACATGGGGTGGAGACTGTCTTTGTCTGGCTGTGTTGGAGTTCACTTTCTTCACAGCAGTCCATACAGTGTTGTGCTTTGTGTCTGTGGGTAAACCAGTGCTGATAAGACAGCAGCGTTGAGTATTGTCAAACAATGCTTGCACAGTGTCAAGACTTCTTCTCTTTCACATTCTGTCATACTCCTCTCCTCCCAAATGAGTAGGCTGACACAAGAGGATAGCTAGGATAGTTGACCTAAATTGACCACAGGGATGTTCCATAGCATAATATACCACACTCAGCAATAAATCTTAGAAAGAGGATGAGCAAAAAAATGAAAAACAACAGAGAGACCTCCAGGAACAGAGAAGGAGGAGAAAGATGGCAGAGTACATTTTCACAGTAGAATAAGGGAGACCCACAATGAAACAGACTTTGGCTGAAGGATTATAGCCCATGGAGCACTCTTACTCAAGGAGAGGAAAAGTGGCAGAAGAAAGAAGCAACAATGGGAAGCTGTTATGTACTGACCATGAGCCCCCACTTCACCATTGGGGATCAATGGGACAGGGCATCTATATTTGGACATCTGGATATGCAACATAAAAATGGGGTCCTGATTGATGGGAGGACTTGACCATTTATGCAGGTTACCTACGAAACATGCACCATAATTAAGCAATAAAAAGTATTTCTGAATGTTGAGTGGAATCACTATGAGTAGGTCTGGCAGATCAGTTGCACTGGACCACTGACAAAATCCACCAATTCAATTACTGTATACTTACTGTGATGGAGGTAAATGCCAGGTGGCTGAAAACAAACCTTGCAATCCATGCCAGTGCCCAAAACATCATTCTGGGAAAGTTCTGTTACAACATGACACCCCAGAAAGAATTGAGTTATATGATGAGATTCACCTCTGAAATAACCCCAGAGATACCTGGGCCAGGAAATACAGCATTGAGTGTATTACCCTATCTTCCACCAACCCCCAGAAAGACTGAACACTGTATGGGACTGTTAAGTACCAGGCAGTGAATGATGGGAACTGGGGAATAGAAACACTGGGGTGCATATAGTGGAGACCCTCTTGTCTAGTCAATATAGGAGGATCAGAGAAACAACTTGGCCCTGGCGAAACAAAGCCTCTATTCTCCTACTCATATGCCTTTCATCATTAACAGATCATAAATATATACTTATATTGTTGGAAATCTGTAGTGATGATCATATTGTCACGGTTATATTTTGATGAGAGGGTTTCAAGTGCTGTGGCAATGCTAATGCTGTAGTCAAACCTGTCTCTGTATCATGTGTTACTATAGTTCATCTTCAATAAGTGACTCTTCTACACTGCTGTGGGACATAGACATTAAAGATTTTAAACCGTATTTTCCTGAATTCCCTTGTTTATCTTAATTCTTGAGTGGTTATGGATTTTACTTTCATTGTCTCTCTTTCCTGTATAAAGAACAAAATTAGAATGAACAGCAGAATGTTCTTTTTTGTGTAAAATTTATCTTCCACTAAGTGATCATTTGGGCCAGTGCTGTCTTATTTGTAGAATATAAATGAAGAGTACCTCTAAAAGGAAACTACTTTTTCTCCTAAAAATCATATACAAGCTAAGAATGGGGGCACTATACTTTAACTGTTTAATGAACTGTTAATGAGAATTCGAATATACTACTCCCAACTTTGAATATAGAATTTTATTTCAAATGTGCATGTACAATTAAACAGCTTCAACTCCTTTGAATTCTGACACATATAATTATACTTCAATATTATTGAATTCTACAACATAATAATGATTCCATAGGTAGAAAATATTTATAGAAAAATGTAGATTCACATTTTTTGGTTACAAAAATAGCAAAATATTCTCATAAGATATATGCATATATGTATACTATATATATATACACATATATTAATTATAAGACATTGCATTTTTTTACTGAGTTACTTATTACTAAGCAAAAAGTATATGCCTATAATAGTATATTTAAATCTATACAGTGAAAATAATTTTTGCAAGTTAAATATGTCTCTTGATTCTTGTAATTGTTTCTGCAAATATTTTCATGACTCCATCAAGACTGGAGTTCATATAGTTTTGCCTAGTATTCTTCAAACATTGTTTTTATGGAAATCAATGATCATAAAAAAGTGCATGGCTACATAGTGTCTGTTTCCTTTGTCTTTTATGGGTTTTGTCCATAGATATTTTAAATATCTGGTTAAGGTAGTGACAAGCCTTGCTGGTCTAATATACATAAAGCAAAAGTAACCCAGGAGTAGATCAGTCTCACCTCTGATCAGCCTTACTCAGTGCTTATAAGCACTTACCTCCTCAGCAAAAAGGCAGGGATCAAAATGCAGATCACTCTATAAACTTTTGATGTATATTTAATTAGATATTTGATCTTAGTAATGGTTATGGAAATGTCTCGTTTGGTTGTTTATTTCAACTTGTTTCAACTGCCTTAGGGGGAACTTCAACTTGCCAGATGATAATGGGGAACACCATATAGCTGACGCAAACAGGTCCAGGAGAATCCTAAAACACCTGGATGATAACTTCATGGTATAGGTACTAGGGGAGCTGACTGGGAAAGATGCCCTTCTGTCTTGGTTTGAAAAACAGGTGTCTGCTAAGGAAGGCAGGAGCCTCCCTTGGAATGGCAGATGCGACCCCCCTTCCCTCCGAGTTATTATAATTTTGAAATCAAGGGGCTTTTAGGCAAAGATATGGGAAATAGGAATAACAGTTCTTTACTATTATATATCTATATGTGTATAACAAGTCAAACAACCAACAATAATTATGGCAGTAACAGCAAACACAAACCCAGTGCCAGCCTTCTCAGCTGTCAGGGCCTTTCCCCTCGGGTGCAGTTCTGCTCGCAGCCGGCAGGGGCGCTGGCGGGTGCCCGGGAGCGTGCAGCACC
>NW_008236767.1:46614-63360 GCF_000691975.1 Corvus brachyrhynchos
GCGCGTGCGCAGCCAAGCCCGGTGTCCGGCCGGACCCCCAGGAAGAGCAGGCTGGAACGGCAGGGATGAGCACAAATCCCGGGTGGCAGACGAGATGTATCCAAACTGCGGAGCTGAGGTGGGAACACCCCGGAGGTCTGGGTAGGCAGGTCAAGCAGGGCTACAACATAGCAAAGGCTTAGAGCAAGGGCAGGGGCAGGGTGGCCACAGCCCGGCTCCCAGCAGGGCAGGGAAGGCAGGCTTGGGATCCCGGGGTTTCTCTGGCAGAAGGAAAAAAGCAGCTGAAGAAAGCAGCCTCCCTCTCCGTCCAAACATCCAGGACCGACTGTCCACACACCCAGGTGAAACAAAAGAGTAGCCAGATGCATCCCACTCCCATAGCCAGCTCTTTTGTTTTTCTGAAATACCCACCAATTTGTCCCCCTAGCAACACGTATGAGGAAAATTCCTTTAACAGAAAAAAACTTGGAGAACTTCTAAAACCCCAACACCTTCTTGATTTGTTGCTTGTTGAAAGAAGGGGTGTCAGAAGTAAAGTGGTGATGGGTGGCCACCTTGGCCATAGTGACCACAGAACAACTGAGTTTAAATCGTGTCTGACCGGACAAAATGTGCAAGCAAAACGTCAGCCCTGAACATGAGAAGACTTCATGCTGCTGAATTCCAACAGAATTCTTCTCACTTTTTCAGGCCTTTCAACAAATCTGTTTGTCTTAGATGCTCCATAAGAAGAGATTGTGTCATTTATAACAGGCAGCACTGGCAGTTTCTGAGGAGAAATTAAATTATTTAATTATTTCTCTTAATTTCTAGTATGTACTGACTAAACTGCAAGAATAAAATAGCATATTAAAAGATATATATCAGAAAATGAAAGAGTTTTATGTAAGCTAGGAAATCGTCTTACACATTTCCATGCCTTATGGGGAGTTTTTAATTAACAGATTTTTGATATATTGTCAGATCTCAAACAAGC
Organism: Corvus brachyrhynchos; assembly: GCF_000691975.1. Taxonomy (NCBI): domain Eukaryota; kingdom Metazoa; phylum Chordata; class Aves; order Passeriformes; family Corvidae; genus Corvus; species Corvus brachyrhynchos. The sequence continues at coordinate 47,591 of NW_008236767.1, forward strand.
AAATGTAAATGTAATGTTTTCTAATTTAAAAATGCATTATAATGAAAATTATCCCTAATCATAATTTCAAAATTCTACTTCATACAACTGAAGATGGATTTTGATCAAGGAAAGTGTGAAAATTCTATAATTGTCAATACAATATCTCTACATCTACATGCAAGTTGCACTGACCTCTGCTCTCAGAACTCATAACGGTTTAGGGGAAGAGGAATTTTATCAGTAATTCTTAAGATCTGATTCTTAGTAACTGTGCAGTTTTCAATTCAGAAAAGATCTCCCATTCCAGAATTTTTACTCTTAAAGAGTAAATGTAATCAAGCTCTTGCAAATCTCAGTCCTGGCTTAACAGTTGATATGTATTATTTATCTTATATTGGTCAAATCTTTTTGAAACCATGGGATTCACACAAATGAAAATGCTATGAGCCATCTCACATAACTAATGCAAAGACTAATTACAGTAGAAGGGGCAAAAGTGAACTGATTTACATACTTCCAAATGTAGCAAGTGTAAAATATCCTTCAAAGTAAATTATCGCTGACTTGATGAGCTGAGAGACAGAACTGTATTTGCCATGAATCGCCTTTATCTTCAAGACTGAATATAAGAATGGCACATTTGCATAAAAATCTAAACTGTGGATCTCAACATTAACTGCTAATTGAATACTCCTGATTAAAATTTTAATCCTTGAAAGCAATTACATTTTCTTCTGAAGACATTTTTGATTGATTCCTTCAGTAAAGATGCTGGGAACTCTTTGGAAATCCTTTTAACAGTGTTAAACCAGTGCCTCTTCACACATTAGCCCCCTGGGAATGGCTAATTATGAGCACTATCTACGGTCAGGACTTCAGACTGGTTCCACGTTTATGTGAACATGTTTATTCCCAGCACTGAGGACGTAGCCGGCAATTGAACAAAATATGCTGATGTGGCAGGCCAAGACAAGTCAAAAATCGTGAACTTTCTGAGAGAAATACTATTAATTGTAGAAACAAGTTATTTCTATTTTAGCTGCAGCAGGAAGATAGGTTCCTGCTTTCCCCTCACTTTAAAGTGCAAAGGAACATATGCTGTAGTTCATTATTTGAGATAAAGCTGAGGGAAAACTTCTAGCCACATTTTATCATGAAACTCCAAAAGAAATTACTATAAACTAGTAAGGGACTTGAAGAGTACCACAGATTCTTGGGGGGAAGCGGGGGTGATTTTATGTTTTTGGAAAGTAGTGTTGATCAAATCTTTTAATCTTTTTGTTTGAGGAGCAGGTTTTTTGTTTTTTGACTTGTTTAACTAGAAAATGGATTAGTTAAAGCAGGAATTTCCTGCTCCTTAGAAGAACACCCTCCACTCCACTCTGTACCTTACTCTATTTATCTTTTGTTCTTGTGTAATTCTGATGGTAGTAGGGATTTGCTGGATTTTAAACCCAAAGTCTGATTTGGGCAAAATGAAGAATCTTAGATGTAAGCCTTATGAGGATGGTCTTGGCACATTACCTCCAGAACTACCAAGAAAGGTTTTCTTCCATGCATTCCATTTTGATGAATTTTGTTTATTTTATTATTTTTAATGTCTAGTCTGTCTTTGAACTGATATGTCTTTGGTTTTTTATTGAGAATTCTGTATAAGATTTGCAGGAAAAATGGGGGTTTTGGTGTGATTTTCTTATCAGAGCAGCAAACTCCTTTCTTCCTAGAATATCAGGGGGTTTTTACTGCCTCTTAAACTGGTATTACCTTCTTGAAGGGTCACTGCCTTTTAAACTGTAGTCTCAGAAATCTCATTTAAAGTGATGATATTGTCACTCAGACTATTTGGATGAAATCAGAAATTTTGGCCTTGTTTTTGCCTTGAAAAATATTCTTAACTTTCTGTGCTCATTTATATCCTCCAGATCAAGTGCAGCAAACGAAAGGGTGAGTCTTTTTATTGGCTTCAATAATCTTTGGATAAGTTTGGAAGTGGCTTTACAGTAATGATTTTTGCATCCCTCTTTATTATTTAAAGACCTAAATGTTTCTGTGATTCCTCAGTGCACATGGAGGGACTTATTTTCTTCTTTTTCTTGCAAGCAAAAGATTCAATGTGAATATGTCTTATTACTACCACCTATTTTAAAATATTTTTAAGAATTTTAATGTTAGATGTTTTGTGGTTTGAGCTTGTTCCAATGTATTCAGAGACAGAGTAACAGATTTTTATACTGGTTTTTTTTTTTTTCCTTCCTTAATTTTCACTATCCAATACAGAAAAAATATTACTTTGAGTTCAATAATTGTTATATGTGACAGCATGGGGATGCATATAGGGCCACCAAGAGAAGGTTAAACCATGTCAAACAAGTCCGATCTTGTACTGAGGTTACTCTAATAAAAAGTTTGAAGTGTTCCAAAGCCCAGGAAACTTGAACAATACAGCATTTTGTGTCTCTAGTTAGGAATGTTGCCTCAATTAAAGGTGATATAGTAACAAAAGTATTTAACACAAAGAAATAGTTTCATGAAAATCCAAGGGCCTATATTTTAATCTTACTTACTAATCTTCCTTTAAAAGTTTCTTCAATGAATGTACATCAAGGGAATGGATAATTTTAGTTCCTGATACCTTACTTCCCAATGCCTGATATCCAGTTATTTTCTAAATATTTTTTTTTTGGTGGCAGATCTGAAAAATATAGCAATCCTTCCTCTCTTAAGTTATGCGATGATAATTGTATTGTTATTGTTTTAAATTGTTCATTTTAGAATAAAAATTTCTTTGCAACACAGAGGGAGTGGTTATAAAAAGCTCATGGTTATTCCCTTGAGACTTCTATGCTAATAACAGTGGTGATGGAGTATCCAGTAAAAGGGATACAGTCTGAATGTGTGGTTGCTATGGTTCTCAGTCTTCAGAGAGTTAAAGTCAGTAAAGGGGAGGTCAGGAAAATGTTTTCTTCCACTTTCTACCACTGTCTGTCTTAGAACACTGGAAATTCTGACTCAAGTGACCAGTTCTTACTGGTTATTGTGTGAGACAGTAACAGCAGCTGATATTACTACATGCAATGATGAATAATGTGAACTTATTAAGCATGCTGTTGCCATAGAAATTGCAGAGTTCTTTAATAATTAATGTATTGTTAAAAGTGAAAAATACTTAACGCGTGTGTTTGTTGTGAGGAATTTATATTCAAGATAGTTTTTTAAAGCTTTTATAACGATTCAGTCAAAAATAAATATAATATCAAAATGTATCCACTCCCAAGAGTAGATCTTACCAAAAAATATGTCCCACTAAAATAAATACTAATTAGAAAACATTTTTGCCTTGATTTACAGTAAGGGCAGAGTTTAAGCTCTTTTCTATCTGTACTGAGTAAGAGGAAAGTTCTACTTTGAAATAACTAGGTGCATGGTAGTAGTCAATAGAACACAGAATGGAAACTTTTTTTTTAACATCGCTCCATAAAGTGTGGTTATAACTTGCTATTTGAGTTATCATTCTCTAGAAATTTTTATATACTGTATCTCTTCTTACTTACCGGAGGCAACTGTAGTATTCTTCTTAAGACATTTAATATTTTTCAGAGTTATGCTACTCAAAAGATCTATATACATTAAAAAATTATGTCAGATGCAGACTGGTATGAATCAGTTCACAGTGTTATATGCAGAGGAAGAGAACAGCCTTGTGCTGTTACATGACATTCAGTAAATGTGTATGATTTGTGGTGTGGATGAGAACATCACCCCCTGAATGCTCTTTTAAATTTGAAAACTATATTAAAGGCAACTGCTGTGGCTGTTTGGAATGAGGGCTGCTCAGCCATAATACCACAGCAGAGAAACAAGATTGCACATTGCACCAGGGTATAAAATGACTTTTGTTCTGCAGGCAACAAAGCACAAGGCAAATGGCTATTTTGGATTTTCCAGGACATGTGACTGCAATTGGATTAAAATCCTGCCTTTTTAGCTTTATCTGTCCACATCCTTTGCTAAAACAGGTTGTATATTCTAAGAGCAAGCAACAAATTTGACATGTACTTTTCAGCCTTCAGTGCATTGCAGCAGTTTTTGTTAGGGCAACTCCTGGAACAGTGTGGCCTTACCAGCACCATTCCCCTGCATGGCCACCTTCACTGCCTTGGGCAAACCCATGCTGCCTTTGGCCAGCTGTTAGATTCACACAGCATATTCTGCCACATTCACCCCCACAGTTCCTAAAACACAAATGGTCAAAAGAACATTTTGTGAAAGTGTCACTTGAGGTTTGCTCGGATCATATTACCTTCCCCAATGGCCTGTTCCAGGTGGCTTGCAGAGATTCGACAAGAGAAGATTGAGGTCTTTTGTCCATTGTGATGTAGCACTCTCTGGCACAGATGCAAGGGATACGCAGTCATTTTCGGTTTGGCTTGTTTGGTTTGTTTTTCACTTAAAAGACTAGTAATATTTTGAAAACAGCAATAATGTTGAGAACCGAATTTACTGAAGTTTTTGGAAATTCAGAATGCTGACTCTTGATATGTCTTTTGCTCATCTCTCAGGATTGCAGGTGGCAATCCCTGGCATGTCTGATTTAACCTCACAGTCCCTCCCCTTCTCCCAAAGAGATCCTCTGAATTCGTCCTTCTTTTCCATGAAGTATTGAGAAGATCTCAACAATTAATTCAGGTGTCTTGCTGTATGGTGCTCAGCATTAATTTTTTTGAAAATGGAGATTGAAAGTGGAACAGCTTTCAGCTCATTGCAATACCACCAGATTGGGTTATTATATTTTGATCAAAAGGATAAACCAGTGTTTGATGATTCTGAATAATTCTGTTGTGCGTTTTAGGGATGGTATGATAAAGATCTGATCAATATTTTTAGAAGTTCAGTTTATGAAATTTCACAGCATCCACCGTAAACATTTTTTAATGAAGCATTTCTGCTATTTTGCCATGCATTGAAATTTTTATTCTCATTAAGCTTTATGAATGACATTCTGGAAATAAGACACATTAATCAAAATGTTTGTTATAATATCAGGTCATCTATTCACTAATTATTTATGGCATGCCTAAGACTGATCTCTGAACCTTCTGCATGGGAAAATCCTGGTCATTTGCTCTAGCTTAACCCCTGAGAATTGCTTGTACATCAATGGTAAACCAGCAAGTAAAGGAAAAAGTAGGGAAGAAAAAAAAGTGGAGGACTTGATTGGACAATGATTTGTAGTATAAAACATAGAGAAACAAGATTTTTTTCTATTTCAATAACCTTACATTGTTTTCATCTACAGAGAATATAGTGGGCACCTCTATAACCCCATGGAACAGCTATACTTATATACCGATACCAACTAAAAATAAATTGAATCCCTGAATTACAGGGTGTTTATTTTTATACCATGACTACACATTTTTTTCCATAATGGTTCTTCAGGAGTCGTTCTTGCTTATTACTTGCTTCTGGTCTCAAAAGCTTATCAACACCAAAAAAAAATCTTCTTCTATTATTGAATTCACATAGATAAAACAGTCAGTCCTGTGAGCCACAAATAATGCCCTGAATCTCTTAATTCCTCTGTCTTTCAGATTAAGAAACACTGCTTTAAACAAACATGAAATGATGCCGTATAAAAACTATTAAATAGAGATTTAAAATTCTACCTAATCTATGTTAGATATGCCGCCGTATTTTGAGCGTGTGGTTTTACTCTTCTAGCAGCACGCATCCTAGAAGTGGCCACATAGGAACTGCTGATAGAGACCTGCCTGCTGTTTCGAGCTGGGCAGGATTATTCCCGTTTCAGTGAGAAGCCTGCTATTTCTGTATTCTTTAGGCACAGCTGCAGACAGGTCTGTGATGAAGGGCTCACCACCTATGTTTCAAAATCCTTTCCTGAAATTAAACTATTAATCCACAGGGAAACTTCCAAGCAATATTGTGTTGCTTCTTTATTGTCGTATTATGCTGCAATACAGAAAGGAAACTCCTGTAAAAGTAAATTCTTTGCTTTGCTCAAAACCTGTCATTTTCACTGGGGAGCAGCTGCTTTGTGGAAATATTTGCTTCAAATAGACTTTCTGCAGAAATTTTTTACATTCAAGTTGGACTTGTTGAAATAAAAAAACAGTAAGAGATGAGTACTTGCTGATAAATATCCAGTGAAGCTGTGGCTTAATTCCTTCCACAAGGACCTTGAAGATCATCTAGTCCAACCATCCTGCCATAGGCAGGGACATCTTCCACTAGTCCAGGTTACTCAAAGCCCCAATATAATTTTGCCTTGAACATTTCCAGGGACAGGGCACCCACAACTTCTTTGTGCAAACTGTCCTAGTGCTTAAAAAAATATCCTCCTTATATCTAGTCTGAACCTACCCTCTTTCAGTTTAAAGCCATTCTTCCTTGTCCGATCACTACATGCCCTTGTAAAAAGTCCCTCTCCAGCTCTCTTGAGGCCCCCTTTAGGAACTGGAAGGTGTTTTAAGGTCTCCTCAAAGTCTTCTCCATGCTGAACAACCCCAACTCAGCCTGCCTTTACAGGAGATCTGCTTCAGCTTCCTGGTCCTTTTCCTGGACCTCCTCTGGACACACTCCAGTTGGTGTCCCTATGTAAGGAGTGCCAGAACCTAATGGATCAGAGTTTCATACAATGACAATTAGGGAAGCAGTTTATTTATTTCAGTTGATCTGTTACCTTTGAGTTCAGCCAAACAAAATTTATAAAAGGAAATACATGAAAATGCATGGAACAGATTAAACAGTGCTATTTTCACTAGAAAAACTGTGTTGTGATGATCACACTTGTTATTCCCCCAGACCCACTTTGACTGTTTTAGAGCATTACATTGAAATATTTTCACAGAAACCCAAATGAGATTACAAAGAGGATCTATATATTTAAATTAGAATTGGTTACTGACACTCAGTGAAACAGCTGAAATAAAGTGGTTAGTCTAACTTCAGTACTGGAAAGATATACATACAGTGGGAGACAGGGATGGTAGTTGAAACCCAAGGAAAATTTAATTTTCAATACAACTCCAATGTGTGCTGTTTCTATTTAGCTCTTCCACTGATAAAAAATTCTATAAAACTAATAAAATGTATGGCTGTGTCTTCTAAAAAAAGACTAAGCTGGAGACATACATTTAACAATTCAATATTTGTGGGCTGAGTACAAAAAATAGGTAGTGATTAGTTTCTGAAATATATTTTAGAAACTTTCTAAAAATATTGTAATGATGGAAGAAGTGATAAATACACAGCTGACTTGACACAATTTCACAATGGTTTAGAATATACATTCTAGGTTTGAGATGACTGAATGATCTTAAACCTCTCCTGTCTTGTCACCTGGGAGATGGTTTTATCTTCCAGAATGGTGTTCTTCAGTGGAAGTTCATTCCAATCAGAGATGGCCACTAAAGCATATCACTTTTTAAATTATCATGAAGAACATTTTTCCCCCCCTAAATAACAGTTTATCACATTTTTCACTCGTTTATTAGGAGATTCTGCTCCATCTGGCAAATCTTACGGGTATTTTAATATTAAATGAGCAGAAGATTCTCTGTTTATGAAGATAGATTTCAAAAATCAGTATCATTTGCTTTGCGTAGAGACATTTGGAGGCAACAGAAGTAATTATGAAATGCATGGAAAGCACTGAATGGTTGGTAAAACACATATTTAAAACTGTCTGGGTGCTGTACACAGAGAATTCTACTTAGTCCTTAGGTTTGCAAATAGCATAGTGTGAATAATAAATATCAAGTTTATCTAACTCTGGAAGGATGAGGAAAATGGAAGCAGTCTCTTGTTGCTCACTTGATGAGATGTTACTGAGAGGTAAACACTGTTTTGAATCCATTAAATGGATTACTCCTGAAAATTTATTTTTAAATTGAGGAAGCAATACTTCAGTTAAGAGAATTTTGACATCTGAATGCATAACGGGGAAATAGTTCTGAAAAGGGAATCTCTTGCTGGGTTCTGAGATTTTGATTTGTGGAAAACTGAGAATCATAATGGTCAGAAGTCACAGCAACTCTGTACAGATATCTCCTTTCTTCAAACTCTCCAGTCTCTCAGTAGGAGATAGTGATTTGCCAAATAATTGTTCCCCTTGAGAGAAACCCTAAACCAAAACAAAATAGTGTCAGTCTTTTACTAAGATTAGATAACTTCTCTTCCCAGTGCTTGCCAAACATAGCTCTGACTCCTGAATATATATGAATATATATCACGCAAGCAGATGAGAATGATATATTCTCCATACTTCTTTTGCCCCCTGAAAAAAATCTTTTTTTTTCAGCATGAAAGGATCAAGTTTCAGGCTGAGCTCAGCTATCCATCCTCCACTTGTTCAGGTGTACAGCATTGGCCCAGTGGTGACCTAGGAGCAAAACCAGATTTAGCAGAGAACTGGGCAGGCTGGCACACATGTTCCTCATTCCCTCTGCAAAGGAAACAAGATAGTAAAGTTGGCCAAAGCTGGTAGGTCACAGTAAGTCTGATGTTATCACTTCTCAGGTTGGCCTCAACTAAGAAAGGACAGCAAATTGGGGTTTTTTTTTCCTTTTTTTTTTTTTAAAGACAGATAAGAGAATTTGTGACTAGATTGTTTGAATCAACAGCAGGGTGCAGAATGCTATGGCTCTTTAGTTTTGGAGAAACTTTACTTTTTTCATAATTCTCACTCTGGTCTTGAGACACTGAGGACATAATTAAGACACCCTTGTTCTATGATTAGACATGCAGTCTAGTCACAAATCTAAGATGACTTTGGAGGAGGACACTGGAGCTCATGATACAGCAGGATGGTTATTAGCAGAAAACCAGAGCTTACATCATAGAAATTCAGTTGGTTAGTGCCCAGGAACAGCTGGTTAGTGCCATTAGAAATAAATACCACTTTGGCCTTTTCTTGATTAAGGCAAGTACTTGAGGATTATGCTAGTAGATAAAAGTACCCTTACAACTATACTCACAACAATGTAAAAGCTCCGCCCTGTTTTTATGATCACGGCTAGAAGATTTCTGTTCTTGCAATTTTTTCAGCATATTGGCACTGAAGTGTTAAATCATCCTCATGGCCACTCACACTGTTATTTGGGATTTCTATTTATCCCGTCAAGAATTATGTTAGGCTTCCCCACCTAATCATCATTAGGTTGGCACTTTAATTTCTTCTGCGATTTCTAGTAATCTCTAGAGGTTTTGCTTTCCTGTAGGGAGTTCCCCCCCTTAAACTGTACTGGACTCAGGGCTGGCATTTTTCTTCTCTGTCTATATCAGTTTGTATTTCATGAAATTGAAATATTTTCCTTTGAATAGGCTTTTTTTACCAAATGCACTCCATCATGTTGCATTCCTCATTTATCATACCACCAATGTTTGTGTCACATGCAAATTATCTCAGCAGTATTAACTTGTAAACAATTTTGTTGTCCCTTATTGTTTATACATAACTTCACTTAGATTTTTTAAAAATTTTTGTTTAGATTTTGGCTTTTTGTGAACAGAAAAACCCAGAAAAAAGAATTATAATTATTTCAATTTATCCTGTGTGAGCTATGTGACCATTCCTGCGTAGTAGTTGGGGTATTATAAGGTAGTGGTAGGCAAGAGTTTCTCACTGTGAATGATACTTGCTGGAATTCTGTTTTCTTTAATAGAAGACTGCAGTTCATGGAATGATTTACTACCTGTAGAAACATTTATTCAGCAATTGTGTTTTCTTCAGCGGTGATACCTGTGGTGTTCAGTACATCATCTTTTATGTTTTTCTAAGCCATATTTCCTATTGTGAATTTTTTTCTGTGTGTGTGCCAAAGCATATTTAACATTCTAGTTAAATAATTTTTAAAAGGAGAGGGGAGATTTTCAAAATGGAATTTTGGGTTATTTTTTTAAAAGATTTTGAATTAATGTATTGAGTGTTTGATTTCTAGTTATTAAGAGCCCAACCTGAACTTCTAAACATAGTAAATTTATTCATAATAGTTAGTAAAAGGTAACTTCAGCATCTGTTAAATAGCTGATGTTTGTTATATATTAGAAAAAAAAATCATGGGAACAGTGATCTTTTATAGTTGAATAGGTAGAAACAGATTATGCTTAATTACTCATACTATTCAATGAAGATACAAGCTTTGTTTTCCCAAATGGACTAAAAAGCAAGGACTAAATACCAATGATTTATTTTAAAAACAAAACTCTGGTTTTTTGGGAAGAAATTCTATCATCACTGTAAGCTTGTATTTTGCTTATCAACTTCTGCCAACTCTTTTTCTATAAAGAGAAAGCTCCACCTGTTTGCTTCAAGTCCCTTTGGATCTTCACTTGTGAAAATTCTTTGTGTTGTCTTTGATTCAGAGAAAAGTCTCTTTTTTCTTATTTTTTTCTTTTTCTTGTCCTTTTTTTAAAATTATTTTTTAAAATTTCTTTCCCTGGAGATTGGCACTCCCACAGTTTATTTCTTATCATCTAAGACTCAAGTTGACCAAACTTTGTCATTTAACAGGTCTGCAGCTTTTCTAGTGCACATAGAGAGAACTTGTCAAAGAAGCTGTGTTTTTCTTCATCACACTTTTTTGGAGAGTATTTTATCTGACTTTGAAGCCTGCCTCTCCCTGGGCTTTTTTTTTTTTTAAGCAAGTCAACACCAAAAGAAAAGTTTAGAGCATCTTTTTTTTAAACTCTATTTTCAGTTTTGTGCCTCCAGAAATCGATAAGGGCTTAACTGAGCCTTTAAGGTACTGGGCCATGCTGGCGATGGTGTGGATTCACATTCCTCCAGCAGGCACTCTGGGAGGCATTATGCCTCCGGTAAGCACAATACTCTGTACAACTGTGGAGCGCTGCCTGCTGCTCCCTTCCCTAATTGCTGCTTCCTCCCACAGCCAGCAGCTTCTGATGATTATTGAGTGGAGACCGTGACCCCATTTCATCTGCACCCCTTTTAGAGTTGCTGCTGTTATTGGCACTAAACAGAAGCTTTTTATGGTTTATTTTTATTGTACATATGGTACACGTCAGGATTTACAGTGTTCTGCTTCCCTAAAAGGCAGATCTTAAGAGCTTAGCTGATTCATTAGGGCATATATGTATTGTTAGACATTTAACTCTAGTACTAAAATAATTAGAGCTTACAAAACAGGAATGCAAAAGCACCAAAACATTTATTATTTTCCTTTTCCCTGCTCATTGACTTGTAAAATGTTAACAGTATGGAGAAGCTTTTGGGTTCCTGTTTTCTGGGTAAGCATTGGGGTAAGTCACTTCTGAACATTTTCAACCGTTCTGATGAAATTTTCTAGGTGATGTTGCAAAAATTAAATTTTTTTTTTGCAGTTCAACAACAATGAATAGGGATGTCTCTTTTAGGTACTTTAGTCACCAGCTGCTAAAGAGGGAAAAAAAATAAGATTTAAACTGAATGACTGTATTTCTCTTTAAAGGCATAAAAACTTAATCATCCTTCAATTCAGAAAATACATAACTCCTCTTCTGCCTAGAGAAAAAATCTCTATGATCAGGAAAGAGCTTAAAATAAATAAAACCTGTCAGATTTGTGGGTTTTGTTTCCTTGTGTTGCTTTTTTGGTTTTTTTTTTTTTTTTGCTTGGTTTGTTTGGGTTTTTTAAAAGAGATTTGGGAACGTTCATTAGCTTTCCTAGTGCTTAATGTTTATTCATATTCCTTATCTCTTCACACAAAGGTCTACAGCATAGTTCAACTGTGAAGAAGAAGGAAAGGACTGAGTTACAAGAAAACTTAGCAGAGGCCAAATGTGCTTTAAGGACTTATTTTGTTACAAAGAAGGAAGGGCTTAACACACAGTAGTACTGTGAATATTTCAAAGGGCATCAGAATTTGAGGATCAGCTTTGGCGTGAAAAAGAGCCAGAAAAGAAAACAGATTTTACCACAGAAAACACTGAAACAAAATCAAAAAATAATGAACTCACTTTCCCTGCAAGGAACTGTCTTTGGCAAAGGCATTTGTTTCCCGTGGAAGATGCTCTTTATGTGGAAAAAAAAAAAAAAAAGAATTACCGTTATAGACAGTTATTATCCTGCCCCTTTCCCAAAATTATGGCATATCTCACTATATGAAGGAGCATATGGGGAATGGTGTTGCAGGAGGCAGATGATCCGGCGTTCATGGAAATGGTGCCAAGGCTCAGTGCTTCACCCTTGCACAAGTTCCTTCTCAAGGGCTGACAGTTGCTGCAAGCCTGTGGTGTGCATTACACCGAGTTTGTGCAAGCAAGCACTTTGTGAATTGCAATGACCCAGGGTGAGAAGTGCCCTTATGGAGTTTTGTAGGGGAAGCAGTTCTCTGTCTTAGCTCGTAAGTGGCTAAAACCGGACTTTGAATTGTGAAGGGATGTTAGCTTGTATAGGAATGATATCCTCAGAGGAACTGTTCTCTTTGAGCGTAAAAGATTGTTTTAATAATAGATTCAAGTTCTGCTCAGAAAAGATATTTTAGAACAAGTTAACTAGCTTTGAAGTCACAAACAGATACATTTTTGGATCCAGGTGTTTAATATGGAATGCGCATTTAGCACGGTAGATGTACAGATAATTGAAAAAAAACCAATTCCTACCTTATTTCTTAGGTTTATGAGCAAATCTGGTCAGTTTTTCAGTATAATACATCCCTTTTAATTTAGTGAGTCACTCTGCAATAATTCATTATGGTTCAGTTAACACTAGAGATGATAACTTTCTTCTCCCATGTGACTACTTTACTGCAATGATCACTTTTTCTAGAAACAGACTGATTTCAAGGAGAAGCTATCAGATCTAGGATAGACCCTTTTCGGGGAACAGGGAAGGGGAAAAGATGAACAGAAAAAGCAGATCATATATGTGGCACAGAATTAAGAAATTTCAAGTTCAATTTTCCCATTCAGTCTCTTTCCCAAGTCATTTCTTGAATGAATAAATATTTATTTATGAATAAATAATAGTAAGGGGGAGAAAAGAAAGACAGCTAGACTACTTCTATTATGACAGGAGGATACCAGAGTATGTGTCCAGATTGAAGCTATTTCTTTGCCTTAGAACAGTGGATATTGCCTATGAAGGAATGAAACTCTCTCAGCCAAATTTCCCAGTCTTACGTTCTCATAGAAATTGAAAAACTGTTGTAGTTTCTGATCTACTTACTTTCTAACATATCAGGTATTATTTTCTAATATCACAGGATATTTATTGTAGGTTTTTAAACATCCAGTCACTGCAATGTCAAACAATCTATCAAGTACATTTGAGGTCCTTTTTGAAAGGCATCATTGGAATTTTTTTGTTAAAAAGAATTTAAAAAAACCCAGACAAACTCAAAGAACTTGGTCATACATCAACACATACAGAGCTAATGAAAATAACAAAAAAATTAATGTTTCCAACTAATATGCATCATGAAAATTTTTTGCTATTTGGAAATAAATTTTAAAGACTGGAGGGAAATATGAATAGAAATAATTCTAGATTTTGAGTTATTTGTAGTGTTAAGAAACCTTCTAAATATATTTTTTTCTTGCTATTTGCTTAAAGTGACTGCAAAAATACCCTGATTTACTTTGATCTCAGCCTATTAACAGTATCTGTAGGGTGGGGAATGAAGATGGTCAAAAGCTAGAAGTTATAGAAATATATTATTCTTTTATGTAATAATTATTAAGAAAAGAAAAACCCACTCGAATATATAGGAATGTATACCTTATTGCATATACATATGTATGTGTTTTTTCTTATATGGAGACTACACAAAAGTAAAAAAATATTGAGGGACTAACTGAATAAAATAGTCCTTTTGTATGGGGATGCAAAACAATGGGCATAACAGAGCGCAGCATTGTACTGAATGTTTCTATCACGATTTTAAATACACATAATAACTTTAGTGTGTGACTAAAGTTCATGTAAAACAAATATGGAGAAATTAAACAGCTGTGAATTTGTGATTTAAATGAGTCTCAAGAGCAGAAGGCCTTGTCTGTGGTGGGTGTCTGGTTCAAATTAAGATTTGCCACACACGGGTAAGGTGGATTTAGGTTCATACATCCTTATCCATCAACATCTCAGTCCTTAGCATCCTATGTCTGCACACTGGAAGCCTCTATGTGGAAATCAACTAACAAAGAAATATTTTAGGGTTTTTTTAAATATTGCTGGAAGGAAATGATAAAGAGTTTATGCTGCTATTAGACTGCTTTACATTTTATTTTGGAATAAATTCCAGAGCTGAGACCTGTCTCCTGGTTTCCTCTGGGATAATACAGTAATTTTCTCCACAGCTTAAATTAATGTGACTTTGGAATAGGACCTCCAGTAAATCATCAGAGAAATATTATCTTCAGCTGAGGTGAGCCAAATTACCTCAAGCAAGAATCTATTGCAGAGTGAATGAAGTTACACTTTAAATGCAATATCCTACCAATGTTCCCAAACTAAGTGGATAGAAATTGTAGAAATAACAGCTGACATTTAGATCCTTATTTAGGAATGCACTGGAGGCAGGTTGTTCTAATTCCAGTTGTTGTAATTGCTGTAATTGACAGTCTTGTGGTTTGTGGGTAATGTTTTGTCCTGTGAGAAGTGATGTTTAGTTGTGGTAAATAACAATATTGCCTGTCTGAGTTCATGGAAATCCACACCACCTCCTAGAGCTAGATTAACTATATTAAGGGGGCTTGTATAGCCACTGGATGCCATAGTTCCAAGTTGTGTTTGGAAGCCATGGAAGTAGCTGCTGCCTGTAAAGAACAGGATAAGCTTTATGAATAGCAAGGAGAGAGGACACTGAAGTTTAAATTTAAAAAAAAAAACAAATCAACAACAAAACAATGAAAAAACCCCCACAAAATAACGTAAACCAACACCCAACAAGCTCCCTCAATCTTATTTAGCAGTATTGAATGTTTTATTTGCATAGCCATCTGCTTTCTGCAGAGACCATCTCTGTCCTTGATAGTTCATACAGAAGATCAAAGAGTTAACTGCTGTTACTCTTAGTACATGAAAAGTGCTGGATTTTAAATGACAAGGCTTCCTTAAGAGCTCCATATTTATATGTTGAGATTAAACTAAAGTAGCATCACCATCTGTTACTGTGCCATGTTGTGATTCCACAGCACCAGCACAGTGTCCTAGGGAGTGTCAGATAGGAAAACAGGAGGAGAAAGAGGACAGATGCAGTCAATATAGCAGAAGTACAAGTTCAATAAATCCAAAGCACGTTGTAGTTTAAAGACAGTCTTTAAAACTGAACTTAGAGCATCATTCTAACTGTACTTTAAACCTTTACTCCCAATCTTTGTAATAGCTTCTTGTCTGCATTAACATAAACATGTCTCTGCCTTGTTCATTGTTCATTATAACTGATTTTTGTATAAGGCCAAGTACATGGCAGGTGTCTCAGAAATCCATGCCTGTAAAACTTTCATTCCACTTATTTTAACTGCCTCACCTAAAACTGAAGTACATGTAACTTTATAAGGATGCTGAATTGTGTAGAATACTTCATGGATTTCTATGATTTTGCATTAGATTGCATAATTAGAAAGAAATCATGCAAATATCATCAAAGTCTAATGCTAAATAAATATGCAGATTAAAAAAATTGAGCAAAATTATCCTTGGTTTAATGTCATTATGTATATTGTGACCATAAGGAATGAATAGTATTATATTTTTTTGTCTTTTACTCCAGAATATATATTAATTTTTTAAAGTGTAATTTTATGTACATACATTGCATCTCTTTCCC
>NW_008236767.1:63370-142345 GCF_000691975.1 Corvus brachyrhynchos
TTTTCACTGATGGAGGTATAAGGCTTCCAGCAATCCTTAGGACAGAGCAGAGTGGCTAAAAATCTTCCCTGTTGAAAAGGACCTTGGGGTGTTGGTCAGTAGTGGTTGAACATGAGCCAGCATGTGCCCAGGTGGCCAAGAAGGCCAATGGCATCCTGGCCTGTATCAGAAATAGTGTGGCCAGCAGGATCAGGGATGGTCCCCCTGTACTCAGCACTGGCGAGGCCACACCTCGAATCCTGTGTTTAGTTCTGGGCTTGTCACTCTAAGAAAGACATTGAGATGCTGGAGCGTGCCCAAAGAAGGGCAACGGAGCTGGGGAAGGGTCTGGAGCACAGGTGTTATGAGGAGCAGCTGAGGGAACTGGAGTGGTTAAGCCTGGAGAAAAGGAGGCTCAGGGAAGATCTTATCATTCTACAACCATCAGAAAGGAGGGTGTAGGTGGAGGTCAACATTTTCTTCCAGGCAACCAGCGACAGGACAGGACGTGGCCTCAAACTGCACTAAGGGAAGTTCAGGTTGGAAGAATTTCTTCACTGAAAGGGTGGTTCAGCATTGGAACAGACTGCCCAGGGAAGTGGTGGAGTCACCAACCCCAGAGGTGTTTAAGAAATGCCTGGATGTGGCCCTTAGGTTTTGTTGAGAAGGTGGCATTCAGACAAAGTTTGGTCTCGGGGACCTTGGACATTTTTTCCAACCATGATGATTCTATGATTCTATAGTACTTAAGACAGATTTGAATGCAGTCTGAATTCAGGTAATATCCTCTGTGTAGAATCCCAACATGGTCCATAAAAACAGTAGAATGCTTGTTCCGTGCTGAAAATGGTTACAGTTAATCCTGATTTATAATGTTCCCTATGCCACTCTTTCATGCATTTTATGCAGGGACAGTATACCACAATGAAATGAATCGCATATATGACAGGAGGACATGTGAGTGAGAAGAGTCAGTCTCAATTTGGAAAGAAAATCTTAAATTTAGTTAATGCTTAAAATAGTATAGCGATGTGATTTTGCTAGTTTTTCGTCTCTGTGCTTTAAGCAGTTAGTGAACTTTAAACAAGCATCCAGTGATTGATAAAGGAAATGTTGGTGAAAGTTAGAAGCACATGAAAGCTATCAGCAAGCAGACATGAAGGAAACGATTACAGCAAGTGTTTGCTAATAGCTTTGATGTTAATAGTATTTGAAAAGAAGAAAGTTGCCAGTGTTCAAATTCTTATGTTCACCCTGATTATACTTTTCTAGCGGCCAAAACATAACAAGCTTCAACAAGCTCTGTGAAGTTTACCTTGAAATAAACTACATCTAAATTACCATCAGCTAAGGAACCTGGAATAGAAATAACTTCTGAAGAGATTTGGATAACAAACCTGGAAGCATTTTCAGCTTTAAGAGTCTCAGTTGGCACCCAGGCAGGCAAACACAGGAAAAAACACAAGCATAAGCTGGAACAGAACTGCCTACCAAGAAAAGCTGTTTGCATGGGTCACACTTTGCTTAAAGATGAGGACCTGACAAGGACTCCCTGTACTCAGATATTAAAACAAAATAGAAAAAGTATAGTTTGAAGTATGCTTTACAGAGGGTATCCTTCTGCTCATTTTAGGTGGTGTCAAGCAGGTTGCATGTCTGAATCAGCAGGATTTTTCATCACAAGTGTCGTTCTGAAATGAGGAGCATTTTCCTTTGGACTTCTACTATGCTGGATTCAACTGATAAAAAGCTTCAGAAGAGTCAGTACAGGCTGCCCTGACACAAGGCTTAGCATGGAGTATAACATCTCCTTTGACCACATCTTCTAACTTTTGGGCTTTTGATGAATATCTGTAGCCATCTTTAAACTCTCCTACTAATCAGAGTCTGAAACTGGAGGAACATTATTCACTTCTTTTTTTTTATTTTTCTAATATATATATATATTTAACAATGTATATTTCCTGTTTGAAAATTTTGTTTAAAAGTCCCCACGAGCAGCCTCGGGTTTGAAAGTAACTTTAAAATAAAATAATCAAAATAGTATGCAAGTTGTGAGTTAGAAGTGTGGTTGGTCTTCTACCTTTGATTATTTTATTTAAAATAGATATGGGGAAATATCTGTTTTAAATGAAAATATCTTATTATTTTCTGGGACAATTCCTTAGGTTACAATGAGCTGTCTTGTAGGAATAAACCTTTCCATAGCTTTTCCAGCCTGCCAGGAAATTCATCAGCCCGCTGCTCTAATTCCTCTGAGGTGTCCCTGAATTAAAATTTTTTGCCTCCCTGTTGCCAACCAAACACATGCCAAATCACCATCAAAGAATTAAGAGAGGTTTTTGTTGTGCTCCAGGTGCATTTGAATAAAAGAGTGGGGATGCTGCTTCAAGTCCTGATTCTGAACTTCCAGAAAAAGCATTTCCAAAAGCTGAGAGTCACTTTAATCCTCATAGCTCCATTGGAGAGATATATATTGTGGATGAATAAAAAAGGAAATAGTAAGTATGTACTTGTTTGGCCAATATATCAGGTAGACACAGGAAACAAATATCAGAGTTTTGCTGATGGATGATTTATTCTCTATGATCTTTGATGTCAGAGGCTTAAAAAAGGAACCGAAGGCATGGCTTCGCGATGTTCTCCTAATGGACATAATACATCTCTCTGAATTGTAATGTCAGAAATTCAAACAAGCTGGCAGCCAATGACCCAGCAAAAGAAGTGATGGGTTTGCCCTCCTGTCCATCACCAAAAACGAAGCAAAAAATCTCTCTCTGCTAAATTCTTACCAGCTGTATATCTGCATTAGTTAATCTCTCCTCAGGTAAGTGTCTGATAAAAAAATCCTTAATAAAAACAATGTAATGAAGTAGTTGACACAATGGCTTTTAAAAGATTAAAATATTTGTTTACAGATATTGACTCAGGAACTATAAATCTGTCTCTGTAAGGAGCTGACTGTAGTCAGAAATGAAAACCCAAGTCAGAAATCATTTAGTAGATGTCTGAGTCCCAGTAGTTTATTCTGTACATTATGGAGGAGTAAAGAGCTCCAGTGAGCCTTTAAAGCTTTTGCAGCAGGAGCTGAAGGAAGCACTGAAGATTTTAACATGATGTATCTGACACTTTAATTTTTTTAATTTTCCATATGATGTTATGTGTTGTTCTAAATATAAACCTTATTTCCCGCCCTATTTATCTTTTTTTTCTTTTCTTTTTAATGTCATGTTACCAAGTTAAGGTGGGTAAAATTTTAGAAGAGTTTTGTTAAAGCATGAGGCCCAGGTGGCACCACTAGCTTAATGTTAGGATTAGATAGTTAAAACTGAACCTTGTTCTGAAAAATCTTGTAGAATAGCTAAGATATTCTTTGTATGATTCAGCCATTATATGTCTTTATCTGAAACATATCTTCAAGTAGCTTGACTGGAGTCCAAACTGCTAGTGGTTCAGTCAATACTGAGTCCAAGAAAATTCTACAAAAATAGGCTTTCTCTTACCATGTCCTTCATAAATCAAAAAAAGCAAAGGCAGTGTTTGTCAGAATAGAATTCGTTTTATCATGTGTGTTCTAGCTGAACAAACACCACAATTACTTATTTTGGCAATGCAGCCTCTTGGTTTAATAGCATATTAAATTTTAAAAGCTGTGTCAATTAATTCAAGTGTTTGACCACTTTTGCTATGTCTGAACAGAAATCAGATCTTCCAGTAAGAAACTCAGCCCCAGGGAGAAGAATTTATCTGACCAAATCCTGCTCCACATTTAAATTCTAACCAGAGAAAAAGACTGCTTTTTTAGCCTGCCTTTTGCAGTTTTATTGTTTTCTTTTCTGCTTGCAATAATTAATATATACTTTATGTATTGTGTCCTGTCTTTCATAGCTTCTCTTTCCATCACCCAAAAAGGGAACTGCAATTCATCACTTACCTCCAGACCCCTTTGCCATAGGGCTTATACTCAGAATAACCAGTTCTGATCATTCAACAATGTAAGGCAGTCTTGGCAAAGCAGGTGAGGCTTTGACTGCAGGGAAAAATTTTCTCCTTCATTTTTGTTCCCTAACTGATGCTTTTTTCCCGACCATCATAGGCCTAATCTTCTCTTCTGCCTCATCAACTTTGTACTGATGTAACACATTCTTTTGATAGTGCAAGTCAGAAGTAATTCCAAATGGAAATTAATTTTTTTCATATTTACATTTTTTTCATCTAATCATTTGCTTTCTTCTTCCATGAAAAGCTGTTACTTCAGTGTCATGCATCTGACAATCTGTTTAATTGTTCAGTTGAACATGCAGAGGCAATACAAGTGGGGCAGTGGGAGTTCACAGACTTCCACTCATGCCCAGAGCAACATATGGAACATATGGATTGTCAGAGAGTTAAGAAGCTTTCATTATTTCCTGTTATCTGTCAGTTTTCACAGTATAGAAACAGCATATATCTAAAGCCTGTTTTGGGGGCTTTTTTAGTTGTGGGATTAAATTCAGGTTGTAGCTCCCATATTTGTAGCCACTCAGCAGCAGTGTTTATGTGAAGAGCTCTTTGTGGACTCATCCTGGTTTGACTAGATTGCTACTGGAAGCTATCAAAGAGCCATAAAATCCCCAGCGCTGGTTTTACCTTTCCTCTGGGCTTGTTGACCAATATGACAGCTGTTTCACTTCACAGCTGCAGCTACAGCTTTTCCCTTTCAGCTCCCCAAACCACTCAGC
The DNA here is from genome assembly GCF_000691975.1 of Corvus brachyrhynchos. Lineage (NCBI taxonomy): Eukaryota > Metazoa > Chordata > Aves > Passeriformes > Corvidae > Corvus > Corvus brachyrhynchos. The sequence continues at coordinate 68,071 of NW_008236767.1, forward strand.
GCAGGAATGGCAAAGCCTGTCTGTTCCGACTTGTGAATCCTCTCTCATTTCTTGATGTCTTTGTGCCCAGGAGACGATCCAACACTGGTACAGTCTCTGATTAGAGGCAGGGCCCTGGAGAATGGCTGACTCCAGAGCAGAAGTGCCCAAGCCAGAAAAACATTGATTTCTAACATGTGGGTCTGAAATCTAATCAAATTTAAGTAATATCAGCCCGTGACCTTTTCTCTTATTAGTGAATTTATGCACAGCTTAGTCCCTGACTCCCTTAGCGCTTTGTGTGTGCTGGTGTTGCCTTCAGCATAATTATTGGAAAATTTTGAGTGCTAATTGAGCATGATTGAATTTTGATATAAATCATGTGTACGGTATGTGAGAAGAAAAGCGTGCTTGTGTTTTGCTCAGAGTGGTAAGGGATTGGGTAAGCAAGCTTTACCACAAGACATAGAATTCTGATTTTTCATGATCTAGTTACTTTTAATATCGTTCCATTACCAGGAGTCTGATGACATAGTTCCATGTAGAACAGTACACGTTTCACTTAAAATCCATTAAATGTATAATCATGAGACCCCTTGCAGTTCTGAAATGAAGCTTAGATAACACTGTCATTGATAAACCCTCTATTTTTTCTATGTTTAACATAGCAATGAAATTTTGCTTCTGGCAGAAGCTTGACTAATGTCAAAATATGAAATATACATTTTATAAAATTAGTTTTTACACTTTCCAAGAAATCTTGGTTTTCCTTTCAGAAATAATATGAAAGTGATGTCCTAGAATACTTTGCTGAGTATTTTGATGCTCAATCTGTAAGCAAAGCTGTTGCTTTCTTTCATCCTTTTTTTTAAGATTATTATCTGTTAAAACTGATTATTTGTGCACCTATTGGTGAAGATGCTTTAGTGTCACCATTGAATGCATGTATTGGTTAAGTAAATTAAAGTGATTTAAAATTAAAAAAATATTGTGCTTTGTTTCAAACATTCTCAAGCAAACAATAATTAGGAATAATAATTTAATTCCCACAAGGCAAAATGCTGAAAATTACTTTTGAAAATATTTGTAAATAATCTATTTGTCTAAAACATTTAGACAAAAATTTAGAAACACAAATTGATTCACGAGATTACTTTTGCCCAGTTTCTTTGAATTTAGGCTTATTACCTAAACCCATTCTAGGTGCTCAAATAGCTCCCTTAATTTTTCCTAGTGAAAGGTCTATTCTATTTTCATTCTGATTTCAGATGTTTTGAAATTTGACAATCCCTTTTCCCTTGGAATAAAATTACTTTTAAGTTGGGATAAGGATAAATGCAGATGATAAATTGTGAAATACCCAGGCTTGATCAAGTTTACTTAGAATAATCATGCCTGAAGAGTAGATGAAAATCTAAACTTTGATCTGTCTTTTCTAATATAGAAGCTTAATAATTAAATTGATAGATTTTACCTTAAAGCGATAAATATAATTTGTGATTCGAGATCCCATTTTATCCTTGCAAGTTAAATATCTTATCTCAGAATGTAGGATTTTTAGCAAAAATAATTGTTAAATACTTTTTTTAAAAAGGCTATTTTTCTAGGCAGACTAGAGATTCATTTAAAAAAATGTACTATACAATTCTAGTATTTAAAATTAATTAAAAATTTAAATTTTTAATCTAGTATTTAAATTTAATTTATAATTTCAAAGATAAAGTCAGCTGAAGGTCAGTCCCTCAAAAATCTGTTTTCCATTCTTTTTAAGGACAAAATATGAATTTTTGTAAGAAAGATAGATGCTCCCTTCTTAAGCAAGTTGCAGAAGGGACCATGATTACAAGAGAAGTGCCCTAAACCAGCTCCTCAGAAATTTAGAGTGGATAAGGACTGCATATATACCTAAAAGTACATATATATTTCTAAAGAAAATTATGTTAAGACCCTGTGGTATGAATTTTTAAATGTTATAGAAATTGTAATTAGCAGACTGAAAATTACTTGGATAATTCTCTTATAAGGTCAAATTAATTCCAAAGCTTTGTTTGGATTATGAGGGGAAATTTAATATCATCAGCAAAAATGAAGAAATGTGAAGGGGGAATATTTTCTATTCATTCATTTTTTCTTAGTTTCCACTGAAAACTCTAGAAATACCCAGCTCAGGACAGCCTCTTACCTAAGAGGATGATTAATAGATATCCATTGCTGATGAAGAATCTGTCAATAGAACATCCCATACTAATACTTTCTTTTAACACTTTTTAATCTATTGGTACTCTACTAAGACTAAGACTTCTGCAGCTTTGTTCATACTTCTTTATTTGCCATGCACAATTCCTACCAGAAGGACATTCAGTGTTTCTGATTCCACAGGATGAAGAAAGTACTGAAGACTAACTAAAATAAAAGGCAGAGATATTTCATCTCATACGTATAAAGCTTTTTAGCCAGGGGTAATGAAATTCTCCCAGAGAACACAAATACTTTGAATAAATAGATAAACTGTCTATAAGAGGTTGGATTTAGACAGAACCTGTGCTGTCTGTTGTCTTTCTCACATTATGCAGTTTAGTACTCTTCACACCAGCAGCAGTGCAGACAAGAAAGTTGTCTGCCTGAGAAGAACATAAAAGCATTCTTCCCTTCCAGTGAGGGAGTATTTTTTTCCTTTTGTATCTTATTTTTAAGTATCTCTTTACTTGATAGTGCTCTGGTAGAGCCTACAAAACAGATACCATTTTTCCTTAGGGCCAATTCATGACGGCACCTCACAAATTCTAGCAATGGAGTACCTTTCCAGTGACCATCACTTACAGTCCACAACATGCAGGTTATGAGTATTCAATGGGATGAATATTTCAGTGATTTCACATGGTGAAGAGGCTGAAGTCTGACTGTTTCAAATGCATTAGAACTCAACATTGTTTTGCATCTTGCAGGGCTCCAAGGGAAGAGTAGTGTATCATTCATTAATGAGGAGATGAAAAGGAGAGAAGGCAAAGTAACTATTCCTAAATGTAACTATAGAGAGAGTGGGATGAAACAGCGTATAATCAATTTTTGGAAGCCCTCTGGGAAAAATCCGATCTTGTACGACATGATACAAAATATCACTGAAATACAACGGATATGAAAGCTTTGGGGTTTTGGGAATATAGTGTTATTAGTACCAGATAATAATAGTATGCACAGTAGTAATATTCAATAGATGTTATGAAAATAACATTTAAAACCCATCACGGAGTTTTTGAGAACTTAAAATATGTGACTTTAGGCACAGCCCCTTTTTATAGGGCTTTATGCATTTAAATTGTGCTGCAGCTGGCTGTTGGATCAGATTGATATTAAACAGGTCTCGTAGAATTTCTCGTACTTTTCTTACCAGGGTACAACCAAACATAGAATCATAAAGTAGTTTCAGTTAGGCGGGACCTTCAAAAACCTTCCACTAAACCAGGTTGATCAAAACTGCATCCAGACAGGCCTCGAACAATTTTGGGGATGAAGCATCCACAGCTTCTCTGGGCAACCTGTTCCAGTGCCTCACCACCTAAATCTTTCAGTTTAAAACCACTGCTCTCTGACCTGTTGCTAAAGGCCCTGATAAAAAGCCTCTCTCCATCTGTGTTGCAGGTCCCTTTAATAGATTGGAATGCTGCACTATGCGCTCTCTGGAGCCTTCTCTTTTCCAGGCAGAACAACCCCAACTCGCTCAACCTTTTTTCATAGGAACAGTGTTCAAACCCTCTGCTCTTTCTCATGGCTCTCTTCTGTACCTGTACCTGCTCTAACTTGACTTTTTTGTGCTGGGAACCCCAGTGATCAGCCGTTCTATGATATTTATTAGGAGCCTTCGTTTAGTTTGCTTATAGGAAAAAAGCAATGTTCTTATGTCATCCAAAAAAAAAAAAAAAAAGGTAAAAATGTTCAATTATTTCTAGTAGCTAGTTACGTGTACAGCTCACAACCTTCTTGCTGGACAGAAAATAATGAACAGCAGATATCACCTTCGGAGGCTCCTCAGAACCTTATCTTTACCATGCCTTTTAATAGTTCTCATTTTCAGATAAATATTAATTTATTTTCCTTAGTTTACAGTGACCCTGTTATATTTTAACAAAATATTGTAGCATCAAAATAACTTCAGAAATACTATATCAAAGCCTTTGTTGTTAATTATTCCACTGCTGTTAAAGAACCATAAACTAACGTGAAAAAGGTCTTGTTGCCCAATCTGATTTAACAAAATGAAAAATTTTCCTAATTATAAAAAAAAACAAAGACAAAACAACTTCCCAAAACCTGCTGTCTTCTATCTCCAAATAAAAACTCTTTCCTTTTTCATTTCCATTATAGTTGAAATATTGTTTCTAGTCAAGAATGCCTAAGGGGCAAAACTTCTCTTTAGCTTCTCCAAATAAAAAAGATAAAATAAATGAATATATAAAAATCTGCCAAAATAAAACCATATGAAAAAACACAGTATTGTAATTTTTCAAGTTTGCCTTTATAAATTTATAGAGTTTCTGTAAATGTATATATATATATTTGTACATTTACTTTTGTCATTAACTCAGTATGCTTTTGAAGGAAGAATTTTTTCTAAAAAGACAGAAGCAGAAATTACATATTTTTAAATTTAAAATATTTAGTTTATGTGCTATTATCATTAGATCATCTCTAGTTTCCTGTTTAAGTAGGGAAAAAAACAAAACAAACAGAAGAATAATATATGCTTTTATGAAATAATATTATTTGAGCTACATTTTGATATCATGTTAGTTAAAAGTTGCAGTGTTTCCTCTTTAGGAAGTCTCCTTTTGAAAATTAAAAAAAATTCAAGGGAAATTGAAGAGGCTTGAACGGAAAAACTGTAGTAGCACTCAGATCTTGTAAGATACTTGACAGTTATAAAGAAATGGAAAAAAAAGGGTAGAAATATTATTTCTCACAGTTCACCTTTATCATTGTCCTGGAAAAATCCAGACACAGGGAGATGCTGACCTGTCTCAGCAGCTACATGAGGCTGAAAAAGAATGGAAATGGAACCTTGCTGGTCTTCTTTTCCAGAACCCTTTGGGGTCCAAATATATTGGATCCATCCATCCACTAAGATAGAATTAATATCTGTTTCCTGTGTTTTCTTTTAGACTGAAATTTGTGCAAGAGAATTGAGGAAGAAGTGCTAAAAGAAAGCACTTTCCTAGGCGCTGCCAAAATGGCTAAAATTAACCCCCCATGCTTCTGGTTACCCACTGACAGCTGCATAACTGTGGAGCCAGTCAAGGATTGTTGGTAATAACACGCTGTGAGAAAGAACAGGATGTGGCTGGAGAAGCAGGCTGTACAGATGTAGGGCATCTCTTTTCTGGCACAAATGTCCTTGTTCTAGTTTCTGGGGATAAGCACAACTCAACACAGTGGAAGTGCATGCTTGCTCTGAGTTTAGGCCCCAGGACCTGGGCGCTCCAACCCCAGCCGGATTGATGCTGGAGCCAGGACTGATGATCTCTTTTTCTTTCTTTATTCTTTCCTTTCTGTCTCACTCTCTTGCATTCATCTCTCTCATTCTGTCTTCCTATTTACCCTACCCCTTTATCTAAAATCCACTCCCGTGTGATTATACCAGCAGGTCAGGGACCAACATACCAATTCCCATTCAAGTGTGTAATTTTTGAATAATACTTTGTAAGATTGTGGGGGAAAAAAAGCCTCTCACTTTTGTTGTTCCTTTCAACCACGTGCATCCACAAGTCTTGGGTGGTCCCTGCCCCAAAAGGGTAGGACACCACAATTTGTGGAACAGTGCCATGTACCATAAGTCACAGAGGATGTTAATGCTTTTGGCAGAACTTGAATATACCTGAAGGAGTCTGCAATGCATATACAGGGTACGTAGTATGTAGTTAGGTACTTTCTGTGTTTCTCACCTCCGTATGTAAACCTCAAAATCTGTAGCATAGATATGGAAATTGAAAGGAGATGAAGAGTTCTTTATTTCACACTGTACAGACTGTACTGTGTTGCTATGGTGGTTTGTTGGCAATGTCCTTCAGAAAAAAAAAGTTATACAAGAGATATCACATACAAAACACTGTTTTTTCACAAGAATTTCAGTTACTCTGGAATACTTTGATGTCATAATTTCTGAGACAAGTTGTGCTGTGCTTTCCCAGAAGGAACAGAAGGTCTGGAGCAACAAGGCTGTCTTTCCTTTTGATTACTCCAAGTGCTATATTGAAATACCTTTAATGCTAACTACACACTGAAAATTTGTCATTTGAGCTCAGCTTTTTGGAAAATAAAAAAATATTTTAAATGTCACCTCTGTATATAACAGGTGAACAAATAAATTAACAAGTCCTTTATAATGTAGGGTTGTATCAATTGAAATCCTTGAAAATAAATTTTTAAAAGTACTAGGTAAGTAAAGTAGATTAATGGTTAAATCTCTTTGCACATTATCACTCCAAAGTCAATCTCCGTTTCCCCTCTGGCAAAACCACTATTCTTAGCTGCTTTTCTAAGAGCTGTTGGATTTTCCTCAGTCTGGAGGAAAGCTGAAGAACTAAGTGATGACTGGGATGGGTGACAGATGATTCACTTTTACTGTGTTTTACTGTGTTTGAGGCCATCCCCAGTTAGCACAGAAGATTATATTTTGCATTTGATGCTGTATAGTGAATTACAGGCCTGCCAATAAGTAATTAAGAAGTTACTGAGTTGTTTGGAGAAGTTAGGGGATTTTCTGTCTCTTGTGCGGAGTTTTAAACAAGCCACCTTCTCCTGGCAATGTCCCTCCCATATCTACTCCCTTGTGTCAGTGAGCCTTAAATCACTAACTATAAGATCTTATATCCCATTGCCTGTCCTCATTTTCTCATTTCATGGTTGTTTTTTTCACTAAGTGCAAACATCTGTAGGGCATGTTATTTCCTTTCGTTGCTTTCCCCAAGTGTTTTAGCCTTATTACTTCAGACTAAGATCTTTTCACACTCTTCTCCTCTTGTTCTGCCTGCTTAAATCATGAAGCTGTGCTTTTTCTTTCACAGAGGATGTGATTACTCTTTCTCTGCAATCAGAAACTGCCTCAGTTAAACATTTATTTGCTTTTTGCAAAATAATTTTTGGGTAGTTCATTTTCTTCCAGCACTCAAGCTGGTTAATCTTTCTCATTAAGGATTCTGAGGAAACCTTTCTGTTTGCTTTGTGATGTTTAGAAAACCAAAGATTTCTCTTTTCTCTGTCTCAAGGACATGCAGTCTGTCAGTCTTGGCACAAATTCATATTAGATTGTGTGTCTGAAAATATTGCACAAGATCTAATTTTTTATTCTGTTTTCTTTTCCTTTTTTATTTTTCACTTTCTTCTCTCAGGAGACTCCTACATTGCCAGAGTAACATAGGGGAATATATTCCTACATTTTGTGCTTATTTAGCAGGCTACTTCACCAAAGAAATTTCTTGAAATTAGGACTGTCCAGGAAGTATCTCAATTAATGGTTAAAGTCTTGGAGGAGTGTGCAAAATCTTCTTTTCACTTTCCCCATTCTGAACTCTGTGTCCAAAAATATATAGTTAGAAAAGAACAGATAGTGATATCTGCATATTCCAACAGTTTCCTTGGATATCTGATATCCTTACAGTGATTAAATAATTCTGAGGTTTTTGTGCAAATGGAAATGTCCTGCTCATTTAATTTCTTTGGTCTATAGTGCTTATAAAAAAAACCAACCCAAACATAAGGACATTTTTGAGCCTGAATTTTTATGAAATAGCCCTGTATATGACATGACTTAGAAACTCCCAAGACAAAGTCAGTATTTTTCAGGTGCTTTTAATAATGCCAAGGTGGTTATTTTTTTTTTGATTCTGACCATCAGAAAATACATTAGCAGAAAGTCAAGTGCTTTACAGTCTTTACCAGGCTCTGCCGGTTTACACACAGCAAGCAGTGATTTTTTTCCTAACCAAGTTAAACTGTTGTTTAAGGAAAAATCCAGACCTTTTAATTCCCTAAATATTGCCAATGAGTTGGTTAGAAATGTTGCTGAGCACCTTCACAAAATCTGTGTAACAAAATGTCACTGGAAGAAGTTCCTTCTCTGCCATGTTGAGTGTAGTACTATCTCCTTTCAACTACATATCTCACAGGTAAAGAAGGGTTTCTTCAAATATATTGATGAGGTCAGAAAAGATTCATGAGGGAGAAAAGCTCCCTGGAATAGGCCATAATAGGACAGGAAAGCACAAATGACATGCCACTGTAGTCAGTACTGAATAGAGGATTATGACAGAACTGACTACTTAAAAATATTGTTCCTGTCAGCTCTTCCTGCAGATATGAGAATGAAACTCCAAAAGAAGTGAAATAAGGAAACTTTTTAGATAACATTCAAGTTCTTTTCTTTCTCTTAAAGGTTTTTTGTCAGAAGCTAACATATTAAAAAAAAAAGTGCTGAAATAAATTCAGTAACTTTTTTATCAGGAGAGATGAATGGGAAAATCGTTGGAAAGAGAAGAAAAATAGAGTACATAAGAGATAATTTTAAAACAATGGATGGTTTGTTTTCCAATTCTTTTAAATTAAATTAATAATACCAGTTATGCTTCAACATCTTATTTTAAAGAGGTGATATCTTGGTAGAGTCATGAGCTTTTTCAGCATCATATGTAAGTCCGGGATCTGTCTCAAAAGCAAAGGGTATTAAGAATAATGTTGCTTGTGCAGGTTATTTTTAGGTTATTGTACATGTTCAGGTTATCTGTGACTATCATCTTCCAAAACAAGACTCATGAAAATAGGTAGAATCAGGCTCATTATTTTTTTTTCTAAATCTATGATGACTTTGTCGCTTTAGTAGTACCTAGTCCATAGTGTCATGGCAGCTAGTTGAGTGCTTCGCCATCAGTCAGAGTATTCTTCAATATTGTCTCTAAGACAAGACGTGATACGTCAGCAGTGGGCATTTTAAAGTTATTGGAAAGCATCCAAAATAAACTGCCTTGTGACACCAACCTCACATGTGAATTCAGATTAAAATCTAATTTAAAAGGACCCCAAATTAAAAAAGCTCACTTAATTCCTTCAATTTGCAGAACTATTCCGTTCCATTAGGCAGCTAATTTCTATCTGTCAAATACAGAATAAAAGTGGTCCCTCTCCAGGAGGAAACTTCCTACTTGTAGTAATTAGGTATGAAGAACTGGGGAAGATGCCCATACTTTGATAGTATCCCATGCTTAGCTCTCAAAGTGCATCAACCCATGGGTAAATGCAATTGAAGTGTCAGTTTCAGTAGTTTGATGCTACAGAAGGCTAAAATTAGGTTACATATTTCATAATTAAATACCAAAATTACTTTAATTTTTCTTAATCATAAAAAGTTACCTTTGTGAAACCCATATATATAAATCCCTATTGTTGATCTATTAATCTAATAAGCTTTTAGAGACAGTATGAAGAGGTCTTGATTACTGTTAGATAATAAGAGCCAGGAGAATGAAAGTAATAAACAGCATCAAGGAAATAATGAACAACATGAAGCTAACAGAATTCTGAAGACAAAATAAAATTGTTCCTCCTTCAATTCCCTTTGGATTGCACCTCCATTTATCTGTTTACTTCTTACCTAAGAACATGTACAAAATAGGTGGGAAAATAAAACACATGCACAGTTTGCTGGAGGAAATGAAACAGAATACTTGTCACTTAAAACTACTTCTCTGTGCTTGCTTAAACACAGCGCAATTTTTAAGAAAATAGGGAAAAAAAGTTCATCAAAGTTCATATGCTTTTCATTGCCTGTTTTTACATAAAGATAACCCATTTCTGGATCAGATGGCATTTGAGTTGACTATCCTTGAGTTTAGAGCAGACAGTACTTTACTCTTTTATAATGATATATATTTCATTATGGGGCAAAGGGGGAAAAATAATTACAATGATTTAGTACATTATTTCAATTTAAATCAAGACAAGTGTGAAGTTTGTAATTTTAAAAAGTCCAGTGTTACAAAATGATTTGGAGGTATATCAGTGAATTATGGGGAAGAAAGTATTTGGAGTGGTGAAAAGATTGGCTTTATTTTATTTTCTTGTCCCTGAAGTACCTTCATTTTTTACAGTGTGAGCATTAAGCTGGCTTAAGTCCCTTAGGGTTGAACACAAGTTTTGCAAAGTTTAAATAGGAAAAGCTCAGTAAATCTTGGTTAAGAAAACAAAAGCACCGTCTAACTGTTTCCATATAATAGGAAGAAGAGTAATTTTTATATTCCTGCAGAGTTTGTTTTATTAAATTGGTTAATTATCTTGAAAGTAAGTTGCTAACAGATGAATGCACATACCAAGAATTCCACAGCATACCATCAAGAATGGCATATTTGGAAAATAGCAACCCTTTACATTTTCTGCAATGCTTACAATAAATTTTGTTAACATTTTAAAATTTGTTTCATCAGTAGGGGGTTATGATCCCACAACATCAAATTAGCATAAGCACAACCCTGTTGCATATAGTTGAGGACAGAAAGGCCTTGTTAGGAATTTATGTCAGCAAGAAATAATTGTTTTGTCCTAGAGGGGAACAAATTCTCAAAGGTGCACCCTAGTTTAGCAGAAAAAGTGGCTGCCTATGCCACTTTTACCTGAACTCTAAAGTTTCAGATATTGATGGAGATGGTTTTAAAAAGTGATACTGGTTGGGACATAAAATATAATCATTCTTGCTTTATAAAACAAATTGTATTGCTATTGTGAATGCTGAAAGAATACAATTAAGTCCTGGTACATTGCATACTCCATGCAACTAGATTTTACCTATAGGGATATACTTTATTATAAGCAATGCCTCAATTTTTTTTTTTTTTTTTTGTGGATGATCTTTTCTTACTGTGAATATGCATGTGTCTGCATCATTTAACTGTGTTGAAAACATCTTTGTCATCATTTTCTTCCACCAACAGACTTCTAGAAGGCAGTGAAAAAATAAATATATATTTTAAAAGTCTCAGATTGCTAGACTGAATAATAATTCTTTAAAAAGAATTAAGATCATATTTTCTAGGCATGGAATCTGGTCTTGTAGGGACCTGCAACAGCATTCCCAGGTAAGAACCTGAAAGGCAGGTATCATGGGAAGGATATATCCACTAAAACAGCAAGAGGAAGTACTTTCTAGACGTGGTTGAAAATATGTTACATATAACAAAAATACAACTTTATAGAAATCTTTGTTTTAAGAGGAGATTTCAATCTCCAAAAAAGAATTTTGGAGATATTCCTCTAAAAATAAATGAGTATATTCACATCAGATGAGTATCAGTTTCAGCTTGTTTGCTTGGCTTTTAGATTTTATCAGCATTGGTTGCATGAATATATTTGGTTATCTATATCATATTGAGTATTTCTACACTACAAAGTGTTTGTCTTATTTAAACCATATTTTCCCCTTAATGAAAATACAGAATTTTCCTCTTCTGTGGTGAAAAATGTCAGCTCTTCATTTTGCCTTGAAATAAAAACAAATTCCAACACATTAGAAGATGAAGAAAGAACTGAAAAGGATAGGTGAAACACGTCTTTCACCTTTCTTACAGATGATAGACATTAGCAATTTGGAAATATGTTTTCATACAGATAGCCTGAAAGCTGAGGATACCACTGTGAAAAATGACATGATATGGAAAGGCAAAATATAAAACCTGATCTCTGTATTTATTTTTTCTCATTTTAGATGTTTCAATTTAAAGAAAGAATAGAAATTGCTTTTGATTTCCTACAAATTTAAAATAGAGACTAGCAAATACCTTTTAATTTTATATACACCAAACTTGTGGAACCAGAGACCACTGTATGTCATCTGAATAAAGGAACTTTGCCTTAAGTAGTGGGACTAGAAATAAATATTGAAAAATTATAATGCAATATTCATTTTTCAAGTCTTCAGTAAACAACTAAATTCAGAGGGTTTTTTCTTTGGGGGTGCGGTTTTTTTCATTTCTTTTTTTAATTTTGTTTGTGTTTTTGTGGGGGTGTCAGGGAGTGGAGGTTGTGGTGTTTTGGGGTTTTTTTGGTTGGTTGGGTTTGGTTTTGGGGTTTCTTCCCTTAAACTTGAGGAATAATCTTCTGTGAAAGTGATACCACTTGTAGTACATTATCTTGTATCTTAATAATGATCAGTGTTGGAAAGCCTGCATAAGAGTAAATGATCACTGATCCATATTCTTACTTCTTCCATTACTTTCAAAATCTGTGTCACCACTCATATGTCCTTCATTCATACCTGTCCCATTGTAAAAAGTCATATATGGCTCTAGTTAAGATTATGGCAAGGAACAGCCTGAGTTCCTTCACGGATATGGGTAGATGTCCTGACCTTCTCCCCAAACTTTATTACTTTGGGGATTCTCTAGATTATACCTACCAAAAGAGGCAGTTTAGTGGACGATTTTAGTAGACAATGAGAGAAAAAAATTATTAACTAAATTGAGAACACTTTGCATTATTAAACTGAAAAAAAAACAGGGAAAAAGTTTTAGGTCTGTATTTCCTGCCTTGGTCCTTTTCCATTGATTAGTAAACCACATCCAGTGATAATTCTTTGATTCTTTGATTCTTGATTGTAATCATAATTCATATATTTTCTACCAGTACATTTTTACCTGATATCTCAAAATAAAAATACCTACAGATTAATTCTAATAATCAAAATTTACAATGGCCATTCATATCCTGGTTAAAGCTGTGTGTATAAAACTTATTTTTCCCACAGCTTTATTGTTGCTCGTGCAAATAGTAAGTATGTTATAAAGATTGGATTTCAATTTTGGGTTCCTCTGACTTGTATACAGAAAGGATAGGCTTCTTTGTAGTTTTTTAAATGAAAAAAATGGCTTGCCTTTTTTATGTTGCTTCCTTCCCAGAAATTGTTATAGAATAATAATTCAGTTAATCTTTCAGGCAGCTAAAACTCCTAGTGAATGATGCATCATGCATGTCACTAAGGTTTTCCTTTCTGAAAGTTTTGGAAAATGTTATTAATTTAATCATGAAGTAGGAAATAATCAAATTGTGTGATGAAAATTAATGGCTCTTGCAATTTAAAGCAAAGGTGGTAAAGGCAAATGATGAGCCAAGGAAATGGACCAACAGCTTCAAAATCATAACACATTTCAGAGCCAAGTGCTTATTAATATTCTGAATAAAGTGATTAATTTTATTGAAAGGTAGCTAGCTAAAGGTGTTTGTGAAGATAATCTATGATTAAGTTACACAATATAAAAAAAAAAGCTATTTGCTTTAGTCTAAAGACTAAAATCTCATGCAAGTTTAAAGTTGACTTACAGCAATGAGAAAGAAGTAGGATTTTTTTGAGATGAGTCAAATATTTGTGGCTAGTTAAAAGGTACAAAAAGCTATTTTAAATTAGAAATGCCAAATAGATGTAAATCTTACCTGAATATACAGAACTGACATTAACAAACTAACATGAGATTGTTCCAAAAATAAGTTCTATTTCAATTAAAATTAGAGTATCCCTAGACGTGTATATTTCTTGTGATATTTGAGTCAGAAGCTATCCAAAAGTTTTGCAAATTTTTCATGTTCCAGAATCATCTCAAGCTATAGACAAATTAACAGAAATAAAATGAAGCTAGATGCCTGTTTTGATTTCAGTTGCAGCATTACTGGAGAAATGGCTACAGCAATACTAGAGCACTTTAGAGAACCCTGATAATGATGCACTTTTTAAATCTGCAACATTTGTTCCAGAGCACCTGGATGCACAATCTGATTTATGTTGGTAAATATTTATGGCAAATCGTTCCTTTAGATCAATGAGATGTTTTGATTGCTAAGCCTTAATTAAAAAACATGATGAATGCATTATAAAAGTTCATAAAAGTAGGTCTAAATATGATATTTGAAATCTCAGCTTCAGAACTGTTGTTAGACCTCCAGTATACCACCTGGGCTCCTGTGAGTATCATTAGGGACTGGAGAGAGCACATTTATACTCAGGGACGCTGAACTTTAATAAATCCTAACTTACTTCCATTTTTTAAATCAGAATAAAAATCATCTGTGTCTAATAAAAATCTTCTTGCTATTAGCGGTCTTGCGATATGTTGCTTTTTTATGGGTTAATTGACCTGGGATTTGTGGAAAACTATGCTTGGCAAATGAACTTTCAGTATACGTAAACTCACTTTTTTGTAAATGTTTAGGCATTGAGCTACAGTAGCATTATGATTGCTTCTGAAAGTCAGAGTCTCTTAGTTAATGATAAATTGATTAAGTGTGGATTTATACAGAGCAGACTTCTCAGTCCTTGAATGGTTGGAGAATTCCTGCTAAAATACAGAAAATTTGTCTCCTGCATGTGAGATTTGGGTAAAATGTCTGGTTTCCCCAACAGGAAAAAAGATGAGAGAAGCTAATCTGCTGAAAAAGTCATGTGTGGTCTAGCAAAGAGAAGACCAAAAAAAGTGTCTTGCGCAGTGGGATGCAAGATGATTTATTTATACATCTACAAGTACAAATAGTGTGAATGATGGGTCTGCAAGTTTTTTTCTTATATACCTTAGAGGTAATAAAATTCTAAGACAGAAATAATTGCTATATCAAATCTACGATTTAACTTATTAAAAACATTAAAAAGGCATTCTAAAACTTAAAAACCTTGTATCATTTTCCAGTTTAGAAAAGAGCTAGAGAAAATGGAAATATTATGGTAAATAACTTCAGAGAGTATTTTTAATGGAGATACTTTAAATATTATCTCTAAACTAGCCACAATTACTAGAGGATGCCCATGACAGATAATTCTTTTATAGTGGTCAATATATTTTATATACATAAATCTATATTGTAGTTGGTTTTAAGAGTGCCAGCAAAATTCTGGAAGCCTTCACTTTTTATAAACTTGTCAGGAGTATAAAACTAATTCCAGTAGTTTTGCAATAACTGGGAGTGCCGCTAGTATTCTTCACACAGAAAAACCTGCTATAATGAATAAACTGGAAAAAGAACACTTGCTGTTGAATGTGATGCTGAGAAAGACTTACTTCACTACAGTAGCATGCCATGTCCTGGATCAAAGTTTCAGGTACAGTTTTGCATTTTAATATTTATGTATGTATTCCTCTAAGCTAACAAGTAAAAATTCAAAATTAATTGTTTATCTTCTAGCAAATCTGTGATGGTCTTAGAATTATTTCTTGCTAAAAAATGCCATGATGTTCACAGACAGCTGTCATTTCAGTAAACCACACTGATGCCACAATACTTATTATTTATTTTTCTTAATCATATTAAATTAAAAAATAAAACACAAACATTTAAATGATGCAGCTTTGAAAATGTTTCATGTTTCAATACAATGATAAAATATGTAAATACCATCAGCATAATCATCATCAACATAATGGATTACAGTGGATCGTGGAATTGCAGAGTGGTTTAAGTTGGAAGGAACCTTAAGTGCCATCTAGTCCAAACCCTTCCCATGGAAATGTTCACCTTCCAATGGACCAGGTAGCTCAAAGCTCCATCCAACCTTGTGTTGAATACTTCCACAGATGGGGCATCCACAACTTCTCCAGGCAACCTGTTCCAGTGCCTCACCACCCTCACAGTAAAGAATTTCTTCCATATATCTGATTATCTTGGGGTGACTTGATGTTTTATTCCCTATCGCTGCACTATGCCCAGAAATTAGTATACATACATTTCTATGCTTTTAAACTGAGCCTGAGAGGGGGCAGGAAGAACTGAGAAAAACTTTTTCAAAGCAGTTCGCAGCTTGTTCAAGGTCACACAGAGATAGAGACTTTTTTTCAACTGCAGCAGGAGAGCAAGAGGGAAGGAAAGCACCCGGCTTGCTTTTCTTTCCAGCCAGCTCTTGGCAGTTTTTTCCACAGCTCCTTTTCCTCCGGAGAGTTGAACTTTTGTTTTCCTGGGACTTTGTTTTTTCCTTTTCTCTCTGCTGGACAGTTTCAACATCAGAATACATCGGGAGGACTTTCCCCCGAGGCCTTGGCCCTGGAGGTGGGGCCTCCACCCCGTCCCAGCTTCAAGGAGGGAGAGGGAGATCTACGGAAGGACCCTGAATCTTCCCCCAGATTTCTCTCAGCAGAGCGGGAGGTTTCATTATTTAGCATTATTATCCTTTTTCTGTGTGTTTGTTAAAGAAATAGTTTTTATCTTTTTCACTTTCCTTTGAGGAAAATTTATTTTTTCCCAGACCTGGTGGGGGAGGGATGGTTGTAGCCTGCCTTCTCTCAGAGGATGTATTTCTAAATTTGGCCAAACCAGAACACTGATTTAAATCTACCCTCTCTCAGTTTAAAACTGCTGTTCTCTGACCTGTCACTTCAGGCCCTTTAAAAAGATTTTCTCCATCTTTCTTATAAGAGCCCTTTATATACTGGAAGGCTTCAGTAAGCTCTGCCTTCTCTTCTCCAGGCTGAACAGCCCCAGCTGTCTCAGCCTTTCTTCATAAGAGAGATGTTTCAGCCCTTTGGTTGTCTTTGAGGCCTGGCTCTGGACTCACTCCAACAGAACTGTCTTTCCTGTGCTATAGAACCCCAGAACTGGATGCAGTACTCAAGGTGAAATCTCGCAAGAGCAGGCAGAGGGGAAGAATCACCTCCTCTGACCTGCTGGCCATGGTCCTTTTAATGCAGCCCAGGACAGCTGTTTTCTGGGCAGCATCCCTATGCTCTTCTCAGGATACATGTCCCTGGTTCCACTGCCTATACATTTCCTTCTTGCACTTTATTTTGGCCAGGAGGTCCTTACTTACACATGCTGGTCTTAGAAAAAAGTGCTCTTAGAAACAAGTCCTTAAAGAACTGACAACTCTGTTCTGATCCTTTATCCCTGAGTTTCCCAGGTGGCCCCATCCACAGATTCCTTAAGCAACTGAAAGTTCACTCCTAAAATTCAGGGTCTTGACTTTACTTTCCTGGCCTATATCCCTTGAGATCACTAATTACACTAGGTCATGAGAACTGCAGCTCAGACAACCACCAATCCTGACCTCTCTAATTATTTCATCTGTGTTGATAAGCAACAGGTCCAGTAATGCTTCTCCTCTGGTCAGGCTTTCTGTCTCTCAGATTAAGCAATTATCCCAGACAGAGTCCAAGAGACTCCCAGACTACTTACAGATTTCTGTGTCTTTCCAGAAGTGGTTAGGGTGAATGAAATCCCCCAGCAGTATCAGAGATTGCAAGCATGGTGGTTCCAACTCCTCTTCTTTGTAATCCATGCTACATGTACTGTACATAGTTTTAGAGGAACAAGTCATAATTCATTTGAGACATTTCGTGGTTCTTTCTCTTGGTTCCCAATATGCCAGCAGCTCCTGGATTTTCTATTACTCAAAATTTCATCCCTTTCCCCATTAAATCTATGTTAAAGTTCTTATAAGTCTGTCCAGTTTGGTGTAAAAAGACCTCTTGCTCCACTTTGTCATGTGTGTTCCGCCAGCTCCCAACAGATCTGGATTCTCAAAGGTCAATCCATGATCATAGAAGTCAAAACAATTGAGTATGGCACAAGCCAGGCAGCCAAGCATTCACCAGTTTAATTTTTCTCCTTCTTCCTGAACCCTCTTCCTCTGATTGTGAAGATAGAGAACACCTGTGCTCCAGCCATAAGGAGCTGAGTTATCACTCAGCCTGGGACAGAGCATAATATCATGCATAAATCTGCTGTTGAAATTCTCAATTATTGTGTTTCCTTTTGAGCTCCTCTTGTTGTTTGATGTAAGTAACCCTTGATGGCTTTAATGTATTCATTGTATTCTAATGAAATGTTCTTTGTAGAATACAATGTAGCTCTTCCCTCATTAATGAGAATTAGGAAAAGGTCTTTCATAAGTAAACTCCTAATAACTATTGTTTATTAAAACCTTTCATGAAGAATACTCTCTTATTATTACTCACATTCAAAGCAGGTTCATGCAACCTGTAATAAGGACTCCAGCTGACTACTGCAGGTCTGGAATTGGAATTGCAATAATTTTTATTAATCTAGCAAGTTGGTCCTGGGAGTGAGTCCTGCACAATGACACACTTCTTTTAGTCACTCTCCCAGCATTTAACTTCGTCTTGTGCTTTCTGGAAACGAATTGGCCTTGATGGTTTTAGAACTGAACATGTCTATATGATGCTGAACAAAGAAGAAGCTCCAGGCTGACACCCTGGAGAGCTGATTTACCCATCACTTTCAACTAGATAATAGAAAGCTGTTGACAAAAAAAATATTTCAGTGAGGAAAAATTCGTGAAACTGTCTATGAAGTGTGTTTTCTATTTTTTGGCAAGATATAATACCTCATCTCCTGGATGATAACACACAATTTTTACCAGGCTAGGCACTCAAGAGATTTTTTTTGTGCATAAGTTGAATTTTAATAGCTCCCACAGGGAGACATTGCGGAAATTGTCACACCATGTTTGATCACTATCTCCATCTAGGTTTGACACTATGAGAGGAAGGAGACATACCTGCTACTTTAAAGAAAGATAAATCCTTCCCATTCTATTCCACATGATTGTGTGTAATTATTATCAGACCTGTTTGCATAGGAGCTATTCTCTATGGCAACAAGGAGAATTTACACTTTAAGCTGTAAGGTTAGATTCTGTTTTATCGGGGGTATATTTTGCTAAGGTGGAAGCTAATAGTCATAAAACTGCTAATACTGTTAAAAAAATCAGGTCCTTTTTTTCCTTTAATGTCCACTTACAGTTGTGAATCTTAGTATTTAACAGCAGGCTGCATAGGGGAATACATACATATCTAGGTCAACAAACAGAAGTAATTTTTTATTAATGAAAAACAAAAGAAAAAAGAGCAGTTTACTTTGCTTTATTCAAGTTCTCTAGCTTTAAATTGCAGGAAATGAGTGTTCCTCTTTGTTTTTCTTTAATACAAGAGATTTATACTATCTCATAAAATTTGTGCTGCAAGGCATAACAGCCCTAACAGAACTGAGTGCTAGGAAGGTCATAGAATGAGTCTCTAATTTTTTTTTTCCAGTTAGACAGAAGCAAAATAATTAGACTTTAAAAGATGGAGGAACGTACTAAAAAGAGCAGGATATTCCTACTCATGCTTCATATGCAGCTGGGAATGGAGATATATTTCACAGATTTCACAGAATATGAAGTTGGAAGGGACTCACAAGGATCACTGAGTCCAAGTCTTAAGTAAATGGCCTATACAGTTCTCATTTCTAAAAAGAAATGTGTTAAAAGAGCAGGAAAATAACAGTCTCTTCAATTTAATTAACATTTTTAAAGGTAAGCTCTAAGTTGATTTTAGAAGTCTAGCAGGATGAAAGCTTTTCATTTTCAGTCCGCAAATAAAGTGACTTAACTTACTTAACTATAATTATTAATTTTAACGGTGGAAATTCAAAAATGTAGGTAATTTAGACATCAAAACTGGAAAAAATAGAGAAATCTCTCTACAGAGTCCTGCATAGTGGTGAAATAGCTCTGAGACCATCTGTCCTATAGAACTGTCAGAAGGGAAGAGCAACTTCTATGCAAAGCATAAGCAAAGGCTGACTTTATCAAGGAGTTTGTTCTAAACAACGTGAAACATTGTGCCCCAGTTGCCTTAATTACGCTGCTGCATCTGAGCACTAACTTCCCTGTGTGTTGCAGGGCTCCTGTGGAGTTCTTCTGTAACTCCTTTCCTTAGAAGTTTAGCAGCTCTAAAAGATCCTGGCATTACCTCCGCTATGCCACTAATGGTTGCCCTGGCTCCCACTGACACCAGTGACAGGTTGGGTAACTGGTGTTAGAGCCTCAGTGCAGCTGGTGTCTGCAACTGGAGCCTCAGTGAAGTGAGCCTGACTGCCCTGCACTACCAAGGGTCACTCAACACCCTTATCACACCAGTCAGGTGAAAGATTAAACATGGGGGCTTGTCTGTAGGGTGCTGTAACTCTCTGAAGGTGGAATTTCCTCTCAGGAGACATTTTATCTCTGTGGAGCCTGATGTGTTTTGGAGAGCTGGCAGTCCTGCTAATCTAAATCTCTTTTTCTGTCTCATTTTCATGTGTAGTATTTATGAACACATCAGCAAAGAAATAAGTGAGCAAGGAGGATATATATCATGTGGGTAGGACAGAGAAATCACCCTGTAGGCAATCCAACCATCACTGAACCTTGAAGGTACATTTATTTGCCTACTAGGTAGATAAGATACACATCGGAGAGAGCTCAAGAACAAAGAAATTCTTGTTTCTTCAGCTTCTGTTAACATGCTTTAAAATTTCAAACCAAAATGATTTTTTGTTGTTGTTGTTGTTTGATTTTTTTAACAAAGTTGGGCCAAGTAATTTCAGAGTTTTTCCAGAGAGTGAGATAATTGTTCCACTGGGATTAGAGGAATTTTAAGAACTCCTTAGCAGTACCACATAATGGGTTAAGGTCAAGCTGTCTTCAACCACCTCTATAACCAATTATTTTGAAGGTGTTTCTGTAGAGTGCCAAAAGTTGAATATCCAGCATGAGGCATAAGTGAGATTTGGGAGAAGTGAAATTCTGCACCAGACTCCAAGCAGACTGCCCTCCAGGCTCTAGGGAACTGTCGAAGGGCTTGGCACTTTTCTGTTGATCTGCACACATCATCAGAAATGGAAAAAAAAAAAAAGAAACTGACAGACTTTACTTCTTTGGCAAAGTCCTAACTGTCTGCATACCCTTTTTTTTGATATATCACTGAAAAACAGATGATTACAAAATATAAAATAGTCAGAGAGCATGATTTTTTTCACTCTTTGTATGTCTTTTGAGAGTGTTTTCTCTATTACTTTTGTCACAAGAAATATCATGTAAATGCTAACCACCTGTAAGGAAAAAATAAAATTCTAACTACCTGCAAAGATGAAAAATATAGTAAACTGAATGGATCACCTATTCTATGTGTTAGTTAACAAAGCAACAGTTCTCTATGCCATAAGTTTGTTGTCTGATGAGCCATTACTTAGGAGGTTCAAAAATCTGACAGGTTAAGTTTATACAAGCTGCATTCAAGCAACTAGAATATACAAGGGTTTTTACCACTTGAGCTTCCTGAGAAATGGTCTTATAACAAGAGCAGGTCAGTTTATCTCCTCTTCTGTCAAGTATTCACCTTCAGTGAAAGCTTTGCACGCATTTTAATTTGTCTTAAATTTATGCATAACTAGATTAGCAGTTTCTAGCAGTCATTTGTTTTGCTTTTCTACTTTCAGCCATCTCTTCTTTTTATACCACCTGCTGTATTTGCCTTCTGTTCAGAGTATGCTTTTGACAGTTACTAATAATGCAGATTAAATTTACTTACTATGATGGGCAAAACACTGTGTAAAACCAAAACAATAGAATCCTACATTCTTTTTCTAAGTTTAAGTAGTAAGGCTGAGACAAATTTGTAAGAGCATTAACTAATTAACAAAGCAGGTGTCCTATAGGACTTAAATATAGACCATGTGGAAAGCTGGCTATGGTGATAAAATATTGCAAGGTTTTAGCAGGCATATATATACATCTCAAGAACAAAATCTGCGTACAGGTCAATTTTGATTTTTTGGAGTTCATTAGCATTTGCTACTAATCAATATAGAAATACCTTTATGGAATGAAAATTAGCTTAAATTGGATGTCTTGTTAGGCTATTTTTACTATTTATTTCTCATCTCTAAAGTATCTGTCATTACTTCTCATTCATGATTTTAAAAAAGCTAGAAGAAAACTGTTTACAGCCTTTTAGATATGGTGATCAAGCCCAGACAGAAGCTGTGGTTATTATGCATTTAAGACATGTGGTTAGATGATGGCAGAAGCAGTGAGTGTATTAAATGGCTGCCCTTTGCACCAATGGATCATTGACCTACAGTATCCTCCACATCTCAGCCTGGCAAAACTCCTGCATGAATCATAGCAGCCTATGCCTTTTCCATGCATTTAACTTGGAAAATGCATGAATTACAGTGACCATAGAGAGAAAACCTATAGTGCCTCATGCTGCATTATAATAGGATCGTTCCATAATTGGCATTGTTAATGGGAAAAGATTGCGTTGTTGGTTTTTTTGTTTAAATCTAGGTCAAGATAGAATAAGCATGTTAGACATAATTTAGCCCCCAGATGCAAATATAAGGACCCTTTTAAATGGAAATAGGAATCATTTAGAGCATTAGAGAAGAAAAGATGACCTTCAAAAAGATGAATTTCTTTAGAGACATAAATGGTATCTTATAGAATATGTATATAATAGTGATTCATAGGTAGTCAGCAATGCAGAATTCCAAATTAGCTGGAAATTCACTGACTGATGTATTTTTAAAAAAGGGGAAAAAAGAAGTTATGTGAATATAAAATTGAAGCTGTTTAAAGATGTTCTTTTTCTTTCTAGCTGGGGCCTCTTCCAAAGACTTTCATTAGACCTACAGATTGCAATGCATAATGTTCTGCTGTAACAAGGGGAAGAGGATTTTTTTCACGGTGTCTACATTAGACACCTAATTTGGGAGCCTCAGTTAATTGCCTAGGCTCATTATATATCCAAAGAATAAAAGTAAGCATCTCCAAAGGGCACCTCAGAGCATCTCAGTTAGGAGGCATCTACCTCCATTTATTATACAGAGAATCGAGACTTTTAGTTTTATGGATCAGTTTTCTTAACTTGTGCAGGGGCTGTGAATCTTACATTGAGTACCCAGAGTTTTTAAGGAGGAAGGTTTCCAAGAAACTTGTTATTTGTCACCTGCTGCAAAGAAAGATCCAGGTTTCTCTCCAGCTGTCATTAACACAGGGACCTCAGCCAACACCAAGTAGGTTGTTTAATGCATGTTGGTGAAGGAACAATAAAATCATCCAGACTTAGGTAGTAGCAAGATGGGGGTTTGCTGTTTTTAACTGAGGACAATAGTGTAAATGCATGGGGGCACAGTCAGTAGACAACGTGGAATGCTAGCAGGGGAAAGGAAGCTGCAATAAGAGGGACTACAGCAGAATCTAGGGTGAAGAAACAAAGCAGCAGTAATGACTAAGTGTTTTGGTTACTGCCATGGAGTTTTCAGAGTTAGTGAAGGAGAAATACTAGGAGCATCTGCTGCAGTAGGCTACAGTAAGTAAGTGGGTTTGGAACCTCAGAAGCTGGCACACAACAGGCAAAATAAAGAAAAACAAATGCTGGGAAAGAACATTCATGACAGAGCTCTGCAATAGCAACCTCCACCAGTCATTAAAACAACTGGTATTATGCAGTAGTGGGTGTTACAAAGTTATAGAATTCTGACTTAAAAGAAATGGCAAAATGATCATCGTTGCATCTGGACCGATGTAGTAATACAGTAAAACTGAGGGACTGTGTTCTGGTACATAATTCTAGATTAGAAACTCACAATTACATACCTTGTAGGCTGCTGTGAGTATCTGAAGTAGCTACACATACTCTGAAGCATTTACAATAGGAAGATAGAAAAGGAAACCATCAGAAATAAATTCATACATATGAAAATATATTTTAGGGAATACTGGACTTCATATGAAAAAAAATAAAAAAGACATCAGGAATGTTAAAGGAAGTGTTGAATCTGACATATTTAGTGATGACATATCTAAAAAATGTCCGAAATGCTTTCTGGTAACTCTGAGTGACAGAGATGCAGAACAGAAATTGGGAAATAAAATCACAAAGGAGAAAAACAAACGTACCTCCTGAAGCAAACAGATCTGTGAATCTAGGCCTAAGCAATCAAGAGAGCATAAAATTACTGTATATTTAGATAACTAAAAACTCATTTTTACTTGATAGCTGGTGACAAAACTTTCTATCACATTACCTTGACTTAGACAGACAGGTCATCCTAGTGCATAGCATTTTGCTATGGGAGCAATACAGGTAAAAGATTGCAAGGAAACTGACAGTCCCTCATGTCAGAATGAACTGATATAAACACATATGCAATCCACATCAGAATGTATTCTTTTAATCTGTATTCTATGTGCATTCAAAAGAATATCTGCCTTCTCAAATCATAAGCTGATTAACTATTGAGAGGTGATACTAAAGCAGAACTCTGCCTAAAAACTTGTCTTTCTGAACTGAGAATCACAACAGAAATTGGGCACAAGACAAAACTGGGATTCCAAGGCTTCTGAATTTAACACTTGAGATATTCTGCAAGTTCATATGCATCATGAAGATATATATTAAAAAGAAATTAATCTATTAGGTCAACGTGCATTATCTCCACTGTCATTGAGTTTTGTTACCAACACTAGTCACTTTACCTAGCTTTGGTTGCAGCTACTGGGTATAGAGCTTTCCTAAAATTTACTGCTTCATTGCAAACCCTTTTTGTGTCTGTGATTTTATATCTAACTTACTTACTGAGACAGAAATTTCAGAGCCTCTCATTTTCTCTTAACTAGTCTCAGTACCAACAACAGTTTTTGTGATAATGATTTGGTACTATGTGACAGTTCCAAAGAATTCTGTTTAACATGCAATAGATGAGGACCTGTGCTCCATGGGGTCATGTTTTGTCACTCTAAGTCTTCAAGTCTTTAAAAATTTTGCAGTTGAAAGCAGTATTACAAAACTCATAATTTAAAACTGATTCATATCCAGGGAATTAAATACAGTCTTTAAAAAGCCAAGACATCAATTTGAACTTCTGGATCTCAGAAGTGAGAGAAAAAATAAGACAATTAGACAAAGAATAGACAAGACAGAGATGTTAGTAGAGCATTATAATTATAAATATTTTTGAAAGGAAGTCCAAACACAAAAGAAATCAGAAAAGAAATGTGCAACACATCTAGCTTTTATCTTTTTTTGCTATGAGAAACAGCCCCGAGAAAGAACTTGGAAAGATTCAGGCACAATAATAGTATGCTATTAATAAAAAATACAACAGCAAGATGAAGGAAAAATCAAGGGACAAAGAAAGGTACATGAAAAAAGAAGAAACAAAGGAGACAGAGAGTGAAGCAAAGCAAAATAATTCATTGTGAAATTTCATTCCTATCCTTTTATTTCCCCCCATCCATTTTCCTTTGTTCTTTCTTTGTGATATTTTGAGATATGAAGATTGAGTTCCTCCTTCTGAACATTGACTAGCGTGCTGTGATTGACATGTCATCTGACAAATGTTTTGCAAAAATTGAGCTATATATCATGTATGAATTGTTCTGCAGTTGACTTCATAAAATTGCTATGTTGCAGTTAAAAATCTAGAAGCTACTCGCAATGGTAACATCAGTCCACAGATAAGAACTGAAGTGTTTTTATTTCAGACTGGCTGATTCATCTTCCATAATTCTATGAACAAATCATTTGAAGTTGGGTTGTAATCGACTCTGGTGTCATTTTTATTTTCCTTAATACCTTTCTTAGTCTCAGGGAAACAAATTAGATAACATCCATTCCAAACAGAAGCAGTTTTATCTCCAGTATTAACTTCAATATGTTCACCAGTAGTGTTCCATTGTTAAAAAAATAAACCAGTAACAAAAAAAAAAGCACCAAGGCAAAGCCCACACTTAACAACACTGAAGTTAAGAATTAAGCCTTTAAAAACACCTATCAGATTCATCATCCTCAAGAAACCAACCTTCTTATTCTGTTTTATTTTTAAGTAAGTCATGGACTCATAGAATCATAGAATTGTTTCGGTTGGAAAAGACCCCTAAGATCATTGAGGCAATCCATTAACCCAGCACTGCCAAGTCCACCACAAAACCATGTCCCCATGGTCCACATCTACACGTTTTAAATACCTCTGGCGATGGTGATTCAACCATTGCCCTGAGCAGCCTGTTCCAATGCTTGACAGCACTTTCAGTGGTTTTTTAATATCCAACCTTAATCTCCCATTGCAGTGTGAGGCCGTTTGCTTTCATCCCTATTTACCTAGCAGAAGAGATAAGAAAAGCCAATTTTGCATTATTTTGACCAGCTCAAGATCACAAATGCAGATATTCACACTTTCTTTTACCACACTCTCAATTGCACTGTCCCAGTTTAGCACCACATATATTCATTGGCCACTTTCAAATAGATAAAGAAAGGAAATATGAAGCTGGAACTACAATTTGTCCAGAATTTTCTCCCTAAGTAAAAAAATACTGAAAATCTATGAAAGCTTTCAATTTTAATGGATGTATATATTGTAAAAGGATGCTGTAAAGCTGCTCAAAGACCCTGTGGTCTCTGAAATGTTTGGGAAAAAATAACTTTAGCTCAAAATAGGAAAGATTGGTGACACTTGCACAGTGAGTTTGAAGTCATATGAAGCTGTAGCCTAAAAATCTAACCCTTCCTGAATGAGACTACTAAATTTTATTTTCTGAAGTATCTTAACATTTTTTGCCTATTGAAATCATGCCTTTTGTAAAGCATCTGTGATAATGCAAAGGACGTCTCTTACTTGTAGTGGTATATGAAACTTGGGGTTAAAATGGCAAAAATGAAAACTGGAAAATAGAGGAAATCTTAGTTAGCTTACATAATTCACTTTATACTAAAAATAAGCTAGGGTCACACAATGCTTATTTTGCTTTTTTCTCTAGGTAAAAATACTATATATTTATTTCCAACAATGAAAATATAAACATTTTTTAAAATTATATTCTTTTAAAAAATAGAGTTTTTACTAATCTTTTTCCCCTTCTTTGTTTTTAAGTACAGAATTCCCTATCTGAAAGTACCCAAGAGGGAATGAAGATAGAACTCATAAAAGTATAACTGCCTGAATGCCATCAGGATAAACAGAAGCAAAAGAGGTCATTAGTTCCTAATTATAGTTGTATGTACACAGGCATTAGATCTCTTACATCTTATCCTACATTAAATGGAATTTTGAGGGACATGAAAATTTTTAGCTTTAAACATGTCTTCTAACTGCAGTAATATGGTTGCAAATATTATGTGAATATAGACAGACACTAGCAATAATTTTAAAGTATTCTAATTGTTTCCTGTTATACTTGAGATTTTCTTTAAAAACTTTCTAACAGCTATTTAATTTATGTTAGTTGTGGGTAGGGAGTTTTGACAGATTTTTGATGTATTGTTTGAATGTGTTTCTCTTTATGCTACTGTGCATACAAGAGTTTGTAATTCTTGTAATATTATTAGCCTGATACCAAGACTAAACTTTGGAAGAATCTAAATATCCCTGAAAATTGCCATCTAAATTCATATAATCATAGAATATACTAAATTGGAAGGGACCCATCAGGATCATCACGTCCAGCTTCTGGCCCTGCTCAGGACACCCCAAGAATCACAATGAGAATGTTGTCCAAACACTTCTTGAACTCTGACAGGCTCTGAAGTCAGATGTGAACTTTGCAACCAATTGCATTTTCCATAAGTTTGAGCCTTTACTTTACATATGAACCCTTACCACACTTCGGGTTATTCAAAATATGCATTCAAATTTGCTGGTCCCATCGTTTCTTCTCTGGAGTACTCTTGGAAAAGAGCAGATGATCGTATTAAAGTGCTGCAATCTACCTCTTGCAGTCTGAGTGCCCCATTGTGGATAACAATAACAGTTTGAAAGGAGGATCTTTTTGCTCTTCAGAATCCTTTTGATTAGGCTGAAATTACTAGTGCATAATTTAGTTCTGGTGAATGGTGGAGAGAATCTTTGAAAATGAAAGAGGAAAACACTGATTTTCACAGAAGTGCATTAAGGATTTAAGCATACATACCCAGAGTCTGATTTTGAAGTACACTGTTTTCTTCTTTTGTTGAGCATATTCAGCTTCTAGTAAAATTCAGCTGAGTCTGCAGATCGTAGAAGATAAAGGTAATTTTTGACAGGTTTTCCTTTAAGAAGATCTGGCAAATATAAATAGTATAAGGTCATAAACAAAGTAATAATTCTTTTGATTCCACAGTTCTCTAAAATGAATAAGGCTGAAAAATATTTACAGATTACCAAGATTACATAAAAATGTGATTTACTATGAGCTTACCAAGAAGAATGCTTTATTTTGTTCTCAAAAGATAAAAAGAGTTCAAATGAAGCAGATGACCTACAAGTTTTAATTATTAAATTTTACACAAAGAGTTAAGTTCCTGTAAAAACTTGTGCTCTATTTTAGAGAGCCTTTCTTGGACAGAGACAGCATAAAAAACCATTGCAAAACTCTGCTCCCCATATTTCTAGATATTTTCTGAAAGTATGCCAGTTGAGTACTTTACACAGGAATGAAACAGTGAAAAGGGATTATTTCCTTCTATAGATCTCTGAGATACATCTCTGAAATTGTGGTTCAGCACAAACACAGAAAGAGGACATAAAGACCTGTACCTTAGAATTTTAATAAATGTGTGATTCATTTGATTACTGATAATGGCTTGACCTTGATTTCCTGTTCTAATTTGTATGACACCACTCCAGAGTTATAAAGGGGAACAGCCTTTTTTTCCAGGGATCAAAATTCACTGACTCTGCTTCTGCTTTTAAAGAGCAGTTGAAGCTGTCAGCTGCAATTGGCAAAGGAGAAAACAAATAATGAGTCCTTGAATCGAGTATGATTCACTGCTGTGGGAGACTTGAAATACTACAGAGTATATATCCAAGTAGTAAAGCCTTAAACAGGGCTTCACAATGTTGTCTGTATTAGTAAACGTCAGTTTTTAGGGTACGGTTTTGAAGTGTTAAAATGCAAAACGAATATTCTTTACAAAGAGTGGTTTCCATGAACATCTCTGTTGCACCTGTATTAATCAGGTATGAGACAACATAGAGTCACAGAAAGGCTTGGGTTAGAATGAACCTTAAAGACCATCTAGATCCAACCCCTCTGCCTTGGGCAGGGACACCTTTCACCAGACCCCATTGCTCAGTGAACTACATTACGACGACGTGATGTGATGTGTGATTAGAGGGCAAATGCCATGATGTATTTACAATCCTCACATCAGGTGATGCTGAACCTTGGGGAATACATCTACATTCCCACAAATTGAAAGTCTAAACCCCAGGGATTGAGATTCATATTATGGAAAAAAGTACAACAATTGCATTTTTACATAAACGCAAAGGGCACCTAAAAATATTTTAATTGAAGAAGAACAATAAGAGAACCTTCAGCAGAACTAGACTTATTTAAAAGCTTTTATGTGAAGGCAACAGACATCCTCTCATGTAAAATTAATGTCTTTCTTAAGTATAGTTTTGATTGCTCTGTGGGACAAAAATCTGCTGGTAAAAAAAACTCAATGAAAAAATTGAAATAATGAATAAAAAAGTAGCTTATCTCATTATTTGTATAGTTATAGCAAGGTGCAATCTTTGTGATTTGCAGCACAAAAACTTTTCTGACAATTGTCCTATTTGTCTTTTTGAAAAGAGCAAAACTATTAGACTAGAAGGTTTAAAGCAGAGGTCTTAAAAATGCATCTAGAAGCTTATGTAGCAAAAAAGTTAAGAACATCTTTTGAAGTTATTAAAAACTTCATTTCAATAGCTAGGAGCTTCTTTTCAAGCTTGTTAAAAGACATTCAGAATTTGTGCCTTTGTTCCCACCAAGCCTTGAAGGCTTAGAATTTAATTTAAAATACTACAGTTTTATTTTCTCAAGCTCAGAGGCTCCTTAAAGCCTAAGTAATTCATAGGACAATCAAATTCCCTTGTATATGACGTGACATAATTACTTTTAAGAAAATTTAAAATGATGCTATGAAGTGTGCTAAGTCTTCTGGCCTTCATCAACCCTTGCAGTAATTATCTGTCCCAGAAAAAGGCTTTTGGAGACAGGAGTTGGTTATAAA
This sequence comes from Corvus brachyrhynchos, assembly GCF_000691975.1. Taxonomy (NCBI): domain Eukaryota; kingdom Metazoa; phylum Chordata; class Aves; order Passeriformes; family Corvidae; genus Corvus; species Corvus brachyrhynchos. The sequence goes on from NW_008236767.1 coordinate 97,866, forward strand.
TCACTAAAAGCATTCTTGTCGTATTTTTTAATTAGCTGATTTCAGCACTTATTAAAAGATAGATTTTCTTTTTGGCTCCTATCTGTCTGAAATAAGTTTGATTAGACAAAGACTTCTTGACTGCTACAAGTTGTTTTCAATCACTTTTATGTAAAATAATTGCTCTTTGATATCACAGTTTAATACATAGTCTCAATTGTGCCAGGAAAAAAAGCCAGAAAACCAAAGCCAAACCCCAAAAGCCCCAAACCCAGAGTACAGGGCTTCACTACAGGTTTTATACACAACCTGTTTTGATTCTGGATTGCATTGTAGGTTCAAGAGGTTGAAACGTCCTTTGTTAACATGTCAGTGTATATAAACTTGAGTTTATTAAAAATCTTCCTACTTAATACTGACATTACCAGCTAGCATTAACTTTGCTGTTAAAAAGGTGTTTATGTGAAATCCAGAGTAAATGTGACACTAATAAAACCTGTACTGTAATATACTGAATCTTTTAAGTCTGTTGTTTGTAAAGCAAAACTATCATTAGGATACAGCAAGGAAGTGTGCTTCATGCTGAAGATCTTTTATGATGATACATCAAAGAAACTGCCTGATAAATCTGATTCTTAGGTGATAGCTGCAGAAATCTTGCTAAAGTCTTGCATTATTTGGTACACCTTGACTATATAATGATGTGATATGGAATTTAAAACTACTCAAGAGGTGATGTAATTGGGTCTTTTTTGTTTACCAAATAAAGAATTAATATCTAGTAGGAAATAGCTAGTTTTCATTACTATTAATTTAACCAGCTCAGTTTTATATAGGAAGAATATTTTGAGATGCCGTATTTCCCTTAATTCTTTTGGTTCATTGTTGGGGTTCCTCCCCCCTGGCATGGGGTCTGGGGGGAGGGGATCCTGGGGTAGAGGCACAGGGTTTCCCTACTCGCTGGTGAATCCTGTTCCCCATTGGTTGTTCTGTGTTCCCCTGCCCGGGAAGGGCCCTGCTGGTCCGGTTATTGTGGGGGTTCTTCGGCAGTCATCCGGCCATGCGGCTGGAGAATAAAGATCTCTGAAAAACATCTATCAAGAATCGGTCCCTATTTATTTCCACTGGCCTCGCTGTCTATACATGTTGCAGAAATCCCCACTGCAACAGTTCATTATTTAAGGTATCCCTTGGACTGAGTTAATAAAGCCTTCTGAATATATTACTGGAGGCAAGGACATCTGAGATTAAGTATACCACAAATAAAGAGGTTTTGTTACAAAGTTTGGAGCCAGTATTATATCAAATATTTCATATTAATAGTAAATCCATGCTAATGTAGCAGTCACTAGGGATAGCTTAAGAAACAATAGCAGTGGGAAATGTAAAGCAAATGTAAAAGTAGATTTTTTTGGGGTGGTTTTAATATCATTTCTTTGGGACTCCATCCTCCTGATTCTTTGTAGGAAGAAAATAGACAAAGCTTAGGAAACAGAATGTTTTTCCTTATCTTCCTGTGACTGCATACAATAGCTGTAGCAATCCCTGATACATGTTCAGAAACACAAAGACCAGTTATAGACTCAAAACTGATTATGTGAATTTTGGTTTTCTGTCCAGGAGAAAAACAGTACATTCCTGTTCCTCTTCAAAGGTTAGTGGCTCAGCTGAGGTAATGGAGGTTTGTATTATGATATAAGAATCTCTTTCTTAATTACACGGTCTTACTGTTTCTGTATAAAATTCATTTCTGTAGTAGCTCATATACATCTATCAAACATGGACTTTATGTCACTCACATGCTTGCCTTGGGTTGTGATGGGAAAAACCAGCAAACTCACAAAGGCATTCACCTCATAATTCTCTCAAATAAATTTACATCCATTTTAGTTCTTTGCGTATTTTAGAATAGAGACTGGAATTTGGACTCTTACTGAATGACTGTGTTACTATTTACAAATTCATGTTTCTTTCTCCATATCCTCTTCTTGGCCCAAAACTCTGTGAACACCTGTCCACCAAATGGCAAAGTTACAGTAGGAAAAGCAACAGTGCCATCCTCCTGACCTATTTTGTCAGCCATATATTAATATAAATAAATAACTTAAAATCTCATGTAAAGGAAAAATCAAGCAAGCATTCTCTGGAGGGTTACAGAGCTGTGGAAAAAGATGTCTCTTAGAAATCCAGAATTAATATTCAAAGCTCTGGAGAAGCTGAGATACCAGGGAAAGTATTCGCATGTCTACCTGAGGCAATAAATAGCCTTGTCACTGTGTTAAACTACAAGCTGATGGTGGTGGTGTGTGATGAGCTTAGGCATCTAGCCTTGGGGTACAGATTCTGCTCTGAGAAGAGGCTTTTCAGGACCACCACCAGCATGCCCAGCTTCCATGTGATTATGTGGTGTGTGCTGTAGATTCTGTGCCTTCTGTCATCTTTCCCTGTTTCCTGATTACACCAGATAGTCCGTGTAGCCAGAAATGTAGGACTGTTCAAGAATTGCTTTGCCTAGGATTGTACAGAGCATGTTTTCTCCAAATTAGATAGGACAGAGTTCGGTGTGAATTTCAGCAAATTTTCTGTGGCCTTAATCACTAAGTTTATTTTATTATTAGAAATTAGGAAAGAGAGGAAGAAAGAGGGATAATTAGATTTCTCCCTGCTTCAGGCTCCATCAAAGATACATTAAAAATCAAGCTACAAAGAGATATCTAACAAAACTTTTTAAAGATATAAAACTAGTTAAACAAAATGGATAAATACTTCCAACTTTTCCTAACAGATAAAGCCCACACTGAGTACTTTGAATTAATGTAAGAATGTTTTACATAAAAAATGAAACATAATATGAAGATCTAAGAATATGTCACTGTGCTTATCTATGTAAATTGCTTAACATCTTTCCTCTCTTGTACAAGACTTAAAAATAAAATTCTGATTTCACTGTATCTTCTTTTTTTTCAATTCCATCCTTTTTGTGCCTTTTATTTACACTTTCCTGACCTACAAATGATGGTAAATTCATCCAGCAGTCACAGCCCAGTTGCTCTCCCACTCCATTAAGCTGTAGAGAACTTGGCCATGCAGCAGTCACTCATCCAAGTGAATTTCCCTGGTAATTATGTATGTTGCAATTATTATTAGTTGATCACAGCAAAATGCTAATTCAGGGGAACTGTTTTATGGAACTAGTTTTCTTCCAGTCTTGGACTCTTTGAAGAAGAGGTGTCATACAATTTCTTGGCATTTATAGAATTTCTTTCTACCATTGGAAAACAACCTCATCAATTTAGATCATGCTTTAATCCTAGTCATGAAGACACTCAAGGCCATGTGCAATTGGCTGCACTCCCTGTACCTGAGGGGATACAGCTGAAGGACCTGCTGGAGCACAGAGACTGTCACGTCTCATTGTTTGGATGTGATTGACGGATGCAGTACCACATAATGCTTTAATGAAGAACTTTCCAAAAACATGCTTTTCCTTAAGCAAATACATTATTTTTTTTAAAAGACTATGTTAAGATTTCTTTTCTTTTTTATCTTGTTTAGGGAAAGAAAAAATAACAGATAAATAAGCATCCATTCTGCATGAGAATTTTGATGTTAGGAAATAACCAACCATTAAAAATGTCCATCATTTGCAGTAATGATGCTATCTGCTACTCATTTGACAATTTATTCCAAAGAAAGAGAGGTTCTCATTCAGATCCTATATACATTTTTCTCTCTGCTTAACTGTTAGATTTGAAGAGGCTGAAGAAAAGTTATGATGAGTATGAGATACAAGTAGTACTGCTGATTTCTAAAATATTGTATTATTCTGTGTTTCACTCTAGTTTTGCTGGGAGGCAGTAACTCATACTGTATATGAGCTTTATGCTTAGGCTTTGAGATGAGTCTACTAATTCTACCTCATTCTCGCACTTAATATAGTTTGTCTTAGGACAAAAAAATATAAATAAGATTTCATTATTTAGGGTGCCCTGGTAAGCTGTTTAACAGAAACCAGTCCCTGGGGTGCAGGGAGGTTTTAAAAAAATGTATGAACTTGTGGTACAGATTTTTATCTTACATCTTAGCTTGGATTTTGTCTCCTCTTGTCTAACTTCAAGAGAAGATTTCAGTGCATGCTGAGATTGAGGGAAAAACCCCAAAGTTTTCATTGAAGGAAATTCTGAGGGTCCGTTTTTTACTTTATACCTGTTTAAGATATTATTCTATTCTCATTCTGTATCAGAATAGAAAACTCTAGAGTAAATAAGGAACTTACAGTAGTGCATATCTAAAAGTGAAAATTATAATTTTTAATAGTGGTCAAAAATAATTTGTTCTTTGAAGACTAACCTAAATTCAAAATATTCAGTTGCAGTCATTCTGATTGCCAGTTGTTCTGTTTTAATAATTATTCTGATGAGATAAAAGCTGGAGGGTGCATCAAAGTGGAAGATTCAACTAAATGCAACATTTTCATATTGCAACATTTGTGTGTTTTAAACTAAGACAATTTTTAGTATATATCATAGAACCATAAAATCATAGAATGGCTTGGGTTGAAAAGGGACCTTAAAGAAGTAGTTTCAACCCCCTTTCAATGGACAGGGTCATCTTTCACTTGACCAGGTTGCTCAGAGCCCCATCCAACCTGGTCTTGAACACTTCCAGGGATGAGGCATCCACAGCTTCTCTGGGCAACCTGTTCCTTTGCCTCACCACCCTCACAGCAAAGAATTTTCTCCTAATATCTAATATAAATACACTCTCTTTCAGTTTGTTCCATTCCCCTTGTCCCGTCACTACATGCCTTTGAAAATAATCTCTCTCCATAGTTCTTCTAGGCTTCTCTCAGGTACTGGAAGGCCAAAGCCTTCTCTTTTTCAGGTGAACAATCCCAATTCTTTTAAAGATAACTTGGAAGAAAAGAAAAAAAATACACTATGGAGGATGGGTATGCAAATTTCATTACAAATTTCCAGTTTCAATTTTTCATTGGGGCTGGCTAAGATTTTTCAGTTTTATAATAGCATAAGTAAAGGGAAGATATGACCCACATTATCATGTTTGTCAGTGACCTCATGGCAAAGACGGTATAAAAATGTTAATAACTCTTTTCCATTCAAAATTTATGTGTTATAAGAAAGATTTAATTTTGTTTTCTCTTGTTATCTCACAGAAACAAAGGTTCATGCACATTTTAAAACCTGTAATGCATTCGCTATTTAAAATGCAGTCATTATGATGACAACATATCACAGATGGCAGATAGTAAAAGGGACAGTTTTGAAAACGTATATTCCTAAACTACATTTATGCAAACTGACAAATAAACACAGGCACAAGGTCAGTTTGTATATTCCCTGTTCACATTTGTGAACACTCACAGACATAGGAAGCACCATTTCAGTCAGTGAGATAATTCTTCTGGATAGCTCTCAGCATCTGCAAAAGGCTAATCACCTGATAGAAATCATTTTATAAATGATTTGACAAAGAGAAAACAAGGATTACAAAGGTACACAATTTAGAGTAAATAATTTCATCAGTCTCACTTTTGAGGAAGTGGTATTTTATTAAAAATCAAACAGGGTTACTGCTGGGATAAATAAATAATAACAAAGGACAAAAGGGCGCATTTGAAGGAGGACAAAAATCCACATATCACAGTGAACCAAATGGTCTGTCACCAAATGGTATCCATCAAAGCAAGCTTATTGATACTGGGGGAAACTGCTCTTGTGATAGGCTAATCATATTTTTATCAGAGTGTGCAAGAAACCCTTGAAATGCTCTTCTCTTTTTCTGCATCTCTATACTCTCACTGAATCACAGAATGGTTGGGGTTGGAAGGCACCTCTGTTGATCATATAATCCCCCACTCTCCCTCAGGCAGATTCACCTAGAACGGGTTGTCCAGGATCACATCCAGGCAGGTTTTGAACATCTCCAGAGAAGGAGATTCTACAACCTCTCTGAGCAGCCTTTTCCTGTGCTCTGGAACCCTCACATCAAAGAAGTTTTTCCTCATATTCTGATGGAACTTCCTGTGTTTCAGTTTGTGCCCATAATGCCCCTTTAACGCAACCGGGGGCTTGTCAGCACAAGCCCCGGCGTGCCCTCGGGCAGAGGGGACGCAGCGTTGGCCTCCACAGCGTCCTCGCAGGACGGCTCAGTGGAATCAGCGTGGGATGGGTGCGTGCGCTGGCTCCTCCTCAGAGGAAGCACGTCCGGCAGCCGATGATCAGGCTGGCGTCAGCCCGGAGGGAAAGAAGGCGGGAAGGGCTTCTGGTGTGAGTTCCAACAGGTTTATTTGCACGAGGGATCAGGGACCAGCAAAAGCCCCGAGGAAACACGGGCTAACCCATTTATGGGGGGGTGAAGTAAGGCAGGAAAAGGGAAAACAACCAATGGGGTACAAGCAGAGGGGAGGATACAATTTTTCAGAACAAATGGGGAAAACAGGGAGGCAGGAGTCATAACAGGGAACCAATTAATAACTAAAAAAGGGAGAACTTTCTGGAACAGGAGGAGGTAATTTAGGATTGGGAGCCACCCAGGGGGAGGTAACCTAGACCTCAGTGATCTCTTCTGGTGACTGACATTTGATGGTTTCAGCCCGAGAGCAGGCTGAGCCGCCCCAACACCCCTTGTCCTGTCACTGGGCACCACTGAAAAGAGCCTGACTCCATCTTCTTGACACGTGCCTTTAGGATATTTGCATGCATTGTTAAGATCCCCTCTCAGTCATCTTTTCCCAAGATAAATATGCCCAACTCTCTCAGCCCACTGTCTTCCCATAACAGTAAATAAAGTAGAGATTATACATTTGCATTGAAATAACTATCCCTCAAAGAGCATGAATATATACAGCTTCACTCTGTCAACAAAACCCCTTAATTTACAAAAAAAATGTCTTCAGAAAGTCATATAAGCAAAAATAATGTCATATTTTAATATGTTCACATTTCAAACCAAATTTTCCAGCTTTTTTCCCACACTTGTTCTATTTCATTTAATTGCAATATATATATATATTACGTATATAAGTTTTACTTTCTGGGAGCAATTGTTTGAAGTCATGATGATTGACCAATATCTGAAGTTTATGCTCAGATGGAATTTGATCTTACCTCAGAATCAGAAGAGGTTATGCAGGTTTGCTGGTGCAGTGGCTCACTGTTGTTTCTTCTTGTTATATTTTGCTCACAACGACTCTTGCATTATATAAAATTTTATTCCCTTATTTTCCTTGTTGCCGAGAACTTTCTATGATATTGACTCCTACTAAAATTTAAAATTGCTTCTCTCTCTGCATTAATGGTTTAGTACATTTTTATTTTGCTGAAACTAAAACTTACAGGGTGAGAGAACTTTTGTAAAGACTGACTTAAAATATCTGACGAAAGAAAAATGACCACAGGTCTCAGATTTATATTTGGATCTGGTATCTTCAGTTTAGTTTCTCCTACAAAGATAAAAAAAATCTTATAATCATGGTTGTTTGTTAGTCTGGACTGCTGAACTCTTCAGAAGCAGAGCTGTTCCCCAGAAGAATAGCAAATGCCCAGGGAATTCAGCCATCTCTACAAGAAACCATGAGAACTGAGGTCTCGGGCCTTTTCATGGAGACTGTAAACATGTTCTTCATTTGGAATTACAATGAAGCCAAGTTTAAAAAAAAGGTATTGAAACTCTTTATGAAATAAAAACTTCCACTTTTTTCCCTTTACCTCTCTGTCTCTCACCCATCCCTAAAGAACATAGATAATTATTGCTGCAGGGTGAGAAAGCAGAAAGTGAAAGTTGTTAATGGTTTCTATTTTTACACTGATATAAATGTTACCCAGTGGGACCATATAAGAATCTAGGTGAATAGACATCAGTAATTGTGTTACACAATTAGAAGGAGAAAGATTATATCCAATGAAAATTATGAGAATGTTTTATCTATTAAATAATCTTTTGGAACTGATTATTGCACAATAGTAATAGAGGGAGGGGGAGAATAGGGATCAAGTTTCTCCACAACTGACAAGCCAAGTAGGAATAGATAACATTAACTTTCAAGAAACTACCATTCTAATCCTGAAAAGCCATTAAAATATTGACCCAAATGTATCCTAAAATCAGTATAAATATGCAAGTGTACTGTAAATAAAGCATTTTGAGAGCTGAACTATTTTTGGATGTAGAAACATCTTTTGAAATTTGAAAGGATCTTTTGAAGACTCTTCAGATCAAGATCTGCTCTTGTTTCTTGCATTGTATTCAGTCCCCTTTTTGTTGCTTTTGGCACATCTGCACTTTGATTCTAAGGTTACACTTCAACAGAATAATCATCTTATAGGACAAACACCATCCAGGTTTAAGATAGTGAACTCAAATGTTGTTGCTGCTACAGCATAAAGGTCAGTCCAAGCAACTGAATTCACCAGCATCCTGGGACAATATTCAGACAGCTAAATTGATCTGAGACCTGTGAAATCTACTGCCGTTTTCAAAGGTAACTAGCTGAAAGCACATTTGGATATCGCCACAAAATCTGCACTCATGACGGCTTTTGAAGGTGTTGCCATATCTTAAACATGTTATAATCTTATAAACAATCCCCAGAAGTGTTAGCTGTTCTGGGCAAAAATCTCACAGGAACAGCTCATTAGTTTTGACTTAGGAGCCAGGTAAGTAGGTCTTGTAGAAAAAGCCACTCAACTGGTCTGACAAACTGGTAATTAATAGGATGCTTTATAATTTGCATTTATTATCAGAAAGGGAAAATTATTCTAATCATTAATAGGGAGATCAATTCTCTGCTGTTAGATTTCTCCTGCAGACAAACTTGGAAAGGCAATATTTATATTTAGTAACGTCAAAATAAATCTTGTATTCAGGTTAGTAAATTTTCCTAGAATGTATTTTCTGTAAAATTGAAATGCTTCCTTAGGGTTTGTCTTTCTCTTTTTCCCTATGAATATTTTGGCATGGCATTGCTGCTTACAGTGTTTACAGAGAGAGTTTACTTCCAGAATGTGAGTTTCTAAATAATAGTTCCAAATGCTGTCACTTGAAACCTGAATCCATACACTTACAGTGTAAAAATAGGCAGCAATAATTGTGTCCAGTAATAGCATTTTGGATTTCAAGCTAGGCACAGCCAATAAATATCCTAAATTACATCCAACAGCACCTGGATGGTTAGACAAGAAAACCAAGAAATTGTATCTCTACAATAATATTGAAAGATGAGAATCAGAATCAGCGGATTTACACTTAAAAAAATGAAATCAGAATTTAGTTCTTGTACAGAATGAACCCTCAGACACTTCCAATCTTGCTTTTTCTCTATAAAACTCTAAAAATGGAGGACATCTGTTGCTTACATTGCCACTTGCTTCAGAATTCATCCTACTGAGTTACTTCCTCTCTTTGTGTCTCATCCCACAACCCTCCTTTTTCACTTTACCCTGCAACAAAATCCTCCCCCTGCTCAGCTCAGCACATCTCACTGTGTTCACTTCAGGCTGAAGGAGAACACTGGCATCTCAGCGCTTTAGGCTTTCAGTGTGCTTGTATTTTACTTTATCCCCATACAGTATGTAATTTTCTCTTAGCTATCTGAATGAATGTAACTATTGCTAGTACTATAAAAAATTTGCTCTTTATTCTACCTCTCTTCCTGTAAAACATTTTATCACAGTTTCCATAAAGGTCTTTACAAAATGGGGAGAAAGAGAGGCAGTCTCTGTTTTATTCATTCCTTCAAACCAAAAGTCAAGCATATGCTCATACTTGCTTTCTTTGAAAGATGTGATGAGAGATTATACCTGCCATATACACAGAGTCCTGTAATGTTGATGGGGAGGAAGGTCGTAACCAGCTTTTCATGAGCCCTTCACTCAACAGAGCACCAGGTCCATTCACGGTAATATTCCCAGCATTAATAGACTGCAAAGATTCAGCTGGCCATGTGATTCCTCTCAAATGATTTTTATCCAGAGCCATGGCAAGAATTAAGCCTTTCTTGTTCACCTTTAATGACAGTGAAAGGTTCAACTGCATCCCGGAGCATAGGTGAGACAGATAATGTAAATGCAACCAGAAAACTCTGAAAAGTTCCTTTCTCTCTTATAACTCTTTATCTCTCATATTGTCTCTTTGTATTATTATGTGTCTCCCCTCTGGCCACCCCTGCAAGCTGCTTAGACAGAAAAAAGAACCCCCTTTTCAAGACTATTTAATAAAAAAAAAAAAAAACAACTACCATAGGTTTATGAAGAAGAGAGAGCTCTGGATCCTCAAATATGGCAGTTAGCACGGGTTGACTTGAACTTTACACATATGACTTATTGAAACTGATGTATTAAATTAAATCAATAGGCTGGATACTACTTTGCCATCTACTATTACATCCAGGCTAAAATGATCTGATGCGGAGTGAATTCAGGTGGGAGTGAGACAAAATATTCTATACCAGAAGGCAGCAATTCCACTTGTTAATTGATGGGTTGTTAGCTTGACTTTAAACAACTTGGCAGCTGGCTGGCAGGCCTTGTTCAGTGGGTGAGCACATATGATGTACTGATATTTAAAAGGATATAACCCACTTACAATCCATATAATCACATTTCTTCCTCACACTTTTTTCTACCTAGTCTTGTCACAGTCAAGATCAAGGAGTTATGGCAATGGAAGAGATTAAAAACAAAATGCTTTCTGCACTCTTTCTCTTTATTTAGCCTGACAGCATTCTGAAAACAGTGAATTTCACTATTTGCCCTATAAATTTCTAGCTGAAAGACTAGGTTTTATTGGCCTAGAAAAGAGACCAAATACCCTTTTTCAGTATCACAAGTTGCTTTTCTAGTTCTTTTACACAGTAATGAGTTAGAAATAAGAAAGTGCTAGTCAAAAACTTAAAAATTGTCAAGCAGACCAAGATTAAGAATCATTGCAGTGTTTGTTCTAGTTTTCTTTCCATACAGTATTTACTACACATTAAGTTCACTGTTGTCTTTCCATTCACTGGTTTGTGTCTATATCTGTTGTACAAGACCACTGGAGTGGTATAGAAGTACTTCACAGTCTTTATTTATCCTTACAACTACTGTGCACAGAGGGTATTTTACTCATTTTATAAGTGATGAAATGTAGCACAAAGAAAATAAATGACTTTCTCAGTGTTGGAGAACAGAGAAACTTGAAGATGTGTACAGACCTGAAGTGTGTGTTTCACTGGCATTATAGAGGGCTATAGAGGTCACAGTTTCACCCTTCCCTTGCTTCAGATCACTCATATGGTCCAGAGCACATCTACTCTTTGATGCCCAATGAACCCTTCTCCTCACCAGATGACTATCTTCTTTGACAAGTTAACACTGTATATGGAAAATGACTAGATGCCATCTGAGATGCTAACCCATGTTCAGTGACAGTCTCAGGAACAGGATCACCCCAGTCAGAGGAACCTAGAGTTGCAAAGACTAGCTAATGATGTGGTAAATTTAATGTCACTTGTGTTTGCTTCTGCTGTGCAGTTCTGTGGGTGCACAAAACTGCCAGCTCTGAGTGCCTCCCTAACCCCATTTGAGTCCAAGTCAGGAACCTGCTTTGGAGGAGACTTATCCTGCCCTACCCTATATGCTTTAAGTCACATTATGGAAATGTTTGAACTGAAGATATGCTCCAAGAGTTGTCTTCAGCACTCCTCACAGCACCTCACAAGACAGATAGAGTTAGTCCAATGCAGGCCCCCCTAAAATATACCTCAGATGGATACTGGTCATCAGCACCTAATGCTTCTGACTGCAGATTAACCTCTATGACACTGAACCACTTGATTAGGTAGAGCCCTCTTTCAGGCATGAGCTTTTTTTGCAAGATTTACAAATTGAATGAACACTTATTTCTAGGCAATGCCACTCTTACGTGGATATTCATGGCATAGTCTGAATTAAAATGGATTCCCAATGAGAACTCTTTTAAACAAACTTGATTGTAAATGCATTTGGGATAGAAGTGTGAGAATTATGATGGTTCTTCTAATCTAAACAGTACTGATGGAGAATGACAATGAGTGGTCTCCTCTGCCTTTCCACTGCTATAGGATAATGAAATACATTTCTGTAGCTACTGCCTAAGTGGGGGTAAAACAGCTCTGACTTGGGCTCACAGTTTTTGTGGTCTTGAAGAATGCTAAGACCAGCCCGACTCTGCAATCCCAAACATAAACATTCTAAGGATGTGAAAAATAGTGTTTCCTGACAGAAACTGACACTGGTGAGGATATGGCAAAGTTCCTGATAAAGGAACCAAGAAGTGATAGCACTGATATCTTATCTAAAAATGGTGAGCTAAAGGCTGCTGAGCTGGCCCTGGTAGCCTAGAAACATTTGATGGACAGTCAATCACTTTATACTATAAAAACTCAGTCCCACTGTTTTACAGCACTAACCTAACACATTCCTCCTGGAGGTGTGCGTGGAGATTCCTCCTTTGAGTGGGGACACCACAAAGTTACTCTTTGAGGCTGAGTGAGAGATTTGCCCCCAGTCATTGGTATGGGTAGGTAACATAAATCTCTACTTATTAAGTATTAAGCTAGATTTGAAACTATTGCTGTAAGAAATAGGGAATTATACTATTATTTCTAACTACATAGACTGTGTTAATTCTGATTAATGTATTTTAAGTCTAATTATTATAATAAATCTAAATAATGTTTATATCAATATGTTTATATTGATATAAAATAAACAATATTTATATATGTGTGTTAATATTCATAAAAGATAAAGTCACATAAAGGATCAATTATTCCTATATAGTCCTTTAGACGTAAATTGTTGACAAGTTTGGGGCTTGGATTGGATCTAACCATAGCTAGACTCCTCTCTGGGAAGGAGTTTAGAAAGAGAGCAAGGAGGTGAACTTCATGACTCAATAGGACTGCTGCCCTGACAACCTTTGCCTGCAGCTTTCATTCTGTCTGTGACAGTTAAAAAGAGGAAAAGCATGATCATGTTTCCATTAGAATGGTGAAGGATTTTAGTGCTAGCTACAAGGACTGAATATCTTCCAAAAGTCCTAACATACGGCATGCTCAATGGAAGTTCCATTTTCAGGGCATCTCAAAATTTCTCTTGAGCAATTAAATATGTTAGCAATCTCCCCAGTGAAGAATAACTGGTTGTGAGGAACTTAAAAACTAGAAATAATATGAGATTGTTAATTTTCTTAATTTACAGTTTTATGATGCAATTTCTCACCCAAATGGAAGCTCCACTCTTTGAGGTGAAATGTTTAAAGATGTCTGCACAACTGCAATAAAAATATTCAAGGTGATGAAAGACCAAGAATATGATGAGGTTATTGTAATTATGGCAGAGCTTGCAGGTACAAACCATCTGGCAGAACTGCTAATTTCATAGCAGCATATTCTCAGTGTGCTAACTTTGTCAAAAGCTTTGAAAGTCAGTATCCATTTATATTCTGAGCTACTGTTTTCAAAGGTCACTCTCTAAAGTGTTCACACAAAGACAGAGAGAGTAGAAAAAGCCTGTTTATTCATATTTTACTTGCACATAAAAGGCAATTCTGAATTTAACTAGGAGAAGAATTGTGACATCCATTCAACAGTTAAGAAACACTGAGCTGTAGCACTTGGGGATGCCTTTAAACATACTGATGGGACAGTACTATTTTAGCCCGGCATTATTATTCCATCTTTTCTTTAATATGTATTAATGTATGTTATAATTTTAAGTGTTTAATTTGACTGTCTGATGATATATAAACTATATATTTGTTTTCTGGTAGTGGGTGAAAATTTTTCACAGGATCAATGATCTGTCTTAAGTTTTAGATTTAAAATACTCTAATAATTCTGAAGAAACACTGTAGTTACCATCAGTTAATCCCTGACTGCCCAAAGACTGCTGCCTCTACAGACCACATAGCTCCCCAGAGAGAGCCTGAAGAACAGTGTAGTCAGGACCAAATTAGAAACTATTTCTGTTTCCTTAAAACAGGAGTTCTTTAAATTCATCTGCATGTAAACATATTTCATTTTTTACTTCTTATCTGAGGAATATAAATCAGATAAAAGATACTAATTAATTTTTGTTAGAAAAGAAACTTTCCTTTTGCAGAAATCTCTGCTGATAGATTTTTATACTGTATGGCCAAAGTAGAAAAGATGTTTAAATATTTCCATTTGGGAACTTTATATTTGGCATATAATTTGCCCTGGGCAGGCACACAAATGAATCCAGTGACAGTTTTTTGCAGTGTTTTTGGGGGGGTTTATACCCAGTTTACCAAAACCAAAGGGGACTGTATATGTAATTAATTTGTTTGTTTGTTTCTTCTTGAGCTTACCTATTTATCCACCTCCAGACACCAATGAAGACAAATTCTTTCATCTTTGACACAATGTGAATATTTCAACCTGAAATTAGTTTCAAATATTCAAAAAAATTATTAAAAAACCTCAGTAAATACAGATATTTGCCATTTGTAAACTGCATGTTTCAAAGATATGTCAGCTGGTACTCTTAATGTTGAGAAGAAGAATAAAAATCTTCATTTTTTTCACAGTCTTTCGGTTTTTTGCACAATTAAGCCTTCTATACAGCCAATATCCATATCTGAAAGGCCCGTATGTAGTGAAATTTATTAAGAAGTATCACTCAAAATTAGTAACAGTGGGGTTTTTTTAACACAAATGTCAAATTCCTCAGTACACACAATAAATTCCACACTTAAGCAAAAATTTAAGAGTTAATTTCCAGCAAAATATTTCACTTAACACCAGAATAAAGTTTTGGAATAAATACATTTAAACATATTTTTCACCTCTGCTATGATGGGTTTGTATTCATTCTTATTGAGGAAATATATGAGATCAAGCTTGGAAGATTCCTGACTGGGAAAGCTTATAGGAATGAGAAATACAAACAAATAAGATATATAATGAGAAAAGGAAAGGTTGGATATATAAACAATGAATGGCAAATTTCACTTGGATTAATAGTACATGTTTCCTTGGTGGAGTAAACCATAAACAAAATGGAAAATAAAATGGAGGAAATTAAGACTGGACAGAAGGATAAGAGAAAGAACAATGTGGAACAAAAATTTGTGGAACAAATTTAAGGAAATAAACTGAAGAATAAAAGATAAAATTATATCAGGACAAAAGGCATTTAGAATTCTGATAATTTTTTAACTAGCCAAAAGCCATGTATTTGATGGAGTTGGTTGTATACCTCTGAGCTAGAATCTTTTTTGCAGATTTTCTCAGGTCATCTGCCCTTTGTCTGCACATGCAGTCACAGTCCAGGGCTGTTAGGAGTACAGTCCAACACTAGTTTTCTCTGTAGTTTTTACTTTGTAACATATGGCAATAAAAATTGATTCAAAAATCTCCAACTGGAAAATCTATGGGAGTTATAACAGAAATAATTTATCAGAGTAGAAAAAATAGAAATTTAAAATGCCTTTACAAGGGTTCTGGCCATATTCATTCATAGCAAAACTCTGATTTTTCAACATATATTCAGTTTAGCAGAGTATTACTTCAGGAAAGGCTTTTTTGTAAGAGGTAGCTTGAACCATTAGTTTTTTGGCATGATTTATGAGATTTCAGGTCAATTCTACTGGGCCTGCACTGTCCTCTATTGACTCAAAAGATGTTCAGAAATAGTATGGGAAGTGTGGAAAAGCAGAAAAACTCTGCCCCTGAGCAGAATGATGGTTACCCAAAAAAACCCCACAAAAAGCTAGATTTAAAATAACAGCAATAAATATTTTTTCAGGCTACTGATTTAAAGGCAACTGTAGCCCTGTATGCAAGGAGGCTGATTCTCTTATTTATTCTCCAGAAGTCAAATACAGAATAAAGCCCAAAATAAATTTACCAGCATTGCTGCTGCTCACTAAAGAGCCATGAGGGTTATATTCATGCCCTCATCCTGCAAACAGGAGGATGATGAGGAGAGATGTGTGAATGTTTATAGGCAGACCTGGCCAATCTAACTAGCCTTGGCTCAGTGTTGGTAAGGCAGGGGGTTGTCACAAAAATAGGCAGTGTTAATGAGAAAAGTGACGCTGAATAAGTGAGAATATGGTCAGTTTTTTCTCAAAGAAGATTTTCTTTAAAAGAGATTGGAAATCACTACCTGTACAGACAGCTGGTTTTCCAGGTCAGATGCAATTCAGTTGTTCTGTCTCTTGGTTATGAGTATTCTTTTCATATTGTCTAAACCCATGTAAAATCAGGGTTTAGATTATAAATAGCAGGCTGTTATACAAAAGTTACATCATTCAGAAGTATCTTAAGAATATCTTGTACGACATGACTTGAAAAGTCTGCCTTGTATTGGGAAGTTTAGGTATGGCAAAACAAACGGAAAATTTACAATATTGTGATGAAACTCCATACTTTTCCAGACATCAAAGTAAAACATTTGGATAGATTGAAAACCTAATGAACTAAACCAGGATTTTTCAGGAGGAAATGAAACAAAACAAAAAAGCAAACAAAAAAACAACCAAAAAACTCCTCTAACTGTGTGATGAGAAGAAGGTTCAGGTGACTGCATTAGCATCTTCTGCCTGTAATAACCAAACTAAAGATTAATCTGCAAAGAAAACAACAAATAGCGTGCATTCAGGAAGAGAACAGGAAAAAGCAGTGGATTTCTGTCTTTCATACTTACAGCATAAATTAGACAGAAAATATTTCCCTCTGCTTTACAAAGATGACAGATAATCTTCCGGGCATACATTCCAAGCAAGAAAGAGTGGACCACAGAGAAGGTGACTGAATTTTATGACTGACAGAGAAAAGTAAGGGGCCAAGGGAATATGGAGGAGCATATAAGAAGGAGGTATGTATACACAGTGTGATAAAAGACACAGCAGGAAATACATTGTAAGCAGGAGAGTATCAATATACAGTTGATTCAGGGGTTTTGGATATTAGAAAGAACTATCAGGTAACCAGCTGCTTCTTAGAGCTTTTCTCAGAATTTTTGGAAGGTTGTTCTAATAGGAATGTAAAAAAGCGATCATCAGTGCTTTGCAGAAAGTGCTTCTGGGAGTTATAAAACATCAGATAAATTAATTCCCTGCTGGAAACGAAGGATATCAGAAGCTACATGCTGTATATGAGAAGCTACATTTGTTAAAAAGAACTTCCAGTAGCTGAAGAAAGAGACCATAAGGTACGCAATGGATACCAAGTAAGTTCCTGACATGACTAATATGAAGCATAAGCAGAATTAATGAAAAAATGTGACAGCATTGGTTTTCCATGCTGTGCTCATTTTGACAGAGATAAAGTTAATTTTCTCCGTACCAGCTAATAAGGGCCCATGTTTGGGATTTGTACTGGAGACAGTGTTGATAACACAGGGATGTTTTAGTTATTGCTGAGCAGGGCTTGCACAGCATCAAGGCCTTTTCTGCCTCTCACATCATCCCGCCAGTGAGCAGGCTGGGGGTTCACAAGGAGATGGGTGGGGACACAGCTGGGACAGCTGATCCCCGACTGACCAAAGGGATACTCGATACCACATGGCTCAACATAGAAAGATAGGGGAAGAAGGAGGAAGGGGGCACTTTTGGAGTGATGGCATTTTTCTTCCCTAGTTCTTGTTGTGTATGATGCAGCCAGGCTTTCCTGGGGATGGCTGAACACCTGCCTGCCAATAAGTGGTGATTGAATTCCTTGTTTTGCTTTTCTTTACTTTTGCTTTACCTAGTAAACCATTTTTATCTCGATCCATTACTTATTTTCTTTCTTTTACCCTTCTGATTCTCTTACCCTCCACATGGGTGGAGTAAGCAGGCGGCTGTGTGGGGCTTAGTTGATGGTCGGGGTTAAAGCAGAACACATGAACACTATATACAAGCATTCTAGCTGTGCAGAAAAAGCCTGAACAGCTGGATGTAGTCCCTTGTTGCAAAATGGTTAGAGGATCAGGGACATAGATCACTGATAAAGGGAACAAATCAATAACTGTACAAGCAAAAAGCCTGCAAGCAAAATGCCTGCATGAGAAAAACCCTCCATGAGAAAATCCCTGTGTGAGAACCAAGCCTGGGAACAAAAAGGGAGTTTGAGGATGTGCAGCTGTGCAGATAAGACCCAAAGAAGGGAGGGTGAACTCTGAATTCTTTAATCATAACATAACTAGTAGAAGCTTGCCAATGTAGTCTAATTATGTAGAAGCAGAAATGCGCTTTGATAGGTTTGAGTCGATTAAGAGTTAACAAGCTGGTATGCTATATAAGTGCCTCTGAATTGCTAATAAACGGAGCTTGCTTTTATCAACCACATTGGCTGGGCTGCAATTTCTCCCCCCCCCGCCGCTGAAGTCACCGGACTTTTCCAACAGTCCCTTTTTGTCCTTATTTGCAATAAAAGGACCTTGTTGCTTTTGGAAATTATTGAAGAAATAATCGCCTCTGAAAATTGCTGCAGAAATTCAACATAGATAGAAAGGGAATAATACTGTTAGATCTATACCTTCGTATGAAACCACTGAAGTGTGAATGAAGGAAAACTTACACGTTTGATATCATATTGCTTTTTCCAAAAATTGCAGCTGGATGGAGTTGGTGAAAATATTCTAAAAATGATACAAAATCTCTGTGGACATTCTCATGAAAAAAAACATGAGAAAAGTAATTGGTTTAACTTGAGGGTAGGTATAAAACAAGGTTGTCAATTCCACTGACCCTCTTTAACTGTTAAAAAGCCCAGAAACTTTAAAGAAAAAAAAAAAAGAGTGTTATAATTTTTAACTGGAAAGAGTAGCCATTATTTCTTGATAGGTGATATTTCACTGAGTGGGCATTGCACAAAAATTTCAGCCAAAGAACAGCAAAAATATAATAATTAACTCTAAAGAATTCTAAAGGTATGTGAAAGTACAAAGAAAAAGCAAAACCCTTTTAAAATCATTGCAACTCAGTGCAAAGATCTAAGGAATTATGCTGAGCTCTTTGAATCCAGTGCTGAGTGACAAAATCACCAGAGATGCTAATTATTGTAAGAGATGTAACTCTCAACTGTTGCTCTTGGGAAAATCTGCAACATTTGTGACAAGCATATGCCACCATAACGCCTCGTGAAGAAGAAAAGAAACCCTCTGTTTCTGGTGTATTTGTACAGGTGTAGAGATGAGAATAGTAAGAGACCAAGTGTCAAGCAGTTTCCTGCCCTGGTGTATCATTAATCTCAGACATTATAAAATCTATACCTTACCTTTACGATTCATCATTCTCTCAAAGTTGTTGTGGAATTGTGTGATGCTTTATGTACAGGTACTAAAAAAACCACAGCAGTTAGTCATTTACATCAACTATGTAAATTTTAGTTGAACAATTTAAATTTGAAAAGGAATCGTGACTACAGAGATAATGTATTCAGACTGCTTTTGTCCATGTAGGAATACTATTTATGCTGTACTGTATTTCCATACACTGTTTGATTTGTAAAGTTAAACATTTATGTCCTTTATTGATATAATTTTTCCATGTCTTTGGAGAATTAGTGAGCACTGATCAATAGTTTGGAGGTTAATCAGTACTTTACTTCTTGACTCCAGTTAAATTTAGTTCAATTAAACAGAATTGATGCTAATTACTGTCCTTATTGAGCAGTGATTATTACCATATTACCGTTCACTATCAGAAAGCTAAATCAGTTCCCCAAAAGGCAGCTCAATAGAGCAGTTACAGTGACATAGCATGCCCCAATTAAACAGTCTATATTGTGATAACATATTTACATAGAGACTTTCATGCTGATAAAAATTAGAAACATGTATTATTTTCAAGACTAGACAACATATAGCCAAGACATAGATGAGTGCACACCAGTGTAAAGATGGAAAAATGTATAAATTGACCCTAGAGCAATGTACCATTGCAACCGTGAATAAAAAGACACGGTTATTTCAAGGTTCAATTCAGTAATAAACAATGAAACCTTTGCTCACCTTGCAGAGAAAAAATTGAGAAACTGCCTTTTCTGAAGCATTTAAAAATATGATTTTTTGCTAAGTATTTCACATACAGACTATGTTCTAGTGCTTTTCCTTGCTTTCCTCATATTTCTTCTCTCTGTTTAGGGGCTGAGGGGTAGAGGTAGGTGCTGGGATCTTACCTGTGCATGAAGAGTCATTTGTGCTACACTTCTAACTAAATGAGATAACAATTCAATACTTCTTGACACTGTGACCATACTTATTTTTTAATTTAAAAAACATAAAAATGCATAGAGAAGTGCCACAAAAATAGATATAATTATGTCACAATAGTATTTGCTGAATTATTTATTTCATTTTATTGCTTTCCTCCCCACACTCACCTTTTCTGAAGGAAACCAAGCATCTGTAATAGCTAGCAGTGATAAAGGAGCAACACTTTATGTTTTCAAGTTGGGTAGAAACATTAAATAATTAATCCTTGTATGACTGTCTCTTCTCTCTTAAGTTAAAAGAGTACAATTATTCAATGTTTTTGTATTCAATGTGTCAGATCATCTGGTGAATACAGCTCTGCTTATCCAAATGTATATGGGTAAAGTGAGATTCATTTAGCAGTTCAGCACAAAGCATATACATAAGAAGATAAAAATATTATTATTCTTCCTATGATAGCTGTCTCAAAAGTTATGCTGTCCTAAGAGACCTTCTTCTCTGCTTTCTTTGGATCAAAACTTTTTATCTTTCAATATTTATGAAATATGTGTTGTATAAGAGTACTGCACTGATATGTATGTGTGGCAGGGGGGTAATGTTTGATTTGGTTGGGTTTTTTTAACTTAATTTAAATCTTTCACATAAAATATTATCTTTTGCAACAACTGTTATTTAAGTTTCAGGTTTGACATAAATTGCCAGGCAATAATTTACAGCAGAGTTTATCTGAGTTTTCTAGTTATGATTCTGATGGGCAGACAACGAAGGTAGCTGTGTGCCCTTTGCCAGCCTTCTTCCCCATACCTTTATTTCAGAGTTAGAGAAATCATGGAAACCAAAGAAATAAGTAATAAACCCAAATCTTAAAAGCACATTATCCCCTTCTCTCCCTCTTCCCAGGCTTTTCTCACTGTTTTCTCTATTTTTTACCCCCTAGAGATGCAGCAGGATGGGGAATAGGAGCTATGGGCAGTTCATCATGTCTGCCATTCATTCCTCCTCAGGAGAAGGACTCCTCACACTCTTCTCCTGCTCCAGCATGGGATCCCTCCCCACAGGAGATGGAAACAAGGATGGGTTTTTTTGATTTGCTCAAGTGCTGCAGGTAAACATCTTTCAGGCTTTGCAATCACAGAGATGAGCTGCAGAGAAGAACAGGTAATAACTTGTTGCTATTTCACTAAGACTGCAAAGGTAGCTTTTAAATTCTGTAAATATTTAAATCACAACTAAAATTAATTTTGTACAAATACATTGCAGTGGGACAGAGTATGAAATTTAAGATACAATTCTAATAAACGCCAGTGGTTGGATATATACAAAAATACTTTCTAATCCTTTCTTCATTTCCATTTTTACCCATCATGTTTCATACATATTTTTGGTGCATTTCCAATGTTCTCAAAGTATTTTGCTTTTGATTATTAATATACTTTGTTTTCAGATTGTGTAGATTACGCTGCTGGTTTAGCCAGAGTAAAGAGACAAAAGACACATTATAAATCAACCCAAACGCAGACAGAATCCTTGCCAAGAGATGCTGCTGCTCCTTTTGAAAATGATAATGAAGGTGGCCCAAAAAATTTTAGCCCAAAGCAGATACCACTTTGGATTCCATTTCTGCAGCCTCTCTGTTTAAAATACATAAGTTTGAAACCCAGATAATGAAGCAGAGGTGAGTCTATTGTAATGCAAATCTCAACCCTTCCTTCAGAAAGAACCTAAGACAACAAGGAAGACAAAATAGACCCATGTCTTTCTCTCTTCTTGTGAACTTCTACTGGAAATCAAATTCAAAATTAAAATTTAATTCCTACTGTTTCCTTTTTGAATTACATTAAGAGCAACTATATGACAAATGTACTTATCAAGCTCCCCATAGATGGGCCTGACATGGGTTTAATCAAGTAAACCAGACTCTTAATACAACAAACTTTCTTTCTCAAGTGTGAAGAGGTGATGACTGTTGTTGGGTTGCCAGTCATCACTTTTATTTTGACAGTAATGGCAAAATGCAGACTTGAGCCACCCTACAATACTAGGTCTAGATAAACTGACTAGGATTGACCTTGCCTGTCAGATTTTCTTAGAATTTGCCTTGCATCTGAATAAAAACAGAAGAGCATTGGCTGAGCTTCCCTTTGTAAAAAAAAAATTAAATATATAGGAAATGTTGCAATTATGAATGCATAAAGAGAGATGCCAAGCACTTAATTTAGGAAATGTACTCATGTTGAGAAATGAGCAACACAGGATTGTTGGATAGGCAGAATAAATGCAGGTTCTCTCAAAAGACTTTCATAATTCACATAATCTTGTAATAAGCATTAGTTCCTTCAGATGTTTAATTTTACCACAAGCAACTTCTGGACCTTTGGAGGTGCACAGAGCACAAACTGTAGTCAGGCTTCTTCTCTGATGTTTAAGTAATTTAATTAATTATTATAAACCTGCAGGAGCTTGATGGATTTATAAGAAAAATATGTGCCTTTAATGTAGTACTTACACCCCTGTGGGATTGTTCTAGTGAATAAGTCTTTTTATCAGCAAGATTTACTTTCTTGAGTAACTGTAATGATTTGCTGGTTTCTGAAATGATTTTTTTCTCATACTGCCACCCATTTTGTCTATTTAGGAAATACTCATGGCTGATAAAAACATGTTAAGATAGTATTTTACCTACTTTAAAAGTATACTCAAAATATATCTAGATTAGGAGCTCGTTAGCATAGGGCTGTGTAATTGAAAGTTATTTTTAATACTTGTGGGTTTGGTGCATTATTGTTCTTATATTGGAATCAATATAAATACTTTATTATTGTTCATTATGAGAGCAATTAGGTGAAGGGGAACACATTTTTATATGCATGTATCTTGAGCACTTGGTAACTTGAGTTACTGCAAAACATTTGCTGGTTATGATGGTTCAAATGCATAATTTTTTGTTCTAATATAATGTAATAAGGTAATAATTCACTTGTTTACAGAGCAAATGTAACAAATATAGAAAAATTGTCTGATAATGGTGAGCAAGCAGATACGACAGACTTTTTTTGCCCCTCAATGGTGTATTGTCTTCCTTTGTTACCCTGTAAGGGTTTTAAAATTCTTCAAGGACTCCTCAATAGTATTCCTCTATAGAAGAGAAACCCATATTGGCAGGAGACTGATTAAGGCATTCTGCAGTCTAGAGATTATGAATAGGAAGAGCTGCTGAGATAAATTGGAAGAGCTGATGGTGATGTTCTGATTTATGTGAATACTGCAGTAGACTTCAGAGTCTCTATTATCAGAGTACAAGAATAAGGCAGCTCTGAATCTGTTCTTCTGTTTCCATATTACTCTTTTTTTTTTCCTGTTTTTTTTTGTTTGGTTTGGGGTTTTGTGTGGGTTTTTTGCTAGTTTTTTGTTTGTTTTTGTTTTCCAGGACATTCTAAATCTGAGTATAAATACCAAAATGCCAGTGAAAAAAATTATGGGTCATTTTGTTTTCTAGAATAACATATTTTATCATCATCCTCAAGGCCCTGTTTAGCTCAAGAAATAAGTAATTATGCAGTAGGTGCCTCTATATTTTGTACAGCAGAGGGTTTAATTTCTGGATAAAGTGATAGTCAACTTTTTTCTCAACTAGCATATTGATTATATCATGTCTTTAAATGCGTATTTAATTTCAGGAGCATCCTAAATCTATTAAGCATGTGCTTATCTTTCAATAACTTTAAGCTAAGCTCTTCATGTGGTTATTGTTTATTGCAATATTTATAAGGTTTCAGCAAAATCCCTGTGAAGTGAGCACCTCAAAGAAATATGCCTACAAATGCAAGCTTTCAATAAGAAATATAAATTAAAAAAAAAAAAAAAAAAAAAAAGAAAGAAAAAGCAGGTGATTCAATCTAATTGCTCCATAAATTATGCTGGGCATATAATCCACTTTTAAACAACTGCACCCTGAGGCTTCACACTGGTCAAAAATCTGTAGGTTTTACCATTTTGAATTATGTGTATTTTGCTAAGTCAGTTTACTTTGTCTGTGGCATTAGACCTCTTTGGGTAAAAGATGAAAACCATAATTTTTGAATTTTTTATGATTTCAACTAACATTGGCTAATATAATTTTTTAAACTTGAAGACTGTTTGCAAAAATGTACTCAAGTGTTAGATCTTTGGAACAATAGCCCGTCTTTAGTAATTTTGTGCTGTTGTAGTAACACAAGCCTTCTGCTGTCTAGCAGCAGTGGAATGAAGAAGTCTCCTGTTCACATTTCTCCATTCTTTTGAGAATTTGGGGCAATATTAGAAATCACTGCAGCATGCATTGAGAAATATCTGTCAGCTGAACCATCAGCACAACCAGTTTAACTATTTACATTGAAATTAAAGGACCAGCAATATAACATCTCTACTTGAAAGTATTAAATGTATTAGTTAATACATTTCCAGACTATGGTCTTTTGAAACTATATAGACTACTCCTCTGAAATATTTTGGAAAGGATTCATAAAAAAAGAAATCACATTTAAAGCAAAGTACCTAGAAAACACATCTTTAAGGTGGGCAAGCTTTTAATTCCTTCTATATTTTGCATTTATTTTAATTTGCATAAAATAAACAGTAGGACCACATGATAATGGTACACTTTTGCAATTTTTTTTTTTCCTAAAGTAATTTCCACTCCAAAAATAGAGTAGCAGAGGCCAGGGGCTTTCTGAGGGGTGGGAACAGTGAGGGAACTCCCAGGGCTGCAGAGGGGGTCCACTCCACTGCCTTGCACCAGGGGTAGTCCCAGCCCTGGCCATTGGGCAGCTCCTTGGGGGTGGGGGTAAACCTGTTGTAAAAAGGAGCAAGAATGCCATTTTCTGGTTCTAGGACAGTAAACTTTAATCCAATTTAATGTCCCAGACCACACTAGGGGGTGGAATAGATCCTAAAGCTTAGTGCAGGTGGCCCAGGGCCCTAAACCTTGATCAGAGCATATCTCTTACAAGACAGTTTCTGACAAGCACGTAGGCACAAAATACCATAGATCAGAAACTTCGACAGCAACCATTCTGTGAGGGAAGGCTTGCCATCTGAAAATAGACTTCATCCACCATAATTTTCAAAAGATAAAGTACATTCAAGTACACATAGATTATTAACCTATAAGAAAAATGTAACTTTGTATAAGTATAAAGCTATTCCAGTGTCTGTGCATTGAGACTAAGCTTTGACAGGTCAATGTGAACTGCATTTGTTATAAAAATTATACTACTTTAAGGTTGCCTAAAAATATACACTAGCTGACAATTTGAGATGGGAATTCATAGGTATTGCAGCAATCTTGGAGATTGCTGCAATTCTAATACACTGAGCTGTTACAAGATTTATTTAGACTCAATGGTAAGGAAATGACTAATAGTTAAGAAATTCTTACAAAAAGGAGGGTGACAGAGAACCATAAATGTTCATCCAGGTTCATTAAAAGATCTTTGAAAACAGAAATTTAAAAGGTTTAATTGTAAAAGCTTTAAAGTTTAAAAATCTCCACGCACTAAGGAGAGTGAAAGGAAGTTATGAGTTTGATAATATTTAATATGCTCAGGGTACCCCAAAAACATGAGTACCATATATTCTGAAACTTACAGTTTCATTAAAATTGTTATATTAGAAAAATATCTCCATTGATTCAATGGCTCATTAATCATTTTGACAATCAGTGGAAGCTACACTGGTGCAATTGCAACTGAATATACATGGTGTCATGGGTTAGCAAGCATAGTTCCAGATTTTCCTGCAAAGAGGTGCTTACAGCTTCCTCTGTGACCTAACAGAACCTATCAGCTGTCTAGTTTGAATGTGGACAATTCTTTAAGCCACTTAGAATTTTGACCGCCTCTGTGGTCCACATTTAAGAATGAACAAACCCTGGGAAGCTCTTTCTTGCTTCTAGCCAGAGGACTGGTAACTGGGCTGGGCCCGTGCGGGGCCCAGTGGCCCTGCCGGGACCTGCTTGGCCCTGCCAGGACCTGCTCTGCTTAAGCCGTGCCGGACCACAGCCACCCTGGAGCCGTGCAGCCCTGTTCCACCCGCGGCCCCCCCAGCCTTGCTCGGTGCAGACAGGCCACTCCCCCTCTCCAGTGCGGCCAAAGATGCAGATTCAGCTGAAGCTGCCAGCTGCCCGGCAAAGATCATGTGACCAACAGCGATAAGTGAAATTCCAGCTGCAAGGCCTGGGTGAGATTAACCCTTTTAGCGCTGTGAAGAGCTGAAAACCTGAGGGAGGAGAAAGAGGAGATGCTTAAGGCTGAAATTCTGTTGTAAAGCTGTGGTGGTGATGGACTATGATATATCAGAGTACCCATTGTAATTTCATGAAAGCACGGGGGGTGGAGCGTTCAACTTGTACTTGTGAGCAAAAGCACCTGTGCTGGAATAAGCAAATGCTGAAGCAGCTGTAATTTGATGAGAAGTTTGAACAGGGAGAGATGGAAGTGATGAGAACTCTTGCTCCAACTGGAAGGAGAAGACCTCTGTTCCTAGAAATACCCAGAGATGGTCCTAGAGATGAAGATGATGAGGACCCTTTTCCTCGCAGGGAAGGGGAGGGCCTCTATTCTTAGAGATAAAATGCTCCCAATGATGGATGAAGAGAGCTTTTGTTTCTGAACGGCTCAACCTTAAAATTGCACCCCAGTGGCTCAAGATTGGACTCTCGAAAGCAGTTGTGGGAAAAGCTGCAAGTCGGGGGAAGGGACTCTCACATGCAAGCAGAGAACCAACCCAGGCAGCTATCTCATTGTGATAATATCTCCATAGTATGAGCAAGAGAGACTCCTCTTCCTAAATGAACTGAACAAGGTTATTATGGAAGTGGTAAATAGACTGAGCATCTCAAGGGTTGTCTTTTGCATTGTCAGTGGGAGAAGGGAGAAAGGTGGGGGGAGGAGAAGTGTTCTGAAGGTGTGGCATGATTTTATTTTTCTTTTTTCCTTCTTTTAGGTCTATTAATAAACTTTCTATATTCTTTCAAGTTTTGATCCTGCTTTGCTTTTCTCCTAATTCTTATCTCACAGAAGGTAAACAGTAATGAGTATTTTGGACCAAACCACTACACATGGATATTGGAAATCGGGGCTGAAATGTTACTCCATCAAATGCCAAAATATACAAGTACCACATTACAGTGCTATAAAAGCTGCATTGATTCTGGATACATTTTAATGGGTCCTTACTTGTTCTTTTATTACTCTGAAAGCAAAGCAAGCAAAGCTAGCATGCAGATTATTTAGCTGAAGTGAGAAGGGTGTATATGCACATAGTCCTAACATTTGTTAGGATCAAAATCTGAATGTGGGATACCTCGTGCCTACTAGTGGTTTATGACAAGTGACTGTGGATTTTGGATGTTTCAGTTATCTTTTTATATTATATATTTTGGAAGAGAGTGATTTTATCCACTTTTGTTCCCATGCTCCTCATTCCTCTTTGCTCTTTGTCACCCTCTACTTGCAAACCCTATGGGTGTGTTTCATGATACAAAAGAACACGTGTTTCAAATCACAAAACATGTTGGTTTGGGATTGGATAGCATTATTATTGGCAAAGCAGCCCTGGCAGAACGGAACATGTCCAATCACCAAGTGATTATTAAGTCTCCCTGAAAACAAAACACCTGTATATAGATCACTAATTGTGGAAAGAGATGACTAAAATCAAAGTAATGGTGAGTATGCTTATTCAGTTTTGCCTCAATAATTGTATATATATATATATTAGACTAAAGCCTGGCCTAAGATTTTTCCCTTTGATGTCTACTCATCCCTGATGAGGCCACATCTGGAGTGCTGTGTCCAGTTCTGGGCTCCTCAGTACAAGAGAGGCATGGAGCTCCTGGAGTGGGTCCAGTGGAGGGCAACAAAGGTGATTAAGGGGTTGGAGCATCTCTTACGAGGACAGGCTGAGTGAGCTGGGCCTGTTCAACCTTGAGAAGAGATGACTGAGAGGGGATCTCATCCTTGTACGTAAGTATCTGAAGGGAGGTTGTCAAGAGGATGGAGCTGGGCTCTTCGTTGTGGTGCCAAGCAATAGGACAAGAGGCAATGGGCAGAAACTGAGGCACAGGAAGTTCCATCTGAATATGAGGAGGAATTTCTTTACTGTGCAGTGACCGTGCACTGGAACAGATTGCCTTGAGAGGTTGTGGAGTCTCCCTCACTGGAGATACCCAAGAAACACCTGGACACAATCCTGTGAAATGTGCTCTGGGATGACCCTACTTGAGCAGGTAGGTTGGATGACAAGGCCCACTTTGGTACCTTCTAACCCTCCCTATTCTGCGATTCTGTGATTCTCTGTCCATACGTAGCAGTACTGGGGCAGACATGGCTCCTCTTAAGGGACCTCAGGTCTGTGGCTGACTCTCTTCTGTGGGATCTGTTCAAGCTACAGAATGACTTCAGCCTATTAAAGTGTCAATTAGGGATAATTTAATCACAGTCTAGAAGTAGGGAAAACACCAGTAAAACTGTCATCCCAGCCTAGAAGTTGAAAATAAAGCAAGATAAAAAAATGAAAGGGGAAGTTGAACAATAAAGTCAAATATAACTTAGTTTCACACTTTTAAATGAAAGCAATTTGCCAGTAATTTTGGTAGGTTTTTATTCCTCTGACAATTTTAAATGGTGATGGTGATTGAATGCTTTGTTTATGCTGTCTAGTTTAGATATGAGTTACTTTAAGTAATTTCTGTGCCTTTTGTTAGACAGGCAACTAGACAGACCAAGTGGGTTCTCTCCGCATATCTCTCTTTAGCCTATTTCTCTTCCTGAAAGGAGGAGTGTCCTTGAATAGGCAGGAGCTTCTAGTGGAGAAAATGCTATAAAGGGACAAAGACTTTTGAGATAACTTTGTCAAGCACAGGCTAATGGAAAGTGTTCCTGCCTGTTACTGTAGCAAAGATGAACTATGTGCTTGTCTACAGAGGCTGGATACAGACGGACAAGAGCCTGCTCCTTCCTGCAGGAAAGTTGATCACCAAAGTCATATTTACTCTGAAAATTGTGCTTTATCAGTAGAGCTGAATTAATAAGCTTCAGCTATAGGCAGGATATATGAGTCGTACATCTGTCAGTGTTTCATGCCTTCCAGGTAAAACCTGGCTCATAATGTGTGTCCCTAAAGTTACATCACACATCTCTGAGAAGATTTATCTCCCAAATTATAAGATGAAGAGAAAAAAGAGAGGCTTTTCACTGGATAAATTTCCAGGCTGTCCTCACCCATAAAAAGATTCACAAGATCAAATTATCTCTATGAACTAGCTAGTATTTCAGAAATCTGTGCCTTTAATAAAAGAAACCGTTGTTTTATATATTATATAAAAACCTCAATTCAGCTGCATAGATAAGGAAAATTAAATTCCTGAGAGGACTTTCCATCCCTCTCCCCGCCCCATCTTGGAATAAACCACAAATATTTCAGATTTCTGTAGGAAAAGACCTGTACCTCCAGCACCCCAAAACTCTAGCAGATCTCATCAAGAAAGTCACATTCTTGAAGCCCACGTTCTGGAGTAGACCCTTAGACAGTACAACATTAATTCATGAGAGACTTTGAAACCATGTAAGATTTGCTATAAAGTTCTGTGAAACTGAACACATCTGATTTGTTGAATTGATAAATGGCAAAAATAAAAATGGTGCTTGCTCTTTTAAATGACAAACGACAACTACAAAGTTTATTGAAGTCAATGAGAAGACTTGAAAGTATTGGCTATAAATGTTTGTAACATGTGGCTTTGGTATTTGTAAATTCCCGCTGCGAGTTTTTGTCTTTAACCGTATCCAGCAGGCAAAATATTAACATAGAAATAAATTAGATAAAGACGTTCTTGTGTAATTTCCATTCAAATTACATGGAACTCTGATTGCCCCTGGAAAATGCATCTAGTGAGAAAAAAACCCCCTCATATTTATGGTTTTAGGACTGCAAGTCCAACAAATCTCAGAGTGATTCATTACAAAGCTAGGTATGGTCTTGAACTGAAAAGCATCTATAATTTAAGGGATTCATTTACTTGATTTTTTTCCACAGATGTCAAGAGAATAAAATGAAGTTTTTAATCTTTACTGATGTTTTAGGTACAACGACTACAGCATACGGACTCAGTGGCTTTGTTCACCCTGGAATTCCTGTAGAAAAGTCCTTTGCTGAGAAAATTTAACACCTATTTCTTCTTTGCTATTCTATTTTTGAATATAAGAGGATGGGGCTTGGATTTGGTGGGAGTGAAGAGGCTGGTTGTTAAGTGGTTATTTTTTTCTCTCTTTCCCCCTGCTCCCATGGAGATTAGTAATTCTATCCAGCACTAAATCAGTGAACAGGAGTTGAACTTTACAGTAGTAAATAAATAATAAAAAAATTGCACACTGAGGTAGTTTCACTATTTTGTGAAGCTTCCTGCTACACCAGGAGCATAAGTAAATATAATTTTGGTGTCCTTATCTCCATATTACACACAAGTTGAGGGTTTGTCAATATTCTTCTAGGCTCTTTTGAACATTTATCAGTCAGCATTGGCAGCTGTGACAGGATGACTGCTCACTGAATCCCAAATGCAGCAATACAAAGCTCTCATTCTTCAACAAGTTATTACTTTGAAACGATTATTTTTTAAGATAAGTTTTCTACAAGTACTTAAGTCAGACTTTTCACCATCTCTGAGTTCTAGGAGGATGTAAAATACTTTGATGCAAATTGTGTCTGTAAGCAGTACATGTAATATGAATCTTTCTGTGTAAGTGGATCTTTGTATTGAAAAGGAATTTGATTCTTCCCTAACATATCAAGGTCTTATATATACTACTGCTTATCCTAATGCTTATAATTAATAAACTTTAAATATTTTGGATGGAAACTCATGCAGAATGTAATGGCATTCTTGGATTAACACATGGTTTTTTACATAATTATAAAAAATCCGATTTTACTTTTATTAAACAGAAAACCTGCACCACATTGAATGCATGGAATGTCAAGGTTAGGGGTGAATAATTTCTCCAGGACATGGAAGTGCTTACTTCCAATAACTTAGGAGCTGAATGAGTGAAGTGGGAAGAAAAATGCTTACCCTACAGAATTACAGATGTGCATTTGGAATAGAACAGTTTCCATAACATTACACATTTTTCCATCTGAAGTGGTCTTTGTTTCTGTGAATTCTCCACTGCTGGGGGGGGTGAATGAAAATAATGCAAGAGCTAGAGATAAACCATGTTCCCATTAAAGAAAACCATGAGCACATTAAAAGGTTTTCTACTCATCCCACAGCAAATAAAATGTAATGATGGTATATATGCAATGCAGAAATTATCTGGCTGTTAAAAAAAATTGACTGTTTTTGTTGATTACAAGATACACTTTTATAGCATATCTTGAAGATGCAATTCCATCAACCAGATGAAAAAAGATTAATTAATTAATTTATTACATTTATTTGGGAAGATGCTGTAAATGTTTTTTATATAATTTAATTTCCATTTATTCTTGAAATAATGTACTCTAATGGAAATAACTAAGATAATCCAGTTCATTTTCTCTTACAAAAAGAATCTGTTTATATAATAAAGAAAATGTGGTTTCAATGTCTGAGAAAAGAAATTGCTAAAGGTTTCTAGGGAGTGGGAAAAACTCACATTTTAAGAGCTATAGAAGCAGTATATGGTATAAAATTTTCCATATAGCTAATGGTATTCTTCTAGGTGTACCTTGTACAATATTTATCTAATTTAGCAAATGACAATGATATTTTTTCCCAGTTAATATTTCAAAAATTTTCTATTGTCTTTTCCATCAGCATTGTTTTTTTCTGCATTCTTTAGTCTCATCACTATTTTCTTTGGTTCCAACTGATATTGTTGCTGCTTCTTAGTTGAGTAAAGGTTACCCTTAAACTAATTTTTCATGACTGTTCATGATATTGGAACTCAAATGAATACAGAAAGAAAAAACACAAAGGGATGCATGTATCTTTAAAGAAAATTCACTAATAATATTAATTAATACCCCTGCAAGTAATATTTACTCAACTGTAGTCTTATTAGACCTTGAAATCTGTAAGCTTAAGCTTTTTTCTTCACTTAATTAAGCTTTTTCCTTTTAATTCAGCTTGTATTTTACTGGTTGTTTCCAGACCTCTATTGTTTAAACGGCAGAAGTTTAATTATTTCTTAGTTTGCATGTGAAAACAGCATCATTAATGACATTACAAAAGGGAAAACATTCTCTCTTTAAAGTAACAAGGGTTTTGTAGCCCAGTCTCTAAAAAAGTAATCCTGCATCTGCTTTGTTTTATCCTGTTTAGAATCTTTGTGCTTCCTAACCTATGTGCCACAGCGCACACTAGTAATTAAGAGGAAAACTGGGGCTGATGGAAACCATTGACTATGGATTAAAAACAATTAATTCCTCCAACTGTGAGCTGAGTGTTCATATTGTTTGTTGTTGTAGCTATTCAGGAATCAGTTGAGTCATTTATGCAAATATCTGTGTATCTCCAAGAGTTCAGAGGATCTTTGAACGGATAATTAATTGTGGAAAACTTCTCATTTAAAATGGATCATGCATTTTCTCACTTGGTCTTTTTATCATCATAGGGCACAGGAGCCATAGTTACAGACTAACACTTTTGTTAGAAAAGCAGTCTGTTAGAACTGCACACAGACCTAACCTGAAGCCAGCACAGTCCAAATGTAAGATGAAGGGGCACATGCAGACCTGGGGGAACAAAGAGAACATAAATCTTACCAGGAAACTTCATTGACATATCATCAGGGGAGTTATTTTCAAGCTTTTTATTAGAATTTGCATTGAGGGAAAGAATTTCAAAAGATATAAAGAGGTTAGTCCTTCTACTTCTCAAGACATGCTCTCTCAAGTGTGAGAAATAGTGTCTGTAAGTACTTGAGATAGAGGCAGGCATAAGCAGAAGTGGGAGCCAGTAATGAGTGTAAGGTGACAATAAGTAGGGAGGGACATAGCTGTGAAAGGCTTTGAAAAGTGAGGAAAGGATCTTATGCTTGATTCGTTGGAAAGGGACAAGCAACATAAAGAGTGGGTGGTATCAAAGCTTAGAAAATGTTCTTTAGAGCAGCATTAAGAGCAGGATGGAGCTGTACTTATCATCAGACAACTGAGGTGACAAAAGCCTGAATATTAGCTGCATCTGAGTTTCCAAGTCCTTAAGGACACCTGACTTTTAAGGAGACAAGGGATATCTAAATTATATCTCCTTCAGGGCAGTGAAGGGAGGGATTATAAAGGCTTGGGGGAAAGATCTCTTCGAGGCAGGAGTGAGGTTTTTTCTGGTTCTTTTTTAGTTTAGTTAAACTGATCCAGAGCAATTTCTTTGTGGTCAATTCTGCAAAAAAGAGGCTGAAATTGAAGTTTTCTTTACACAAAGTTGTTTTCATGAGCCAAATGACATTTTAATGGATAAGGTTATTAAATTAAATAAATAGGAATTACATTTTCACCAGGAAATTCCAATGTAAAACCTTTAACTATCTTAAAGTGAATATTTTTTAAGCAATCAAATATCTGGCAGGGATTATCCAAAAACTGTTTCTGAATGATGAGACATTTTGCATGCAAACAAGACTGGGTCATGAATAAATTGATAATCAAAAGACACTGGATTTGCATATTGTTAGTAATGACTAAGCCATCAACATTTAAGAAAATATTCCCGAATCTAATTTTTTTTCTTTTTGTTTATGAGTACTGCACAAACTGTCTAAAAATTATACCTTGTAAAATTGTAAACTTTTATCTGCGATGTCCTTAGCAGTTTTTTTCTTCATCACAACTACTTTTCTTTTTCCGTCCCAATTTATTATAAGAAAGGCAGTGTAGCAAGTACATATTAACTGTAACATAGCTTACAGAGAACAAAAAGAATACTGTAAGTAAAATATCTTTGTATTATTTCTGCCTTTGTGCACTATCGAGGACCACAGTTAGAGACAGGATTTGTATATATTCTTTTAAGTGACCTCAGGTTATTTTAGGAAATTTAGCCAAGATTATGCAATAGTAATCAATATGGACTCATGAACTTTGTAGATAACATTGAGAGAGCAAGAAAGAACCTGAAGAAACTAGTAATCTTCTTCCTTGTCACTGATGCTTTGAATCACAAAGTTTTGTTAGTCACTAGAGCTTGCTACTGAAGTATTGGTAACTATCACCTTTACAGCCCTGATCTGTGATTAACGCAGGATTCAAGGTGCAGCCTCATCTGTGCTGAGTACAGAGGGATAATCATTTCCCTGGTTCTGCTGACAGCACTAATGATACAGGCCAGGATGCCATTGGCCCTTTTGGCCACCTGGGCATGCTGTTCATGTTCAGCCAGATGTTGACCAGCCTCCCCAGATCCTTTTCCATCAGGCATCTTTCCAGACACTCTTCCCCAAATCTATAACACTATGTGGGTTTATTGTGACCTGAGTGCAGGACCCAGAACTTCACCTGGTTGAACCTCATAAAACTGGCCTTGGCCCATCCATTCAGCCTCTCCAGATCTCTCTGCAGAGCCTTCCTGCCTTCCAGCAGATCAACACTCCTACCCAGCATGGTGTTATCTGTGAACTGAGGGTGGACTCAATCCCATTGTCTGTATTATTGATAAAATTATTAAACAGAAGTAGCACCATACTGAGCCCCAGGGCACACCACTTGTGAATGGACTGAATTCCATTTACCACAGCTTTTTTGGACAGGGACATTCAGACAGTTTCTTATCCAGAAATTAGCACTCCCATCCAAGCTATGAGCAGCCATTTTCTACACAAGAATACTGTGGGAACCAGTGTCAAAGGCTTCATTAAAGTCTAGGTGACACCCACAGCCTTTTCCACTTACATCAAACAACCTTCATGATGCACCATTACAACTTCTCTATGGTTTAATCGACTGCCATATTCACTAGAAACTAACAAAATACTTTTTGGAATATTTACACTATATTTGGAGTATTTACACTATCACTTACTTCCATCTTACTTAGTATCCACTGTTCAGACAGCCTACTGTTCTCTTTATTGAGAAGCATTTTTCAAGTATGGTTGTTGTCATGTTCTTTATCTTTTGATGTCTCTGGATATGGTGGAACAGTTCTCCTACAACAAGTGATAGACTGCACAAAACAATTTTCTCTGGTACTATTTTTTCATGGGGGTGATTTGAAATATGTGTCATTTTAATTGTCAGAATTTTTTTAGATTTTTAGAGTCAGAACTTGCATGTACCAATGAGAAAAGTATATCATGTCTGCACAGTACCACTGACCAATTAATGTAAAAGATCCTGCTCTGCCCCTTCCATACCCATCTTGTCTTTTAAAACATGCTCTAAGAGGCTCAGATCTGAAGCAGGTGGTACAAGTGTAGGTTAGTGGGTTACAGCCTTTAATTACCTGTGATATCCAGGAGGACTAATGACAATCTACCAGACAGATGCCTGCAGAGATCATTACTTCCTCTTTTCAAAGACTAATTATCTCTAGCACGATGAACTATGTCATTTAGCATATAGAAATTATTACTTCAGTTTAAAAATCAAAAATCACGAAACGAAGATGTCCTGCTTTTTTTCTCAGTCATTGTTTTATTATGTTTCTCTGTGATTGATGGTTTTTTATAAAAAAAAGATAAAGACTGAATTAACATTTGTGAAAATGCTAACTGGAATATGTTCATGAAGTACATTCACTGGGGCCTCTTCATCTCAATTACATGAGACACTGGTGCATGGGATCTTTCATATTACTGGGTGCTAAATGAAGTACGTGAAGCCTTAGGCAACACAGTACCACAGAATTACCTAATGTGACTATATCCTAAAGCAATGCACGCCCTGCTGCATCTTATGACTAAATTGTCTCATGAATATGCAAAATGTGGTTAAAATGTGGAGAATGCAAAATTATTTACAATTCAAATACCATCACCCAAATGCATATTAAAATTAATGACTTTTGGATAAATGCTAATGAATAGGAAATAATTCTGCTTAAAAAAATAGTATTCATACATCAATAATTGATGTATTTTTCTTTTGAAACTAAGTAGCTTCATTTCCAGTTAGACTAGAAACCATAATACACTAGTTATTTGTACTAAATGGTCCTTTATCAGAACTTATATTTATGCCTACATATTGCTTTTCTGTTTCTCAGCATGACCTCAGTCAGAATTATTTTATGCATAATTAGTTTTTGCACATACAGATCAATACCTTGGCACAAACACTATACACGTCTAGACTGGGCATGCCAACTGCTCAGAATTCGTAATACAGGTATCGACCAAAAAGAGAAAAGTAGACGTGTTTCAGCATGTTTGTGTGTATGTGTACTCTTTGGGGGGTTGGATGGAGTTCTGAATTATGAAAAAAACCCCCATGAAGTCAGGAAATTTCTGAAGTTATCACTTTAAAATGCACACTTACACTCAACACTGGAATACCATGAGTCAACATCTACCATATGTGATTCTGCTTGTCACATCAGTTTCTTCTACATGTGGTTTTGTAATGGATAAGAAGCCAAATCACTGGCTCCCAGTGTGCAAAATGGTTACTTGCTTTAGTTCAAGTCAGATAATTTAACATGTAATATGGTTCAGTAGAAAATATCCTAAGCAGGAAAGAGATGACTAGTCATACAGACATGTTCATAAATAATTAGAATCACTGAGAAGCATGAAGAGAGTTCCTTTTTAGCAAATATACCATGTTCTGCTTTTAAAATTCCCAGTTAAGAATGGATTCAACACACTTCTTGAATCACTTAGGTGAACAAATGCAAGAACAGGAACTAAATGAAATAAGAGTATCCTCCATTTCACTTTTCATTAAAACTGAACTTTAATTTCAGCTTTAGGGAACACAGGTAAAAAAAGGTCAGATTTTTGTAGGTAATGTAATCTGCAAAATCTCATTACTTCATTATGGTTTGGGCAGACTTTTTAGAGAGACCAGATATAGCAGAGTCATTTCCAATGAAACACTGATGGAAATCCACCTGTGCTCTTGCTCAGTTTTGTCTCCCCTGGGACTCCCTGCCATGCTAGGCTCTGGTTCCCTGGAGCACTGGCTGCTAGAGGAAGGCAGCTCACGTGCAACCTACTTTCTGAAACAATTGCATGGAATGAGGCACCTGGGAACAAACCACAAATTTCTCTTCCTCCTACACCAAACTGGTCAGAAATCTCCTTTTTTAAAATCCCATGTCTGTGTTGCCTTAGGCTGCACTGCCCATCTGTGGCTATGGATTTTAGCAGACTCTTCCTTACCATGTGTATCAATTATTTTCCTGGCTACATACAAAAAAAAAATCTACTCTTCCATCATCTTAGTGAAAAATAATAAAGTAACACAATGTAGTGGGTTGAATGTGAGTTGATGGACAAACCATCAGCCACACTGACTGTATTTCATCAAAAGTGAATTTCCTCAAGGCACCAGGAAGCAAATGACACTTTACAGCAATTTCCAATTATTGTAAATGTTCTACTCTCACTCCTTCATTGATTTTTGATATTCATGCTGTAGCTCTGGTTATAGGAGTTAAATACTGTTGCAGCCTAACAAATCTATCTTGGTGATTTTAGTCTGATTGTTAGTGTTAAGGCAAAGACCATTTATCTCACAAGAGTGATTAGAAACATCCTTTCTACCAAGTATGTTTCCTAATATGAAAAATATTTCTGATTTAAGTTTTGTTAGTTCAGGGAACAAAAACCGAAAAACAGTGAAGAGAAAATGATGGAGAAATAATATTTTATGAGACCACTATCCCCCATCTCCAGATTTTTTCTTCTGCTGCATACACCAGAGTGGTCCTGAATTGTGATTACACCCAAGACTTAGAGTCAACACATTGGCATGAAAATTCCTTGAAATTAACTGTAAAGGATTACTAATTCATATTCTGCCATGATATTTTCATAGCCTATTCACATTGTCCAGTGGAAAAGGAATATTGGTGCACTTGTATTGTGATGTTTTCCTTCTACATATGTTAACTAATATCTAAGGCTGACCTCCTGGTGCATGTTCCATAAAGTCAAGATCACTTCAACGGATTTGTGATAATCTGAATGCCAAAGAATCTAAAGAATCTCTTAATCCCATAAATCACTTTCAGACTAACATTACAATGCATAGATGAGGCCCAGTGGTGGATACACCTTAACACTTTAACTTCAGAGCATCAAAGAGAAGCACACCAAAAAATAAAAACAGTTCCCCCAAACAAACCTCCCCTGCTTCCTTCACAAAAAAAAAACAAAAAAACCAAACAAAAAAACTAACCGGAAAGATCCACAATGAAGAAACAAAAATGTTTGAAAGTACGTTGTGGGGGGAAAAAAACCCAAACAACCCACACAAGAAAATGAAGACAAAACAAAAATAACAAAGTCACAGTTTCCAATTAAGTGCCTTCGCTTTTGTTTCTTATTAAAACTTAAGTACTTGAAGCCGCTTAAAATGATCAGCACTTTTGCAGTTCACTTATTTTGAGAAGTGAAAATAAACATATATTCTCTATACAGAAAATATAGATATTTACAGTATATATAATTCTATACACTAATTTTCAATTCTCTTTTGAATGTGTTTGTGGGGTGCTGCAGAATTTTGATCATGAATGAGCCAGGGCAACATTCAAATCCAAAGAACTCTCTCTGTATTAAAATTAAAGTAATCAAAAATATTCTGCATATGACCTTGGCAAGCCTTTCTTGAATACGTTTGGCTTTCCAACATTTCCTACAAAAAAAAGGTATGTATATGATAAAAATATTTTCAAGAAAATAAACTAAGCAAAGCAGTTAAATGATTTCTTTCAAGGCAGAAAGGAACTCTCCCATCTCACTTTTTTACTGAAAGGAAAGGTGTCTGATTAAATTTTGTATTTCATGCACCAGAAAGGATGCTTTCTAATTTTCTAATCCAAATCTTTGATCAGCTAGAAGCTGACAGGAGACCATGCAATCCTTGGAGACAAAAATAAATGAAATATCTCCAAACAGCTGAAAACCAACTTTCTCACTTAGGGGAGTGATAAACCAGGTTTTGAATTTGATTTTGCTCATGATAAAAGTGCCCTAGTAATCTTTAAAAAAAATTACAGGACATAGAGAAATCTCATGCACTCAGTAGGTCATATCGAAAAGCAACAGGCATAACAGATTGTGAGGCTGAATGATTATGTTACTCAGAAAATGTGCTGTAGTCAGACTTCTGCGATATAATAAATTGATATGTAAGTGGTTGCTTTCTAAAGCTAATTCCTCTGATCTGAAGTCAGTTTTATATACAAAATGTGAACAGTGTGTATTGTGCTCCTGTTGTTTGGTTTCTCCTTGCAGTTCATGTCTGTATTTTGTTATTTTTAGAGTGGAAATATGTTCAATTTAATACTAAATTAATATAAAGTAGTTCCCTCAGTGTGTGAGAGTGTGATTCAGGACACTACTGAGAATAAATAAGGGAATTAAATTAGGAGGCATTTCGGCTATTTTTTATGGTGTAATGTGAATGCAATGTAATGAAGACTCAGACTCTTTTTAGTGTTTGTTTTGGTTGGTTGGTTTTTTTTTTCTTTTCTTGATAGTTCTAACCAAACACAGTGTATGTTCCCTCAAAACACTGGAACAAAAGAGAATGTGGAAATTGTATCATTACACCTTTCAACAGCACTTTGTCAAAATTTTGTCTAAGGAAACAGTGTATGTAGCAGTAAAATCTGAAGGCACCAATGGGAATTGCAGAGACAACATTGGTTAAGAGTTAAACCCAGAATTGCTCATTTAGCCATCATTGTACTACTCTGAAACTAGCTGGAAACAGTAAAACTGAAGGCACTATTGACAGGCTGTTCTTGGCCTCCTGACCTTGTAAATAATATTCAGGCATCTGGATGCAGCAGCAGTTTTGTCTTGGTTAGACTGGAAATCAGGTTTGCTTTGTCCTGCTCTCAATTTCAGAAATGTGTTCAGAAAGTTTAGGTTGTTGCATTAAGGTGAATAACTTGATGGAGCTTTTGAAATATGCAAGGTAGTTGCTTGCTTGTCCCATTTAAAATTTTACTCCTACTGTGGTCCCCTTTTCATTAAATGTAAATGTTCAATACTCTGAATTACTTTTTCTGTGTTTATCATCAAAACTCCAAGGATGAAAGGATGCAGGGGAGCGTGCAGGGATATAAACTAATAGGGACCAGCATGAAGCCATAACTCTATATCTGACCTAACAAACCTCCATGAGAGTCAGTGCTAATTAGCATTATGTCATGCCAAATTAAAAAGACTCTTCAGCTTTAAGTCCCACCTTGTTCCCCAAGCAATTTTGCTGGAGCAGCAGCAGGCAGCATGGTGCGCATGCTATCCAAAGACTTAGACAGCAGGATGCTTACACTTGCATCCAGGAGTGTTTGTCTTGAGGGAAGTACAGGAGAGAAGTATAATAAAACATGGGCACTGAACAGATTGGAATAAAGCATTTACATTTATAAGTGTCAAAATGTAACCATATTTATCTTCATGGTAAAAACTTGTTCGCCCTCCTGTTACGACTCTTCTACCATATTCAAAGAAGGTTTCATAGAAACTTGTCATTTAATAATCCCAAAAAGGAAGAACAGCATATCCTCTTTGTGGAGATAGAAGTATCTGAAGCACAGATGAGCAAAATAACCTCTAAAGGTTAGATGACTTCTCAACATCCAGGTTAGATAGCAGAGAATGGAATACAACTCCAGTCTTCTGACTCATAAACCATTACATTCCAGTGTGTTTCTCTGTTCTCTTATTAGTTCTCTGTGATATGCTCTCACTGAATGAGAACTGTAAACTAGCACAGGGCTTTTCATTGATATAAAATTTCCCCAACTATGGACCAAAGGTTTGTCAAGAATCCTAATGTCTTCCACTGAAACAGTTCATAGCAGCAGTTTTACATTTGTAATCTGAAAGTTTAAAAATAATTGTTCATGGTAAGGCAGCAACCAGAGATGATAAATGAAAGAAATTATGAGGTATGTGTTCTGTAAGCAATGAAAATAAGCAAGTGAATGGTGTGACTTGTCACTATATTGTTGCCACTTGGGTAAACAAGCACTTTGGGAACAATCCCCTAGGGATCAATTAGAAAACGTGCCCCAAATTATGAAATGAAGCTCTAATAATGAGCTCAAATTTCTTCAGCCATGGTACGCAGCCTAATGAAGAGAAAAAATGGAAAGTGTTCCTGATACAAGAGTTTTTATGCTTAAGTCCTCTACATTCAAGTAAAGAGGCAAAAAGAATATACGCTAAGGACTAGCTTCATTAGAAGGACTAAATGCCTCTTTACACAGCTATTTCCAAGAAAGTGTATTTTGCTGTGGATTCCCTGGAAGAGAAGACTTTTATTTTGGCTAGGAGAGCATTCTGAGTAAAGGGAAAAGAAAACTTACATGAGAGTTAGACATTTCCAGTTTCCTTCTGGCTGTGGATGTTTCCCAGGTTTCTATCAAGTGTGCTGTGAATCCAGTTCTTTAGCAGAAATCCCTAAAAATGGCCTTATCCTCCACCTAGAAATGTGTTCATTTCTAAATAAAATAGGTTGTCCCAGGGGATATGGAAAACATATGTTAAAATGCAAATGTGAAAGAAACAGAGAAAGGTCAAGAGTGGAAAGAACTTTGTGTGCTGTTAGCACAGAAGAGATACCAGGTGCTACCTGAACATCCAGAAAATATAAATTACAAGCAAAGTATGGAACCCTTCTGTTAGGTAGCTAAAGAAGAAGAAAGGAGGCACTTACATAATGAGAGGAACTATGAAAGATGCAGGAATAGACTCAGAAAGGGATAAAGTACAATCCAGAGAAAGATAAAACTTAAAAGATACATGTGGCATGTAGTATGCAAAAAATAGTCATTAGAGTGAGAAATGATAGGATGAAGACAAGATTTAGAGAATGCCTGAAATTCTGCTGGGAAAAGTACAGACTAATAGTGAGAGAAAACCTGAGCAACGGGGAAGACTTTCTATACTGGAAAGGATGAAGAGATTATGAGTTAATGATGTTGGGCACTGGAGCAGGCTCCCCAGGGAAGTGGTCACAGCACCAGCCTGACAGAGTTCAAAAAGTATTTGGACAATCCTCTTGGCCACATGGCGTGACTCTTGGGGATGGTGTTGTGCAGGGCCAGGAGCTGGACTTGTGGGTCCCTTCCAACTCAGAATATTCTGTGTGAGTCTCTGTAAACCATGCTGCTTCTGAAGAACATAAAGAGCAATAGTGAGAAAAAGTTATGAGAGAAAGCATGAGGTCAAATGTGGAACTTTTAAGAGGAGAGAGAGAGAATATTTAGGTGACATGACATTATGTTATATGTGATATGTGAAGCTATATCTACAGTCTCATGACACATATATAACTATAGCAGACCTAAATCAGCAAAACACCAACTGACTTCTGTATGAGATTTAGTACGTGATCAGCTTGGCTTTTGTCTAGAGTGACTGTATTTGAATAGAAAATTACTTTAGTTGTTAACAAATTGTTTCTCTCTATTCTGTATCTTTGCTACCATTGTTTTGGATTTTAGTCCATCATGGAAGAAAGGAAGAATACAAACAAAAAAAAGCCTAGGGAAAGTTAAGATCTATGTAACTAACACAGAGCTGTTGTGTCAGTAAATATAAACACACAGTCAGAACTATGTACAGAATTTCAACATTATGTAAATACATCTGGATAAGCACACAAGGTCAGGCATGATTTGTTTTTCAAGAGGCTGAGGACTTCTTGAAGGAATATAGTGTAGCTGAAAATTTGTAGGGACCTGTGCAGCTGCTGAAAGCAAGAAAGTAATCAAGATTGTGGGCATGTAGCGAACATTGTCAAACTGATGGTACTTGAAACTGGCATAACCTCTATACTCAAGAAACAAATATGGTGTGAGGACCAGCAGTATAAACTTCCCTATAATTACATCCCTGAGATGTGGGAAATAATGTGGGTGGAAGAAGAGATTCAGACTGTAAATCCTTTTTTTTTCTTTTTTTTTTTGTAATTCAAGCAAACACTTAGATAAGTGGTAGATCCCACAATTTAGACATGTGCACTCTGGAAAGCAGACTTACAATATTAATTTTATAGAGGAATGAACAACTATAATAATGACTTTAGTGTTTGTTGGTTTCAGCCAGATTTGGACTATTGACTCAGACAGGAGAAGATTAATTTACGACCAAACTTTTTCAAGTAGTGTAGAACATGGAGACTTAATTGATTACATTTTTCATAAATAAAACAAGACAACACTGGTGAAAATGATCTCAAATTATTTTGTATTTCCTAAACTAATGGCTGTTTTCTGTAGGTTTATCCTAGAAGCAAAACCATAGTTCAAATTTAGCCAGTAAGGACTTTTTTTTGTCCTTAGCTCCCGCTAATACTGCAGGGATAAAAATACACAGCAGTAATGGAAAGGAAAGAGTATTGCTATGTAATAATTTAATTATTTACTGAAATTATTATTTTATTATCAATTAATTATAAAATAATAAACATAAGACAGACTTTCCAGGGGAGTTTTTCAAAGAGTTACCATTCAAAAATTAGGAAATACAAAAAATGTTACAGCAACACTACCAATATCATAATCAGCTGAGTATGCTTATTTCTTAACTCCGCTTAAAATCCTGAGTCTCAAAGTGATTATCATTTCAGCTGTGTTTTACCACATGCTGTGTTTGCATTTTTGGGTACATCACGTATGTACCATGCTGTTCTCACCTGTAAAATAGTGATAACTCTAGTTCTTTACCTCAGAGACATAGTAATTCTTCATCTTTTAATATTTTATTTAGCATTTTGCCTGGAAGACACTCATTGGGTGTCTCAGTTTTGAAAGACAGGTGTCTGCTAAGGAAGGCAGAAGCCCCCCCTTGAAGTGGCAGATATAACCCCTTTTCCCTCTAAGTTATTATATTTTGAAATCAAGGGCCTTTAGGCGAAGATGTGGGAAATAGGAATAACAGTTCTTTACTATATATATATATATATGTATATAACCAGTCAAACAAAACAACAACAACTATGGCAGTAACAGCAAACACAAACCCAGTCCCAGCCTTCTCGGCTGTCAGGCTATTTCCCCTCGGGTGCAGTTCCGCTCGCAGCCGGCAGGGGCGCTGGCGGCTCCCGGTGAGCAGGGCAGGTGCGATGGTTCCCCCGCGGCTGCAGGGG
>NW_008236767.1:142676-143701 GCF_000691975.1 Corvus brachyrhynchos
GACGCTCAGAGCGAACTGACCCCACACCCAGGTGTAGACAAA
This sequence comes from Corvus brachyrhynchos, assembly GCF_000691975.1. Taxonomy (NCBI): domain Eukaryota; kingdom Metazoa; phylum Chordata; class Aves; order Passeriformes; family Corvidae; genus Corvus; species Corvus brachyrhynchos. The sequence goes on from NW_008236767.1 coordinate 142,719, forward strand.
GGAGTAGCCAGGCCCGCCCCACTCCCCTTTTTGTCTTTCTTAAGTACAGCTATTTGTCCCCTAGCAACATGCATATGGGAAAAAATTCCTTTAACAGAAAAAAAACTAAGACTAAACTGAAACCCCAACATTGGGGCATTTAACAAAAAAAAAAAAAAAAGAAAAAAATTGTGTCACTTTATGGCAAAGGAAGACTGGAACCTTAGATGACAGACCTACATCAATCTTGTTCTTGTCCATTATTTTAATTAAATTAATGGGACTTCCATGTGTATTGTGGACATCAACAAGCATTTTTCCCATGAAAGTCTCCTCCACCACTTCATGCACACCACACTACACCAGAGACCTCTTGCACTGTATCATCATCTTGTTTCAGCAATCGGTGCTTGTTGACAACTGGGTTCTAACCCCTATTGCCAGTATTGCTGATCAGAATCAGCAAGCTTGCTTTGTCCTGTGGATCAAATCAGACTAGCTCAACCCAGCTGCACTTTCCTTTGCAACAGAGTAGATTCTCCATACTTAAATAACACCTTTTAAGATAATCCCCCTAAGGTAAGTCAATTGGTTGGACCACATACATATAACCCAGAATCAATTGTGAATGTTAGTGGAAATCATGTAAGCACACATGTCAGAGATTTTCAGTCTGGACAAAAGAATAGTCAGTTTTTTCTCCCTCATTTTCCCATTAAAAAAAACACCACCAAGACAAAAAACCAAAACCACCACCAACAACAAAAACCAGCCCCAACACATCAGGGAGAGATGCATGATTTATCTGCCCCCAAAAACCAGAAGCTGTCATGCCATGTTAGGTTTTTCCAATGGACCTCTTCCTTTTGAGTTCTAGAAAACTTGCAGAAATTTTGCTTCAAAATAGACATTTTAAATATCATTTGTTAAAAAAAATAATGAACTCTCACTAGAAATATAGACAGAAAAAGCAAAATCTTTTATCTTCTGCACAACCTTCCATT
>NW_008236767.1:143718-166142 GCF_000691975.1 Corvus brachyrhynchos
TGCTGAGCTGAGCAGGTTTTATTCACCCAGTGAAAGCCAGAATGTTATCCAGATTTACACCTTTTCCCAAAATTTGCAGATATTTCAGATATTTCCCATGTAAAAGATGTTGTTAAATAATGTAGAATTTGACTAACTGTTCTGTATGAGAGCAAAGATTCTGAATATTAATCCAACAGAGGCTTTAGAGAATTCAGGAAATTGTGGTGGATTTAGGTCTGAATAGTTAAATGAGAAGAGAGGATCACACTCTATGCAACTGCTGCAATAAATGGAGCTCAGGAGAAAAACCCAAACTGTCAACAACTTTGCCCTAAACAGGCAACAAATGTGGAGTGGGTGTGAACAATGAGAAGTATGGATCAGCCTCATAAAAAAAAAAAAAAAAGTGAAAAAAAGGACATTCCTGAAAAACAAGAAATCTAGGATATAATACCAAAAACAGTTGTGGTGAAAATATAATAATTGTTTCCAAAAGAACAATCACAAGAGAGCAATAAACCTTTTTAATCCCCCCATAATTTTCAAAGATCTATGTTCCCTATGGAAACAGAGATATAAAGCCTGCTAACCTTAAGAATATAAAAAATATCAAAAGCGTAAAAGGTCACATAATGTTCCAGAAGAAGCTTGAAGCTTTACCTTCATATTAGCAAAAGAAAAAAATCAGCTTAATTCTTTCATGGTAGTGACTTAGAAAGAAGCTTTTTAAACCAGTCCCCAAAATGTAAAAATGATATTCAAAGACAGGATGTCATTTTCAAAATCAGATTGGAACAGGGTTACTTAATTAAAAGAGACAAATTAAAAATAGGAAATAGTACAGCTGGCACCTAGGAAAAATAAAAAGGGGGGATGTGAAGCACGTCAGTAAATGTTAAAAAAAAAGAAAAAAGAAAGAGACGAAAAAGTTCTCAGTAGATGTGGACATCAAAAAAGAATAAATGTGGGAATTTGGAAAATAATTTCTTGTAGACATGTGGGCTATAATTTTAACAGCAGAAATTGCATTAAGTATAGACAGAAAGAAAAAAAGAAAAAGCTCGTTATCAAATATTAGCTTTGAAGTATGGGGCTATGACAAAGGTACTGTACTGGATGAAAGCCAGCAATATTCAAGGCTTAATAATTCAGAATTTCTCTCCAAGGCACTCTCTAAAGCTGTATCAATCAAAACAAAAATGCATTTAGAAATAGGGTACATATGCAGAGCAAAAGACCATGAAAGCAGTCTGAATATAGAAAAGCTGGAAAACCTCCTGTCCAATTCACTTAAACAGAAGCTCTCATTAAATGTTTCCTGAATGCGTGCAACTAAGCTTATGGGCAGTGTAAGATGACAATATGTAGTCTTTGTTATTTTTTATTTTATTTTTCCTGATGGACTGGGAGATGAGAAAGAAATATCATCTTAACAGTCAAATAAAAGAACTACAGTGTATAATATTGAAGGTTTCACTGGGTTCAGTATGTCCTGTGGGACTTAATTGCAAGGCAATTAAGGTGTAAAGCACTCACAATTCCACTTTTTCTTTCATTTTATTGGGAAAAGGTATCTTTATTTCTCAGCTTAGAGCTGCATAGTGTGGATGATGATGCCCCATCAGACTGCCCTGAGTTGCAAGGCACTGGGAATCTTGCAGCTGAACTTCAGGCTGTCTCACACTAATAATTTTCCTTTTCTAAAACATTTTAAAAACAAGAACAAAGTACTCCTGCTACACTTTCTAGGCTAATATCTACAAAGCTACTGAATAGGAACAGACAGACAAGAACATTTTTTCCAAGCCTTAGTTGATAATTACATTTCTAATGAATGGCTGTGAATGCTGAAAATTTCTGAAAATCAGGCTCTTTGTCCTAAATAACAAACTGTTCAACCAAGAATTTTCCATACATGAAATCCTTTCCTGTCCATGCTGCAATCAGAAAGACCATAACTTTCTTCCTCTGCTCCTCTGTACTTTGTTTATTCTCTACCTACTTCCTGCTTTTACACCTTTTCTGCTCTATTCCCATTTTTATTTCTCCTTCTTCTATAGTGCTCTTCTTGGCAGAAGTCTATTCCATATACCTGTTCTGTTGAACACAGCCACTAATGGTAGCAATTCCTTTTGTTTTCTATCTTCTCTCCATCAGAGTGAATAAAATATATGACAAAAGTCTTAACAAACAGAGGCATTTTTCCAATCCTCGAAGCATTGTGACACACCAATTTGATTACAGAAGCACATGAAATGAACACACAAATTTAGGAAAATCTATATTGAACCCCTATTCTAAAAGAAAAGAGTGAAGAGATAAAACTTCTTTCCTTTGACAGCATGTTAACATGGTCCAGATTCCTATTTGCCAGCAGGATGGAAAATAGAACTATATGGGGAAAGATGTGAACAAAGGAAGCTGAGGTCAAGCCTTGTACTATGTCAAGGACCTCAAACGTAAAAAGAGATGTAGCTCCATGCATCCCAAATAGAAAGAGGTAAAAAACCTGTACATGAAAACAAAAGCCCAAATCCAGTTTAATAATAGATATTTTCTTCAATGGACTCTCTTCCAGTTCACTTTTATTTTTAGGAAGCTGGTGTCTTACCAGTCGCTGGAGCTGGACTTGCACACAGTAACAGTTAGTTACTACATACCTAATGCAAGTAACTCTGAGGAGATTTTGGTGGGACATGTTCCAAGTTTGCAGAGATTATTGTTTCATAAATAATTTAAAATTACACAAGAAGTAGCTCATCTATACAAATTGAAAGTTTCCACCAAATACCTTGTTATTAGTTTCCTTACGTTCATTTCAGCTCTTTAATTAGGCATTTAGCTTCCTTCTCTTTTCTCACTTTCTGTAATTATCTGAACACTTAGGGCAGATTACAAAGATGTCTATACAGACAGCCTACCACGAAGCCCTGTGAGCTGCCTCTTCAAGCCTTGCAATCAGGGATCTCTTACACTCAGTTAACTAGAGCTGGAAAGTAGAAGCTAGACCCTATCCAGAAATCTGTACCTGAGCTCTACAGCTAAGCTCTGTAGGTACAAGACAGAGGTAATTGCAGAGCCACTGATGGTCAGATTGTCTGCATACATTGCAACAGGCTGGCAGGGTTTACTTGTTGCTTACATGAAAGGATGATGCCTGTTCATACTGGTCAGTAACATCTTGTCTCTGAGAATGACCAGCACATCTGCCTTACAGCTTCTGCTGAAATGGTAACAGGGCAGTAATACCTCATTCTGGGAAGTTACCCACCTTTCTAGCACTGAAGACTTTGTTCTTTGATTTCTGGTTTATAGTGGACATCTGATTCCATCAGATGTAAAAAAAATCCACAGAGCTGATTCAGGAAAGGCCAGTACTTCTACAGAATCAAACTGAAGTTAACATAAAGATAGTGCACCCCTTTTTCATGTAAAGAAAAAAAGGAAAAGAAATCTGCTGGATCAGAGAGAAACAACCCCATTCAGCTGGGTTTGCTGAAACAGAGTTTTACAGGTTGGCAGAAGAATGGCTCAGCAGTAGTGTGAGAAGGTGCCTTGCCAGGCCATTGCTGTCAGTTATGAGGAACAAACAATACTGCCTCAAGTTCAAAACATGGAGATGTTGAGGAGTGCTCCAGGTAGTTAACCTGGAGCAGCTCAGCATGTCATAGTCTTCAACTACTGCAAGTCTCCCCTCTATATAAAGAAAATTGTTTTTTCTAAAGTACATCTGATCATTATTTTTAAAGTTAACGCAGAGGAAAATGGAGGGGGAGAGGGGAGGGGGGAGGTTGCATCTAATTGGTAACTTCCATAAATATTGTTCTGTTACCTTTTAATACAGGAGTTTGGAAGGCTTTGTGAATACATAATTTATATTCAGATGGCCAAGATTAAATAATGCTTTAAATTCTTATTAAAAGATATTCTCAAGACGATCAGCTGTCTTATATTTTAGAGAAATTGTTAATACTGTTGGAATGTTTGACTATCTAATACATGCAACAGGCAAACTTGCTTTGATAGCTTAGCCTTTTCGGTGAAATATGTAGTGCAATCCCTGTATGCAAATCCACTTGCAGAAGCAGTATTAGCTGTCACACTTCCTGAAGCTGTCGTGATGACTGGTGATGGAAGACAATGGGTAAAAGTCAGAGCCACTTTTTTCACCCTCATTAAACTTTCTCTTCAGCAGCATGTGGCACTGCAGGTAATGAGTTCCATCTGTGTGTCATCAGCCTCACCTACAGAGAAAAAGCACTCAGATGTTGGAGCTAAAAATTTACTTCAGAGAAGCCAAAGTTTGCAGCTAAAAATAAGTCTTTACATCCAGAGTTCTGCAGAAGTCCTAGATACTCCAATTACTTTTCCATGTTTGGTACTCAGAAAAAGCTTTTAGCAACAATGTTATTAAATTATCTAGCTAACTGGTGAAACTAAATACTGGTAATTAACAATCAGCAATAGTTTTCTTCAGCTATTGAATTCTTGAATTCATGAGTACAAAAAGTAGAAAATTACCTTAAACTGGTAACATTTTTCCATGACAAATATTTAGTATTAAAATTAAGAAAGAAGGTAGCAGTCAACTTCAGGTAATGATGAACTTTAGACACTATTTTGGAGATAAAATCCTTCAGCAATCCAGCCCCTGAAATGGCTAAAACGAACTGGTCAGCAAAATTAATGTATCCAAATATTGGGAACTGCAATTGCTAACTGTGCATAAATGCACATCTTCTGAATTAATGCAGTGAACCATCTGAAAATGAAAGGATGATCACCTTTCATATGTCAGTGTTTCTGCAATTCCCATTGCATCCTTTCATAAGAGGTGAAGACAATTGTAATGCTGGTCAAAGCAAACTTTCCCATCATATGCTGTAAGACACAAATCATCAGAACAGAGTAGTGTATCTATGCAACACCTGTAGCAGTGTCTTTTCACTGTATTTTTTTATCCTTTTTCCTAATTTTTCAAACTAGGAGAGATTTTGATCTCACACTTAGACTTGCAATGAAATGTGCCAAAATCTAGTAAACTATGAATTGAAACAGGTTTTTTATTTGCACAATTCCATGTTATTGTCTCCTGTAAATGAAAAGTTTATTTAAAGCCACTTTTGTAGACTTTCATTTTTTACCCAATGTGCAGCCGAAAAAGAGTAGGCTATATAAGCCAGTCTTCAGACACATAGAAGCACATGCCAGGAGCTTGCCTGTTTCAGTCACATTTCACTCCCTTTGTTCCAGCAGAACTCTCATTCACTTGAAACTGAAATTTTTACTAAGGACTAGAATATTTAATCTGTGTGTCAAATGGTGGAATAAAGTATGCTGTTTTCCCTGACATTTCAACAGCTTTAGCTGTACCTATGTTGATGGCCTCCAGTCTCACCAAGCTATATTTTTTTCTCATAATTGTTTTCTTACCAGCATTTTCTCACTGTAATTTTTGATCAGACTTGCATAATAGAATTTTCATTCATTATCAGCTGTTTTGAATATTCTGATAACTTTCAGAAGCCTAATTTTTCACGTACAACAAGTTTTGAGATCTTTCTGAAATAACCAAGGAGTCATTGAAACTTTTCACATTGGACCTACTGCTGCAAGTAGAGTCCATAAATTCAGTTCTCTGATCAATAATAACAGGATATTAAATTCCTACAGCTTATTTCAGAATTGTGCTTATTTAGGTAGTTTTGGAAGATCCTGATAAGTCACTGGATATAGGAGTAGCTTTCCAATTATTTAAAAATATAATAATAGCAACCCCAGATATAAATTTTAATAACATCTGCTTTAGGGGGATAATATCTCACAGACGACTTTGGTATATATAACGTTTAGATGCTGCTACTGAGGACTTCCAAAATACTAATTTTCACAGCCTGAGTAACCTCAGAAATTGTGGGGTTTGCTATTTCTTAGTGGGATAATAATACTTACAACATAGCCAACCTTGTCTTGCCTACAAAAATAAACACCTGCTGTGTTGGCATGTATCTAACTGCTAAAAAATTAGTTAAACCTAACTTGTATAAATTATGTCTCACTAGCTACAAATATCATCTATAGGCACAGTGAATTTATTCAACCTGATGTAATTGACTGCACATGTTTCTAAGAAAGATATAATTTCAATTTCTTCAATTACTATGAAACATTATCTTTGAAGATCTTACCCTGAAAGCTGGGATTTTTTTCAGAAATGCTTGAGCAAGCGACATCTTTTCTAGTATTTCTTCTTTTATCATAGTCAACACATCTCTTCTTATCAGCACTGAAACACATAGCTTAAAAACACATACACACAGATAACACTTTGCTGACTATTTTTCCTGTGTTGATAAGAAAAGAAAGCAATTTTTGTGGGATTTAGATACATATTGGAAAGGCCATAAAGAACTGATGAAAGAAACCCACGTTAGCATGTAATAAGGCTGTGAAAATAGCACTGCCAAGTTCACTTCATGAATATGGACAGCCACACCAGGGGCTAGGACTGTCTTCTTTTGTCTTCTTCAGTTTGGAACTTCTTTTTTAAAAAAAGATATTGTATTGTTAAAATCATATGAATCAAATCAGACAGTTACAGGCTTTACAGCCTCACCTTTTGCGTATGTTAAGTAGACACCCCATGAGAGACTTAGAAAGTCTCATTTTATTACAGCATTTGAACAATTTTTGAAGCCTTTAATGTTTGACCATACCTTGTTGATGTCTGATCAAGACCCTCATTTTAGCGGGTTTATATTTTATTTGATTTTTACCTCTTGGGTGGAAATTGGTTCCATCCATATTCATCTCAGATCTGAATTTTCGAAACACTTCAGACAAAGTGCCTTATCCTTCTCTGAGAGTGAAGATGACAAAAGCCAGGAGTCTTCATAGCCGAAATTATTTCTAATAATTTTTCCACAGAGGAGATTGAGTGGATCAAAAGAAGCTGAAAATTTTCTATCTTCCACTATAATGTGCTATTTTCCGATCTAACAAAAAGGCTTGGTCAAAGCACAAATTTACAGTTTGCTTAGAGTCACTATAAGAATTGTAGCTAAAACCTCCAAATATTCCACAGTGAGACAGTGTTAATTTACTACTGATTGGACTTGATCTGATGCCACAGTTATAGTATTCATTTTACCAATATTGTCTCTCCCTTTATTTTGGTATATTTTTGCAATACTTATGTCAAAACTGTCCATACAAATATGAGTGATCCAGTTTTTATTACTCTCTCTCTCTCCATTGTAAAAGAAACATTAATTTAAACATACATGTCTCAGAAATATCTCTGTGTCAGCATGTGTGTATATCTCTTGATACCAGACCACTTGTGATTTTTCTGTATTTCAAGTTTACCATGACTGAGCCCTGTAGGTACTAGAGCAATTATGCAACATGAAGTTTATGTATTAACAATTTTTTTTAAAACCCATATTGGTTATTCCAAATTAATTTTCATCAACAGTGTATTAGGGAATGCTTTTTGCTGAATAATATCATAAGCAAAGAAGTATTCTGTTGTGGCTTTTTACCTTTGTGGTCTACTTCACTGGTGTCTACATTTCACTTCAATTTTTCTGGACTTTCAGGAAATTGTCATATAAAAACTCATATGCTTTTGTTCATAAAGCTTTGAAACCATTTCACTTATATTTTTGTGTTTGATAACATTCCTATATCTTATTGACTAAAGCTCTTCTTAATAAAGAGTAGGTATAATTAAATATCTATTCATTTTCAAGTAACAACTCTCATTGTACTCAATTCATCCCCCATTAAAAAGACAGTAAGTATAGCTATGTTCTAAAAATAGCAACAAAATTTCAGAGACTCTGAATAATACCTTTTTTCCATAGAGAAAAATCTTTCATCAGTAGAAAATAATGTAGAAAGTTGAATATTTTTCAGTTAATTATTGTTTAGAAGATTGATACTAATTTTTTTGTGTGTGAATTGAATTCCTTATAAGTATCTTAAAAAGATGAGCTTAGAAAAATATTTGATATTAAAATAAGAGAATGCTATGTTAGAATAATACATTCATCAATGTTGACTTGTTCATTTTTTTTACTTGGTGAAATTATACTAGGATCTTTTAAATCAGGTTTTTTTTCTAAATTCCTGTCTAATTTATTCTCAATCCCCTTTGATAATGATCTGCAACAATAGTAAGATACCTAATATATTTAAGAGTGAAGACAAATAGATGGACTAGTGACTGGGGTGTCATCCATAGCCCAGTGACTATGGATCATAGAATAAATATGGAATAGATATGTTTAAGATTTTTGCTTTATGGTAGACATATAATATAAATGCAATATATTTATAAATATTTACATATTCTTATATAAATGTATAAATAATGTAGAAATAGACTTTCTTTGAAGTGAACATCCAAATCACAGAGCTAGCACTCTGTATCATGTGTCTATCATATCATGAGACATAAGAAAAAATGTAAATCTTTATTCATGTGGTTCAAGTTTCACAACTACTTCTAGCTCAAAGAAAAAGAAAGAAAAACTGACAGCAAGCTGGAAAATGTGACGAAAAATATATTTTTAAAAAATATAAGTGTGCTTTATGTCAACCTATCTGCACTTAAGAAATATAGTAGAGTTTCATACATTTACATTAAAATGAGAATTGATACAAAACTGTTCTCTTGGTTAGGATAGAAATAAACTTTTGAAGACTGAGGCAAAAAAATGTTGAGTACTTCAGTGTTCCTCTCGTTCATTGCTACCAGTTTTCCAGCCTTGTTTATTGGGGGAGGAGGAGGGTACACCTTTTTTAACCTCTCTTTTCTTGTTAATATACCTATCGAAGTTATTTTTGTCAAAGCCCTTCTTGTTATTTGTTGCATCCCTTAACAAGTTTAGTTCCAGCTTCACCTTGGTCTTCCTCACACCATCCCTGCACAAGTGAACTTCATCCCATACTCTTCCCAGGTTACCTTGTCCTTGTTTCTACTGCCTATGCATTTGCTTCTTTCCCTTTAGTTTGACCAGCAGGTTTCTACTCAGCCGTGTCTACCTCTTGCCTTCCTTGCCCAATTTCTTGCTCCTGAGCATTGCTAACTATTGCACTCTATGGCAACTTCCTTAAAGATCTGCCAGCTCTGTTCTTCTCCCTTGTCCCTGATGGCAGTCTCCCAGGGAATCCCTTTGACTACCTCCCTGAAGAGGTAGAAGTTTGGTTTCCTAAAGTTTAGGGGCCTGACTTTACTGCTTACCTGAGCCCATATCCCTCAGGACTGTAAACTCCACCAGTATGTGATCATGGCAGCACAGGCTGACTCCAATCTTCGTGATCTCGTGATCGTTAGCTTGTTGACATTGGTGACCATCAGATCCAGTATTGCATCCCCACTGGTAGCACTGTCTATTCCCTGGCTTAGGAAGTCGTCCTCCCTGCATTCCAGGAGTTTTCTGGATTGCCTGTACCTTGCTGTGCCTCTTTCCCAGCAGATTCTGGGGTGGTTGAAGTCCCCCAGCAGGACAAAATCCTGTGAGTCAATAGGTTTCCCTTGATCAGGGGCCTGTAGTAGACACCAACCATGAGGCTCCCTTTTTTGTCTCAGTCTCTGATTCTTATCCACAAGCTTTAAACCTGCTTGTGGTTGTTCTTCAGAGACAACTCTTCACACTCAATCTACTTCTTGGGGTATAGAGCAATGCCTCTGTCCCTCCTTCCTCCCCTGTCTCATCTGAACAACTTGTAGCCATCGATAGTCACCCTCCAGTCATAAGATTCATCCGACCAAGTTTCACTTGGACATGTCCACAGCTAAATTCTTCCTCCTGATGTGTACTGCAAAGATCCGTGTCTCTGATGTGAGACACACTCATACATATTTATTGCTGAAAAGAAAATCTGATCATTTATTAAACTCATTAACCAACAATCCATCATAAATCAAATACATGAAATTAAATGATCAAGTCTTAAGACCAGGTGTTCTAGAAATATATATTGCTGATTGCTAATCACTTATTTTAGGCTTAACTGTTGAGGTTTTTCAAAATTAATATATACCAATTCTTAAGATAACACAGCTGTAACTGTTATGAGTAGAAGCTAAGGAAAAAAATAAGCATTTGTGTTCTATAATTGTCTTTACTTCCCAAAAACATATGTTATGTCCTGTTAGCTGACTATAAGAATATAAATACTGAGGCAGTATTTTTCAGTAGTTTCTTATAATTCACCCCTCCTCCCCACATTACCTAACTTCCAGGTTCATACCACAGCTGTCTTTCTTGAGGTTGTACAAACTATTGATTTTTCAGTTTACAGAAGAAGTGGCATTTGTCCCAACAAGAATAGCAATAATAGTTTGGAAATATGCATTCAGTTTTGCTCCAGCTGAGAGAGGAGCACAGCAAAACAAAAAAAAATTCTGTACTTGAGAGGGCAGAATCTAGACAATATCTTCCTAGATACAGAAAATGGGGAACAAACGCAGATCATAATCTTTTCATTGATTTACCAATAAGCAGAAAAAAAATTTCTACTCCTCTGTCTATCCTTGAGCTTCTCTCATCTTTGTCTGCTTCTTTTGTATGTAGAACTTCTGACTGTGGCAGATCATGAACAGTTAAGTTGTCTCACAGCACAGTTTGCACACTGCATTTTAAATCTTAATAGGCGCATTGGTTTAAAAGTTTAAATTCTTAAAAGAATTTTTCCCATTATAGTGAATGTTCCAAAATTCTAAACATTGTTTTGTTTCAGATTTGAGTCTCCACCTTATAAAACTTCACAGGGGCACTAGCACAAATACCACCAAGTTTTTGGAAGCTGGATCTAGAATACCAATTCAGGCCAAGTGTGGTGGCCCTGGTTTAATTATTTTAGATTTAAAATGCATCTGACCTCCAAGCATGACTCAAAAGCATTTATTAATAGATATTAAAATAAAGTTTACCCATCCCCATCTTGCTGGTATGATAGAACATGGAAATAATATAAAAGCAATAAAGCAGAACATTTATGGCATCAACTTCAATTTAGTCTGAAAGATTTATGGATTTTACAATGCATAAATTCACAGCTTCTGTGTAGAGGTATTTTGGTTTTTTTTCTCTGTGTGTGTGTGTGTGTGTGTGTATTTATGTGATATGTCCTTATGATAAAAAAAAGGCTTATGGTTTGCCTTTAAGCTATGAATAGCATCTGGGATAACTAATTTCAAGCCCGTTTGTTCTCCCTTGCAATATGGGAGACATTGAAGTTCAGAAAGAAATAGGGAACACTGTAAGATATTTGGCAGTCTTTACTAGAAGAATAGTTTATTGAGAGTCTGTGTCTCTTATCTGTAAGGCATGCTTAGATTTCATGTCTGTCAACTTAAAGAGGTAAAAGGGATTTGGAAGAGAATCATATGGTCCTCATGCTTTCTTGGGAATTTTGAGTATACAGATTAACTAGGTGTGCCATATATATGATATTGACTCTGATCAACTAAATGAAAGAGTTCTGCCAAGTCCTTCTTCCCTTCCCTTCCCTGCCCTTCCCTTCCCTTCCCTTTTCTTCTTTTCCTCTTCTCTTTTCTCTTCTCCTCTCCTGTTTCTCTTTTCTCTTCTCCTCTCCTCTGTTTCTTTGCTCACTCTCTTGTTCTATGAAATGAGGCACCTAGAGAATAATTACATTACTTTGTCCAAAACCTAGATAAAAGGACAGTTCTAATGTAAACATATATATATGTATATGTATGTATGTATGTAAATCACCAAGGAACAGTTGCACATTTTTATTAGCTATAGAGATTAACCATTTGGTCCACTTCTTGGCCATGAGTAGTACGAAATTCTGCAGTATTCAGTGCTATACAATAGTCTTATTCATTTAAGTGCCATTAAGTTCTCAGTAAATCAATGGGCATGTTTTCCCCCAGTTCACAAACTGCAAAGACAATTCCTCAGTTCATCCTCTGAACCTCCTTTGTGACATTGAAATGAGGGGGACTGAAGTCAATGTCAGTTAATATTTAGTCTGCTTTCTTTGAGCTAAAAAAATACAGCCTTTGCATTGCAGAACTCTTTGACAAGGTTTAAAAATACACTTCTGAACAGAAGTTGTGCTATCCCCTTGCTTATATGCCCAATTGTGCTGTAATATAATGCACTTTAACAAAATTTGCAGAAATGTTCTACAAGTGCATGTCAGAAAATTCAAACAGACTGGCTCTGCCATCTGCTACTTCTGATAAGAGACTCATCTGTCTGTTGAGCAGGTAGTGGAGAGACTCACTGAAAAAAGAGAAGATAATGAGACACTGAAAACATGATGTATTTCACATTTACTTGTGGACATGCATCACCTAATTGGGGGTCAAACCAAAGTTATTAAGTATTTAGAATACATTGTGGATTCAATTTGAATTAACTATGAATATATGCAGAATATTACAAAGTAAACCTATTGATGTAATTTGGTCACTGAACTCAACTCCAGCTCTGTTTCAGTGACAAGACTAGCAAGAGTAGGTATAACCATGAAGGGACACTTATCTCTACTTCGACACTCATCACAAAATGCCAAATTTCTCAGCCTGCTGGGGGCACACAGTTAAAACAGCATAAAGGTTAGCCCCATAATGACAGTAAGTCTGAGTAAGAGACAGCGTGCAGCTGCAGTGCTCTAGATGTAAACAGAAGTGATTCATTCTCTTTTGTTTTCCAATACCAACAGCAAAGTACTACAGTTCTGAGCTATTTTAGAACACAATTATTTTATTTTTCATTCAAAGCAGATACACATGCCAAGGCTCTAAAAGCTTGACTTTTACTCAAGCCTGGCTTGATGGTTGCATCCTTTTAGGCACGGTTTCCATCCCATGCACAGTGTTCTGAAATGTAGTTAGCTTAATAAGCCCTTAATGCTCTTGCACCCTTTATTTTCTATCATGTTGTCAGACAGACAGTCCTTCCAAAAGCTAATGACATTAATGACATCTGTTGGCTGGTATGGGATAGCAGCCTACCACTAACATCTGTTGCTCTGGGACAAGGTTAATTCTGAAAAAAGCCTTAAAAAATAGCTTAAATGTACCCTTGCTGGTGACACGAAGAGGCTACATTCACGATGAAGAAAGGAGATTAAAAAGAAGACTCTAAAGCAGATTAATGAAGATGTCTAGGATGGTGGTATTTTCTGTACCATCCTAAGAGAGGATAGGGAGAAAGATGGCCTCACATATCATGAGAGGCTGAAAAAGGATATATCATTGGGGAAAATAAGAAAAACCAAAAGATAGGAACTGTGATTAGTTCCAGATGTTGATCCTTAAGGGAAAAGGTGAACTGCTTCAGAGGAACAACTCTGGGATAGAACTAACCTTCTAAGTGACTGGAACAGCGAGACAGCCCACATACGAGGCAATGTGTTCTTCAGTGGTGTAGGACTCTCTTCAGGATGAAAAGCAGAAGGTCTGGGAAAGGGTAGACTTGAGGGAGACTTGACTGAATGTTAGATACTCCCCTGCATGAGGTCAGTAATGCCAAAGGGACTGCTCTGAAATGGCAAATAGTAGAAGTACAACAAGGAAGAACTCTAGGGTAGTGCGACTCATCAAAAGACTAGTCAGGAAAGCTTATTTTAGACAGTTCTCAATAAAACCCTTCCATCTGCTTTTCACTCTCTCTTGTCTTCTCAGTGAAGTAAATCAAGAAGTACCTCTCTCCAGGCTGGATGAAATATTTATGTATATCTTCTTCCTTTTTGCCTGACATATTCCATCACCAACATCCACAAGAGGATTTCTAGTGCTCATCTCTTCCACTGACCTGTGCCCTGTTTCCAGATGTTCTTAGGTTTCACAGGCTTATCTGAATATGTCATGTAGTTTTGTGAAGTTTACAGACCCCTTAGACCTCACCCCCAACTATATAAATGTGAAGAGATTTTTCAAATCTGTCATGATAATTTGAGCATAGGGGTTTTAACCCAGCAAATATTACTGATGAAATTTAGTTTGAAAGGTAAATAATCCAGATGTTGGGGAGAGAAGACATTCCTGATTAAAACTAAATGACATTTCCTGGACTACACAGTAGTTTGGAATGTTTGACGCTATAGTCTTATCTGCCTGATTTCCTTTCAGTGTTTGTTAAAAATATAGGAACACAGGTATTAAAGAAGCATCTATCTTAATACTTTGGCAGAATGTTAAATCAATGCAGCAAAGTGATCTTAAAATACAGATAAACACAGTAGAAAATTTGCTGTAGGAGCAAATAAAGGTTGTAAGACATTTATGTTGCTTTTCTGTATCCTATTAAATCTTTCATGAATTTCATCAAGAAGAAATCTGATCTATATATATTTGTTGAACTAGTTAGTTTACTTAAGAGCAATATAGTTTGTTTACTCAAGAAAAAGTGTTTTGCAGGGTGGGTAAGGACCTGTACCTGTTCAATCCAGTCAAAGTTGGTGATGTGTTTTCTAGTCTACACTAAATTCCTATGTTCAATAACTGCAACAATTTGCACAAGAATACTCCAGGACCATTGATCATCTTGTTACCAATTGAAAGCTCCTTACAGTGTGAGAAATTATTACAATTCTTAGGGAATATCTTAGTTTTATCACCACATATAATTCCGTCCATGAATCACCACTGATCTTTCATGAACCACTGAAGGCAAAACCTTGATAATTATGGGAAACAAAATGCCTGTTGTTTCTGTAAAACTCTGATCCATGTTAAAACAAGGCACAATGGAGAAAGAAGCTCACAGGTAAAGTACATATTTTTTTAGTAGACTAAAATAATAATGGCAAAATACAATTTAATAGAATCATAGTGTGGTTTGGATTGGAAGGGAATCTTGAAGATCATCTCATTCCAAACCCCCTGCCATGGGCAGGGACGCCTTTCACTAGACCAGGTTGCTCAGACCCCCATCCAGCCTGGCCTTGAACACCTCCAGGAATGGGGCATTCACAATTCCCTGGACACCCTCACAATAATGACTTTTTTCCTACTATCTAGTCCAAACCTATTATCTTTCCATTTGAATCCATTCCTCCTTGTCCTGTCACTACATGTTCTTGTAAACAGTCTTTCCCCACCTTTCCTGTAAGTTTCCTTGAATTTCTTGTACAAGTACTTCTTCTGCATTAGAACCTTGAATGTCTATTTGCTATCAGTACAGTATACCACTCCCACCTTATTTTCTTTGACAGTGAAGATTGCTAAAGTTGTAGTTTTATACAGAACTGGAATGAAAGTGAGTAATATTAATTGTCCTTTGTAGTAGAAGTTACGTATTTTAAGTAACTAGATCAAGTTTGACATTTTATGAATATTTTGTGTTACTGCTGTGTTCAGACAATCTGGTCTATGCACTCTGCTACAGGAAATCTCTCAGCTTCACTCTTTTTGACTCTGTTTATACATCCGCTCCAAAGAGAGCAGATACTTTGCAACTTGCAGTCTTCCTTTTCATAGTTGATCCCTTAAGTGGAAGCATAAAAGCAGTATTTACTATGGTGGATGTGACTGAGCCTGCCACGGCCTCCATTTTTTTCTACAAATGGATTGTCCTTGAATTACAATTGGGAATGTCCCCAACCAGCGAGTCTTTCCAGTAGCATTCTTTTGAGATACTTGGTACAATTTATACCCTGTAGATAATTGTGTCAGGCTTTCTGCTGGCACAGAAACCATCAACCTAATAATTTTTCTTGGCTTTTATCTTTAAACTCTTTCTAAAAATTGTAAGGACTTAGATAAGCATTTAAGTACTAGTGTATTCAGAAGCTGTGGACATGTGTAATAACAAATACTGCCCCTGGTTATCACCCTTGGATATCAGCAGTGGCCTTTCTTATTAGCACTGCCTTCCAATATAATGAATAGAGGCTTATAATCACCTGAAAATAACTCATTAATTATCCCTATCACCTTTTTATTCTGCAAGTTGTCTTTCTCTTACAAGATCACATATGTGACTTTGGAGAATGTTACCATAATCCCAATGTTGTACACACACAGTCAATGAACAGTAAACTACAGTTTCTATACCTGTAGTAAATGGTCATTATGAGTAGATATATTAGAATAGTGGTTTCTTGTTTAAATGCATTTAATTATTCACAAGCATATGCAGAATATTTGTTTACACAGTTCCTTTGTGTATATGGGAAGCCCTCCTGGCAAAGTTAAACACCTTTACATGCATACAAAATTTCGTATTTCAATTGACAGAGCTTCATTAAATTATTTATAATTACCTTCTTCATTTCTTTTTGTTATGACTGGTTTGAAATAGACATGTGTAAAGGCATTTCTAATCGTGCATTGCATTAATATGAATAAATATTCCAGAAGGCCAAGATTATGCACCTTTCACATATTTTTCCCCTGTGGAGTTGACTTAGCAGAAAATCATGAACCACACAATTTTTCTCATAACACAGTAAGCAGTTAAGAACATTTCCTTTTAATAATCTCATGCTATTTTTTTCTATTGCAACCCAAAAAGTATGGAACATAAAGAAGATAGAAATATATTTGGAATAAAATATATAAATAAATGGCACAAAGCAAGAACTAGTGAACTAGTTTTTTATTCAGAAAGTATTGCGTTGGTGTTTCTGGAGTTTTGCAAAATTAATGTCTCTATTAATAAAAAAAAGTTTTTACTGTATTGCAAACTACCTATAGTACCATTGATATTTTGTGATATTTAAAATCTATTATTTCTTGTGTAAAGAATTCTATTCAGTTCATTTTTTTAAAAAAATGGTGTGAGAATGGAATTCAAGTCATACTGAACTTTGTATTTTTACTCTATAGCTGTTAATTTGAAATCTGAAAACTTGTGGTCTTACTTTTAGTATCTGTAGCATTCTGAACTGAGTATTCCAAAAGTCATTTATATCTAATACACCACACTTTTACTGTTTGCAGATTCTGAAACTGAAGGAATACAGATTCAAATTTGAATACAGTTTTGCACATTTGGGATCACCAAAGGTGCTGAAGTATGACTGAACAAGGGCTCTCTCTCAACACCATGTTTGAGTATCAGGGTGGAGTACTCGGGTAACATAAGGGAGGAAGGCGGACAAAGAAGCAGTACTGCATAAACAGAACTTTGCACCAACCTATCTCTGGTATGTATACATGTGTATGTGTGCATGCTCTACCTATGTAGCAAACACAAGGTTAGTTCAGAGTGTAGTGAAAAGAGGGCTAAACTAATTAAAATTGCCTTGCACTTACTTGGATAAACCAGTTTACCTGGACAATTATTGTGGATCAGCTTTGTCTAAAACTTTAGTTTTTTCTTGAGTTGATTTTCTGTTGTGTGTTCCAATTAAATATTAATTGGGACCAGAGAGAAAGAAAGGGTTCTTCTGATCCAGTTGTTAAAAACGGATATGAGAGGGGTTATCTTAGTTGAAATTGATATATGATGGAACAACTTCATGAGAATTTTACCTGTTACCAACTTTACCTGTTAGATTGTTGGTTATGCTACCTGTCAAGGATTGAGAATTCAAATATTCTCATTTTAAGTATTTGTCTAACCATTAAGAAAAAAAAAATAGCATCATCCTCAGCATTCTTTTGCTTGTTCACTTTCTGTTGCACATGCCGCAAATTAACTTTTGATATATCTCACACGAACAGAATTTATTGTTTTGTTTGGGTGACAGTTACATATTTTAATTAGGAATTTATCTAGCTGGATGCTTTTTATTAATTTTGTTCTTAATTTCTGTCACTCAATTTAAAAATTAATCACTTACGAAAGAATTCAATGAAATCTTGTAACTAACATGCCAGTGCTTGTGGGTCATCATCTCTTTTTTAATGCCCAGAGGCTGGAAAAGCTCTCTTCCAAACAAAGTCAAAATCTTAGTCCCACTGGTAAAATCCCAGTCCCACTAATTCCTTGAGACTGACTACTGGATTTCAGGATTAATACCCCTCACCTTCCTAAAATTCAGTCATATCAGACTGTCAGATGGGTACTAGCTATATACATAGTATATTCATTTTTATATTTTTTTTGTCTATATATGTATGTACACTCCAGAGGGTAGATGTGACAGGAAAGGAATCTCATTCAGGCATATGCCACCAAAAATGGCCTAGAGTATTAATAAAAATCAAAGGTCCCAAGAGCATAATTACAGTTGATGTACACATTTCAGGGTTTTTTCATAATGCAATTTTTTTGGTTACGGAAAGAATATCACTGTACTAGTAAAAGAAAATAATTTTTTTCCAATCAGCCTGTGAAATGCATGCAATGTGATTATTTGCACAGTCTTCTCTAGAAAACAATTTTTGTACATTTGTAGATGATAGCTAAAATCTGTGTTCCTGTACAGTCAGTCAATGGAGAAATGTATAATCTGCTGAGGTAGTAATTCAAAGCTCAGAAGGGAAATGTCTGAGGTATGAATAACCCACAAAGCATGCAAGGAACATACCCACACCTTCGACAGATAGCAGACATATTAAGGTTGGATGTGAATATAAAAGAGAGAGCCTGCATTCCTTATGGTCCCAGAATGCCAGTAAAAATACATAAGTTATGAATCCAAATCTCTCATGACAATGGTTGCATATTAGAGTAACCACTGATAAATAAAACAAAAGTCAGATAATATCCGTAACAGGGCAGACAAAGCCACACAACCTCAACTCATCACTTGACTAGTGATCAATGTCATTTCTCATAAAATAATCAAAGGTGAAAATGAAACACTGACATTGTGAATGCTTGATTAAATCTGGAGCCAATTAGGCTGGCACAGTTTAAGTTAAGAGTACAGGTGGTAAATCATCTCACTCTTAGGTCAAATCAAAGAAGAGATACAATTAGAAAGACAAGCATACTGCAGCCAAGATGATTCAGAGAGTGGAAAATTACATGGTTGTTAGCAAAACACTGACAAGCCTTAAGAATAATGGATTAAATAACTGCTGATTTCAATTAAAAGTGTTCTGTGCAAACCTGTTAAAAGGGAAGTTGTAGTTGTTTCCCTATAGTTCTAGATTTAGAATTTTTGCCTACAAATAAGTGATTTCATTCACAGGGACCAATTCTTGTAACTTTTCTAATACTCAGTTTCTCCCTCCATACTGATACATCCAGACTGTGTTACTGCTTTTTCCTTCACAGCATTTCAGTGTGCTTTACTGTCTCTATATATTCTACATAATTGTCTTAGGTTAAGATGCAATTGTCTTAAGGTAAGATGTAACCAAAAGTACATATTCTATCACCATCTGTTAAAACCAGGTGGGGCAGTGTTCTTTGTCTCTTCCATGACACATCCCGGATGACTTCTGTTAATGGGCCACCAAGCCTCACTGCATGACTCATATTACATCATCCCATTGTGAGATGCCCTGCCCAGGGGGAGGAACCAAGCATTCCTACCTGGATATAATCTGAGGTTTGGAACACCACAGTCAGCCCTTAGCTACTGGATTCCCAGAGGAGAAGAGCTACATAACCACCACTGGGGCTTTTGAGGAACACCAGACCCTTCTACAGGATCACTGCTTCAACAGAACCACATCTACCACTTCAACAGGATTGCAGCCACCATTTAATCAGACTGCTACCACCACCCTGACCAACAGGGTGTCAGGTTGTATCCTGACCTGTCAGTGTTTCTGTATTATTGCGTTTATTTCAATTTTCCTATTTAATTGTAGTTCTGACTTGGAGTCTCTCACTGGTTTGCTTTCAAACTAGTACAATAATCTTCATTGCTATAGGATCTGGCTTCTCTCCACTACTGCATTATGTAGCATAGCACATGCTTTAGCACAGCACAAAAGAAACTTTAGTCATGTGCAAATTATTGGGACTGGTGCAAAAGTAACTCTGTCGTACAGGAGATTGAGTTATCTATACATCTGTTTTGTCTAAAGATTTGTGGTTATATCTGAAGCAGCAGATGCAAGGACATGGGGATGCTCAAAGATTGGTGTAGGAGTGTTTGACATGAACCAGGCCTCCTTATCCCCAGTTCACATCCAAGGTTTTCCTCTCATAAGATATGAACAATTATAGAATCACAGATTAATTTATATTTGAAAATAACTCCATGATCAAGTCTAATCTTTGACCAAACACCACCTTGTCAATCAAAACACAGCACTAAATGACATGTCCAGTTGTTTCTTGAGCCCCTTCAGGGATGGTGATTCCTCCACTTCCCTGGGCAGTCCATTCCAACGCTGAACCACTCCTTCAGTGAAAAAATTCTTCCTGATGTCCAACCTGAACCTCCCCTGGTGCAGCTTGAGGCCATGTCTTCTTGTTCTGTAACAAGTTTCTTGGGAGAAGAGGCTAACACCCACTTTGCTACTGCCTCCTTTCAGGCAGTTGTAGAGAGCAATAAGGTCTCCCCTGAGCTTCCTTTTCTCCAGGCTAAACAAGACCTCTTTAGAGGACTTGGTCTCTTCATCCTTCATCAACTTCATCCATCTCTGGACACACTCCAACACTTTAAATGTCATGAAGTGAGGGGCCCAGAACTGGGACCATACCCAAGTACTATATCATAAGGACTTTAATCACATCCCTATTTTAAATAATCAGGGAATGAGGATTCTGACACTTTAACCTCTATAACATGTCATATTCAATCTGTGAAACTATGACTGCTTTGTGGCTACTCCTGATTAACTGTGTCTCAAAAAGGCATTGAAAAAACTTGTCCTTCTGCAAAAGGGTCTGACTATGCTTAAAAGTAAGAACTATATATTTTGTTTTACTCTGGAGCAATATTTTTTTCAGATCTCTTGAGCTGTGACAATTGATAACTTAAATAGGGCCAAAATCAATAGGTGTGACATTGTTAACTTTCATAGGGACATCTTGTGTCCACAGAGAATGGATGAGTTTGTTTATGGTATTCTTGCTGTTGATGGCACAAGTTTCAGTGTTGCTATTAGAAAAGCTTTCCAAAGACTGATAGTTTTGTACTGACTTTATTTATACTGCATGTTACTTCTGTCTATTCTTCTTATCATTTATCATGTTTCATTTTCTGACTAGTCTAGGTTTGCAACAAATTATCTTTCATCACACTTTTGCAAGTCAAATGGTCTGTGCAAGTTTAATTAGAGGACGTTACACACTCTAGTAAAATTCTGTTCAGTTGGAAACAACTTTGAGATATCCGAATTCACAATTCACTGCACTGAATTAGGAAAAAAATGCTGTTTTCACAGATGAACTGGAAATATGATTTACCATTAACTGTAGAACTACTGGCCAGATGTTTCCGTTTAGAATTAAGTTGGGTTTGTGTGATACTCTCAGTGTAGTATGATGGAAATGGGTTATATAATTCAGATGGGCCTGTTTGAAAATCCCAGCCTGTATATTTAGCTTCTCAATTTTCTTTGCTTTTCTGAAAGACACACACTAAGCTTTAACAGCTTTTCCAATGTAAAGCAATTGCTTTCCATGTCAAACAAAAGCCCTTATTAGTGTGAGGTAATGTGTTAGCTACTAAGAAGATTCTGGTATGCTAGCAAACTTATAAATATTCATAAATAAACTTGAACTAGACAATGCACACATTCTCCAAAGAATGTGCTATAGTCTTAATCCAGAGAGTCTTGTAGTAATTAACAGATAAAAGGGGAGGTTCATTAAATGAATATGCAGTGTCATGAAATCAGAGCTGTGCATTGATCAATGTTAACTTAAAGGTTCTTCCTTAGCTAGAATATTTTGACACCCCATTTATCACTAGTACTATTTTTAGATTTTTAATTAGCAGATCACCAGCCCTTACCTCATTAACTTCACTTCTGCAAAAACATTATTTCTACAGATAATAGTTAGGTTAGAATAATCACCACTCCCAATTTCTTGGGCTGTAAGGAAGGACAGGACTTCAGCTTCTGTGACATGAAAATATATTTCATACTAGGCAAATGTGACCTTGACTCAAGAGCATATGTCTTACTTTCCGAACAATTTGTCTTCACTTTATTTTCCTAAATGCATTAACCTCAAAACATGCACCTTTTCAAAGACAACTGAAACATTTTCCTAATTTATCTTAAATGCTTATTTCTAGCCCTCTGCTTGCAAAAATGTTTTGGGATATATTTCAGCAGAAAATTGTACCTTGATGCGTGTTTAACACAGCTTGCTGTATATTTGTATAGATAGGATTTTAAATGCTCGGCCTTTATAGTCTTTTTATGAGAGTGTACTAGTTTGAAAACAAACCAGTGGGAGGCACCAAGTCAGAATAACAATTTAATGGAAATTAAAGAAAAGGGGAAAAAAAAAATGGTAAAAGAAAACACTGTCAAACTGACAGAGTCAAGGTACAACCTGACACCCTGTTAGGCAGGGTGGTGGTAGCAGTCTGGTAGAATGGTGGCTGCAGTCCTCTGAAGCAGTGATCCTGTAGTAAAA
>NW_008236767.1:166440-190890 GCF_000691975.1 Corvus brachyrhynchos
CAGGCGGCAGGACAATGATGGGCAATTAACAGAAAGATAGTCTGGGGGGAGGAGGCAAGGAAACACTGCCCCACCTGGTTTCAACAGCTGATGGGGATGGTAATAGAATACACTGCAACCCAGGACAGAGAGAAAGCATAATTTCCAGAAGCTAAAACAAACCAAATAAAGATATATTTACACTAAGTTTTCTAAGTATAAAGGTTTAAGAAAATAATAAAAAGCAGACCATTGACAAATCAATTAAGTATGTCTTGTGCAGATGTTTGCTTCAATTTGAAGTGCTTATTTTATTGCATATACTGTTGGAAGGTAAGTTCCACCAGTAGTGATGGAGAGGAACATACATCATGCCATACAGTTTCAAGACTATAAAATTATATCTGCAACATGCGTGTTATATTTTCAACATGCTGCATAAGGCTTAAGGTTTTCCTGTTGCAAGATCCACAATTAAATTATTTTAATGTCTTTTTGCTCTCATATGTGTAGAAACAATGAAAACATTAGGCTAGCCTCAATTTAATAGCCAGTGAATTAGGTAGCTGAACAATATTTGTACCCCTAGCTGTTCTATCTAATTAAAATTCCCATCAAATGGAAGAATTGATTAGTCTCTTCAAGCAGAGAGGTTTGCATCATGCAAGCAGTCTAAATAATTTACATCAGAGCTTTCAGCACATTTTAAATGCTGCCATCTCTGCCTTGTGAAACAGTTTATGGCATCCTAAGACTTGCTTTCATTACATTCACTGATTTTGCAATCAATAGTAAGCCAGAAGTTCAGAACACAGTCTGAGAAGGTCATACGGCTGCCACTGAAGACAGTCTGGATAAAGGTCACCTAATTATTTTGTGTTTTATGATGTTTACAGCTATGGTCTGATATGTAACCATGTGTGTGCAAGCTCATTAAGCACTAATGCTAGCTTTATAATGAAAACAATCCATTTTCAAATTTAAGATTTAATTTTCTCATTTGCAACATTTTTGATGTAAAAAATTAAGAGCACAAGACCTTGTCAAGATGAGTACACAAAATCTAAAGCTTATCATTACATTATTAAATTAATGTAATGGATGAAAAAATGAATTTGTGGAAAAAAATGCCATTTTCTCTAATTATACTGGAATGTTTCAATTCAGACAATCACACACATATTTGGCAAGACTCACTCAGGCTCTTTTTCAGTGAATGATACAAAACTGGAGGATGTGATAATCTTCTGCAAAAAATTTGCAACAGGCAGAAAGAAAGTGGTGTCAGGGGAGGTTTAGGTTGGATATTAGAAAAAGATTCTTCACCCAGAGGATGGTTGGGCACTGGAACAGGCTCCCCAGGGAAGTGGTCACAGTACCAAGCCTAACAGAGTTCAAGAAGTGTTTGAACAATACTCTTGGGCACATGGTGTGAGTCTTGGGGTGGTGTTGTGCAGGGCCAGGAGTTGGACTAGATGATCCTTGCAGGTCGCTTCCAACTCAGCTTATTCTGTGATTCTTTGAAATCCTGACAAAATTTTTCAAGAACAATGGTATTTTCATGAAGAATTAAGGGGCCTAATTCCACTGGTAGACCCCAGGAATTACAGCAGTTTTTAATGTATCTGGAGTATCTGGAGTATTTAGATGGAATCTGAGATGAGCAGAGAGGCTTTCACAAAGTGTATAATCTTAGATCTCTGTTCACCTGGACTGACCTTGGGTGTTGTGAGAGATGAAATTTTAATGGCTAATGACTCAAACAATTGGCCATTTGCAAAGGCAAGGTTTGCACACCCAAACGAAATGGAGAAGGAGAGTTTTTTGTGTGTAATGGCAAAACCTCTGAACCTCATAAGACAAAAAGGGTGCACAACCACCACTGGAGGCTACAAGCTGGTGTTTGAGCCAAATAATAACCTGGCAATTCAGGGTAGCGCTTTCTATAATGCCAATGTCCTCCCTTACACAACTGGCTTCATTTTAAAACACTCCCCTCCCTCCAGTAGGCCTAAAGGTATTCATTCTTTCTGACGGGGCATAACTAACTCAATTACACTGTCATCAGAGGCAGCTATCACATCTTACAACGCGTTACAAACCATTAATACCCCCAAAGTGTCCCAGACTAATTTCTGGGCCCTTCCACCAGAGGACTGTGCATGATCCACACAGTTTCAACAGAAGCACAGTGTTGCATCTGACACTGTAAAACTCCCCCTCCAGGGAAGGTACCTGGGCATTCGACCCAAACCTGAACATATATTAATGTGTTGAACATTTATGTTTCATGGGTTTCCCCAACCCTCAACAGATCAAGACTGGTCTCATCACTGGATCCATGAGTGGTGACATCTTTCTACTCTTATCCTTTCTTTCTCTTTCTTTCCTTTACTTATACATTATCTTAAACATTTTTTTATGCTTTTATATTGCTATATTTCTACAGATGAAAATCAAATTGGCTCCATACCTCCTTTCCATTGTAACCAAATTGTTCTAAAATGAACTCAACATATATACACACTGTTCATTCAGTGTCATTTCACTCTAATCTGCCCCAAGAGATCTATCAACAAGAACCTCAGTTCTTGCCTTCAGGGATGGGTTTTAACACATGTACCGAAGAGAAATTACTGCCCTTATAAGAGAGTAACTTTTCATAAGTCATGAAATTTTCAGACTCCATTAAAAAAATACTGCAGTTCAGAAAACAAAAAAATTTGAAATTTATCAGAATTTCACCATACTTTCATTTATGCACGTCAGCTCCTACCCAACTTCCTTTGGATCCAAAAATGCAGAGGTAGGGTTTTGCCAGAACCCTTTTTTCATCCAGAGCACATCAGCTGTTCAGTAGTAAAGGTAGGCTACTTCAAAGACAAATTTCCTTTAAAATGTTACCAATATATACTAACTGAATTTACACATACATGAAGAATTTGCCCAAAACTTGGCAATTCAGATTAATCTTCTGAGCAAATATCTGAGATTCTTGACCCTTGCCCTATCTTCCGATTAACCTTTTTTTTTCAATTTATTTTTTATCTTTTTTTCATCTCTGCCTTGGCACATGCTTGTAGGTAGAAAAGGAAAGGAGGTCAGCTTGCTCCAATCTGAAAAGAGTGAGATTAACTGGTGTAATTGTCCAGTGTGTGTGCTAGAGTGCCCTTGTGTTCTAAAAACAATGACCCCTGCTTCATCCACTAATCCAATAATACTTTTGTGATTACCCCATAACTGCAGGTCTGTATCCCAAGGGGATGGAGGCTTCATGACTTCTCCACAAGGCAGATGCCTTTTTCCAGGACAAAAGCAGGCACAGTGAACTACCAGAAGGAGGACAGAGGGCCTCTGTTCCCCACACCAACATCAGCTAACTTGGCACATACATTCACATACACTGTGGCAACACATTTGTGCAGCGGCTCTGAAAGGACAACGTCATAGCAAATGCATTTCAATGCAAATACATAAAGAAAATGTGCACTTCAAATAAAGAATTCCTACATCTTACAGTATCTGTAGCAGCGCAGCAATCCCAGCATCTATAGAGCAACATGTAACACCGACAGCACAGTACCTAACATCTATTGCAACACAGCAAAGGGACCTCAGACGAACAGCAGAGCTGAGAATGCCACTGCCAGTGCCACTCAGCAGCTGTTCAGAAACCCTAATGAGGCACTACATTAGAGAAGGCATAAGAAGCTGAATATATAAATAACATTATATTGCTTTTCTATAAATCAGGGGGCGCTGTAGTCTCATCCTGGCTACAGTACTGGTCACCATGTCTTAGAAAACATTGTGAAGGCAGGGGCAGAGACAGCTTGAAGAGGAGTGATGAATCATCAAGGGCATCTCAGAGATTAAGAGAGATTGAGAAGATTAGGACTGTTTACTTTGGAAATAAGAAGAGAGGACATGATCACAGTATCTGAAGTACTTCAAGAAGTGTCTAAAACACACAGTGGTGTCTATGTCTCAGAGCACAAGACAAGAGTTGACTCAGTTAAATTAAAATGAGGAGGAATTAAAACTGACTCTTAGGAACCCGAGGGTAGTAACAGGCCCTTGTGGCCTTGCCTAGTCTCCCAGATGCCTCCCACACACTTTCCCTTTCCAAATGGCCAAGGACCCCACTCCAGATGAGCCCAGTACCATCAGTCCCTGCCCCAGAAATATCTCCAGCACCTGTGTCACTGTATCATTACTTGTATCTCTTTGGCTGACCCAGGTGTATTGCCTCCATCTCCTTGTTGCTCATGGGACCAGCAAAGCCCATAGCTATTATGACCCTGCCCTGTCCTGCCATGTTCTGTGGAGTGGCACCCCTCAGCTTCTGGTCCTGTTCCCGGGAGAACTGCCTGCCTGCAGCCATCTCAGGCCACCTGGAGCTGGAGGCCAAGTGCCCCATGAAACCCCCCATGGCCATCGAGCTCCAAGGGCTGGTCAGCATGTAAAGGCAGAGCACAGCCCTGCTGGCTGCCAGCTCCTGATGAAACTAAATCCCCTTAGGATTCCTCTCTCCACCAGTTTTTACCTAGACTATGCTGCAAATCTAGGTCCAGAAATCATCACATTTCTAAATCTGATGTTAAACTATTAAATGCATGACTAGTAGACAAAAGATATTGGAAATTCTTTAGCAAAACCAAAGCTTTTATTTGAAAAGTCCATCAGCTTAGTCACCAGAAATCACACAAGAGTCCATGTCACACTTGATCTATGACTTGGCATGGGGGTACTTGACTCTGGATATCCAAGTTACCTTGGTTAGAGTGATCTCAGCTATCCCTGCACCCTACTGCTTATTGAGATGACCTCCAGGCTCTCTCAAACATTCTGTGATTCCATGATACATTAAAAAATAGTATTTTAAAAATTGAATCCTTTACAGATCAGCGACTTATGAAAAGCCATCAATCTCTTCCTTTGAAGAATAAAGAGTGGGCATTATTTTTACTCCATCTCTGTCTAAGGCACTACTCTCGTGAGACTTCCCTGCTCTTAAAAAACAGGCCTAGAGGACAGTGTTTTCCAACAGTAGAAAGTTTGAAAAGCTAGGAAGTTTGAAAAGATAGCAAAAAAAAAGCTAGTGTTTCCTTTATTAAAATGTATTGCTTCTGCCCTGTAGGACCTGAAAACCCCTGAAGGACCTTCATAAATTGTTGGAGTATATTATATTTGCACTTCTAGTTTCCAGTTAATTGATATGCTCTGCTCAGTTAAGAGACAAAGTTCCAATTTTCCCTTGCCAGTCTTTGGCTTCCTTTCATGTACATAATTTCAGTGCTTAAAGTCAAATTTATAGTATAAGTTATTCCAACTGTTTTCCTTCTTATAAAGATGGACTAATTATTAAATTAAAAGAACACACATCATTTTTGCTGTATACCTTGAAAAGAGGTTTGGATATTTGTTTCTGTAATTATGGTTGTCATAAACATAGCTGATTATTTTGCCAGATATTAATTGAGGTTCATTTTTATGGCTTCTTCAGCTACATTTCCCTTTAATTTGCAGGTATAAAATATGAAGATAGCATTAATTAATACTAGATGTCTAAGGGGAGGTAAGAATCACAGCGAGGCTCTGTGAGTGATCCAAGGAACATTTGTCTTCATAAGCTTATCATGCCTTACCAGGAAGAGGATGTATGCATTGAACTTAACTTAGAATGTGGAAATTAAACTAAAATAAAGCATTTTCTTAAGTAGGAGCTGTATAACTAATACAGTTTATCTGATATTCAGTGTTCCCCAGATCAGAATGCTAACATATAGGCTTTGGGAACTCAGCTGGAGCTTCTACTCATAGATAACAAAATTCTACTCTACTTACCATTAAAACCCACTTAATGCCTATTAAATAACAATGAGAAAATGTTCTGAAAATCAGGAGAAAATGTTGATAATTTTGATGCAGTGTTTTTGTCCAAGTAATTCTCTTATTTGTAAAGTTTCACTTAAAATAGTCACAATAAATGCAAGAGTCAAACTGGTGCTCTAAAAGAGCAAATACCAATCACTTAGCAGTTTTCATCAAAGGATTAGTGCAATCAAGACTTGAAAATTTTTCTTTCCATGACCATGATGAAAAATTTTCTCCTTTTGACCTCAATAAATATATGCAGGAAGATAGCTATATTTTGTAAAAACTTGTCAAGCAGGACCTGGTGACCCTGGACAGTGGAATCTTGAAAATCTCTCCATAAAGGTGTTAGAAAGGATTCTACAAGGCTGTGTTCAGATAATGGCTTGGTGGTCCCAGGCCTGGATTAAATTGCTTTAATGTTGTCCTTATCTTGCTTCAATCTAGCTCTTATTCTCAGTATGTCATACTATCAAGGATCAAAGCAGAACAAGAATACTTAATACCTAATAGCATGAAGATTTTTCCAGTACAATGGAACTTGTGAGATACAAAGAAATGACTCAGGCAAGCTATGCAGGGTCTTCCATAAGGAGACTTTATGCATATGGTTCAATAATAGAGACCTTGAATTTAAGCGACAAGAAGCCATTTTATGAACAGTATCTATTGATTGAAGCCTTATTTTTGTTTGCATTCATTTTTATCTGAGTACAAGGCACATAATAGAAAAAATTTAAAAGGAAGGCAAATTAAAAAAAAAAAAAAAGAGGGGAAGAAATGGTAGAGATGGGGAGAAAGACTTTTGTGAGATTGTTCTGATTTCATACAGTTGTTTTTCAGTTGCACTCAAATAGCCTGCCTGCAAGCTGCTTCAGAGAGTAGGAATGCTTTCCCTGTAATAATGTTTCATTTCTTATGCTGGTTGTACTGCCAAAATGTTACATAGTATGAGGCCAAGAATAAGTGTGATGAAGAATATTATCATGGCAAGAAAAATGACAGTTAACTTCCAAGAATAGCATGACCTCCAATGTTTGTTTTAGACTGTAGAAATCAGGAACAGATTCTTCAAATAAATGAATTTTTAATTTGAATCACTTATTTGGAGTATTTTGATTGTGTCCATTTCACATGCAGACCACAGGTAGGTATTCAAGACCTTTAGTTTCACAGAAGAACACATAACAGAGTAAATGGATTTTTTCTTCATGGCCTTCTTACACCTTATAACTATCTAATGGACTCAATATAAATCTGCAGCTTCTCAAGTAAAAAATGAGACCATAGCTCTTATATTTAGTCCCACTGCACTCCACAGCCTTATTAAAGAGAATAGTTTCTTGTGGTGTTAAAAGTTATTCAGCAGGCATCAGTTTTTATTAAATATAGTACCCGTAAAAACCTCATTTGATAAGGAACTGAGTATGGTTTTAAAGATGTTACCTCAAGGAAAGTTCAGCATTTCAAATTAATGAGTTCATCTTTGAAATATTAGAGCTACAAATATTAAATTGTTTAAGAGTAGTAATTATAAAGTGGATATTATAAATAACAACATATGGCATCACTGTGAATACAAGGCTGAATTAATTCCTGAGGCTCTGATGCCATCCATAAACCTCTCACAGTTTATGATTGCTGCTGAGTTCTTGAGTGAAATACAGCCTTATGTTTACTCCAGGGCTATCTATTATGATGCATGTTATTCAAACGGATTCTTATGTTGATCCTCATGCTTTGCCTTGGAATTGTTTTCCCCCAATCATTAACACAAGCCTGTAACTTTTTCCCTTAATACGAGTCCTCAGTCTTTTCAACAGAAAAAAACACATCTGAACAGAGACATTGCCTTATTGATGCAACAAATCACATAGTCCACCAATTCACAGCCTTTCAACATTCATGACTGGAGTAAAGGGAGCAACTTTATATGGAAAGGAAGATTTAGAAGCATTTAATTCAGTTTTTCATCTGGATAAGAGAAACCAGTTCTGGCCAGCCAGCTGGCTTTCCATAGATCAACCTCGATTCATGAAATCTAAATAATGCTATTATACCACAATTACCTTCTTGAAATTAATCTAAACATAAACCTCCTGGAAACCAGGCTCATCAGCCTAGCAGAGACAGCACAAAAAGTTCCTGATTTGGAGGCTTCCTACAGACACTCAAGAATTCATACTGCCTTGGCAGAGTCATATACAAATCAGAAGAATAACTGAGTAGTAGGTAAAGATAAGAGATTATAATGGATTACGTTGTAGTACTATCAAGCTGGTAAGAACTAGAATGCCATATTGGAAAGTTTTTTGAGTGTCTTCTGTGAACTGTGCGAAGGATGAATGTGGCTTTACTAAGGCAGTGTCTGTTCTGCTTCATATCTATTTCAGAAATGTTACAGGAGGCCTACTGTAAACCTAGCAGAAGGAATACGAATTCTTTCCACTAAGTTGAAGGGTATTTGCTCAAGATGTGCATATTGATCACAGAAGCAACAAGCATTCAGTTTCTATCCCATGAAAATTTAATTATTTATTCTAAAGCACCAAAAGTTTGCTGAAATCAATAAAAAAATAAATGCAAGAGTAATGTCCCTGGTTTAAATAACTAAAAAACAAAGGAATGTGAACAGTGAAAAGCAGTTTTTTGACTGACTTTGGAAAGATAATTTAACAGCCTGTGGTCAACCAAAAAATTTCAGTAGGACTTGCATGAATATCTAGACTTTTGATTAATGTATCCTCTAACTGCCATTTCCCAGTTTTGGCACTCCAGTTTGAGTATGCACTCATTATTTTAGTGAGAGTATTTGTTCATTATTTTAGCTTCTGCTTATTTTGACAAATTAAATACTCCTAAGAACACTCACAGAAATTAAAGTTAGCTGGTCTGGAGTGGCCCACATCTAGGCTGATTCCTCAGACTCCAAAACTTGGGACTTGAGGCAAAAAACCTATGGGAAAGGATAAATTATTTGATTGCTTTATCTCCCAAAGTATGACAGAATTAGTGGGGACACTGCCAGCTGGCATGAACCAACTAATGTCTATCATGGTATCAACACACTCTGTCCAGAACAAAGTATTTACAAGTCTGGGGTGGAAAGGATTTTTCTGGAGTTAAGTTGTCTGTGTCTGCAGAGGTAATTATTCTCCTTTCCCACTCTGTTCCTTACAGTAGGACTTTGTTTCTCCACTGTAAGAAAGCAATCCCAAAGCACACTCACTGTTAGCATTTCAGGTTGTAGTCCTTCTGATTCTTCCAGAATGCCACACTAAGCTCTTGGTGTACTTCCCAAATGTATGCTCTAATTTATTAAAATGAAGCCCAAAACTGTGGAACCTTCTCTGGCTTCTGGTTTTGCCCATGCTGGTTACCTTAAGTGAAGGTGAAATTGAAAAGGAGAGACATCCCTATGGCTGTGGAACTGTTTTCAAACCATTATCTACATGAGAATACAATTGTTCTCAATCCTATATGATTCTGGGTCTACTAGCTTCTGTAAGCATTAGTACTATCTGTTAGGTTCCTCTGAAGTGTCAGTGGAGATCATTCCCCTCATATTGTCAGGTTATGACACCTCTAATGTAGAAATATGGCGCACACATATGGTCACTTGATAGTCCATCTACTCGAATGGACTCCCAACCTGTCTTTTCTCACTTAATACAGAGTTTCTGCTGTAGTCCTGTAGCTTTCCTTAGTCATTTATCCCAGATTCTCAGGCTTCATTACTGCAAAAATCTCAAGACCGCAACATTTGGTTTAATTGATCAGCTTACACATTGCTGCATTCCATAACCTGATCATTAAATAATTTCCATTTTATAAATAGCATTTTAACAACTAAAACTATGCTGTCTTACAAATCAAGTAAGCTATGCTGCTAGAGAACTCACTCTCTAAGAATTTTTTTCTGTTCCTCAGGAAAACTTGGCAGAGCATTCAGCCTTAGAACCAAAATACAGCAGCTGTAATTAGTCATTACACTGTTCAGAATAATAGCCTGTATTAGGTGATCGTCACCAAAAATCCAAAAAGTTGTTTCTCTATATTTTAAATCAATTCCTAATCAGTTTCATATACCCCAACACAAAAAACAAGAGTCTGTGCTTATTAGGCTGGATTTATGCAATAAATTCTAATAAACAGAAGATGTATCCTGCTAAGAAAGATGAAAATTTTCACAAACATGCCAAGATTAAAGGAGGCATATATTTTTCATGTCCCTGCCTATAATTCTATACTGTTGGAAGATTACTCTGGAATGCTAGTAGCCTACAAGAAGTCTGCATGCATCAATAATATTAATAGGGTGATTAAGGCTTGTTAAGACTTTTAACTAAACTAGCAGTTTTTTCAAGAACAAGGGTCACAAACGTTATGGAATTGCTTTTTTCTTTTGCTATCTTGCAGTGAATAGTAAAATTCCTTCCTGTGTATTATCCTATTTCTATGTCTGGTTGTGAATTGCTGCCCTAAATAATGAACTAAAAATACGAGTTCATTTCTGTACTGTATTATGAATGTGTTATTGCCACAGCAGGTAATTACAATCATTCACAGTGTGAATATGAGGTCTGAATAGTAAATTGTTCTGAAAACAGTCTTCTCCTGTGAATTTATGAATTTTCAATCTTACTCCTCGATACTGATTAATACTCTGTCACCATTTAAAACTCAGGTCATTCAGCAGAACAGGCATCATACCTCAGAAGTCATGGAAGTGCAAAAACACTGGACAATAAAAATAAGGTCTTATGACAATAAAATTAATGGATATTATACCTTTATAGAATGAAGATGCAGGCAGTAAATATAAGAAATCATCAAAAAATCTTCTGCTACTCTTGCTAAGAGGAAAATTTTTTAAAAAATAGGTTTTTCAGGGTAAGAAAAAAATGTCTTTATAGTGTCACTTGGTATCATTTTTACAGGGAGGGAGGAACAGTTTTCTACAGATAGGAAGGAAATATCTACAGAGCAAAAAAAGAAAAAATACTGCATTAGCAAGACACTTTGTACCAGTGGTTGGAAGATTTGTACTTTGCAGTACTGTGCACTTAAGTTTTAAAGAAAAATCTGTTTCTATTAATCTGCAGTGACGATGCCTACCTTATAGTGAAAGATGTCTTCAGTGAATTTTGAGGCAGGAACTTTTCTGATTTTCTACTTGAGCTACGTTGCTGCAGTAGTGCAAAAGACACTCAGTAAAATGACTTACCTGAATTCAAAAGTACATCGTTGATGTTTAAAACAGGAATATGAAGTTGGGTATTGCTACACTTTTTCCAATTTCCAATGTTGAATTTTTTTTTTTCTGAGAAAAACATTGATTTTTAAAAACTTCTTTTGCAGTTTTTGAGCTCTCTTGTAAAATACATATTCTTTTTGGTTTTTCAGTAACCTGCAGAGAATCAAACATGATCACATGGTGTGAAAAAAAAAATTGTATGAAAGCAATTAAAAGATTATTTTTTAATGGCTTCATTGAAACAGAAAATTTTCAACTGGTATTCTTTCAAAATTCAAATTTTTAAATAATTTTAATGTGGATTTTTTTTCCTTCTATAAGAAAAAATCTGGTTTCAAATTCAGCTGTCAATATGTTGGTTTTAACCCAAGATTTGTTACTATATGTTGGCTTATCCATAGATTTAACTAGAATGGCCTTGTAGAATGCTGAGATTACTAAATATAATTGACATTTTGACATTTTAAAAATTACTCTTATGGTGTGTCTATATGACTAAGCCTTTGCCCTGTTTGCTGTGAAATAATTAATGAGATTGTTTAAAGCAATGAAATAATATAGATCCAGAAATGTCATTAAATATGTTACAGTTGATGTGATTAGTAATCTACATGCTATGTAATTGAAGTTATATGGCTTATTCTGTAGCTATTACAATCACCAAATAAGAAAAGAATATGCATAGGTTTCTCTTCCATTTATGCCAGCATCAAGGGAACAAACAACATTGCTGAAATTATTAAATAAATTAAAAATGAGTCACACAAAACTACTTGAGTATCTCAGTCTCAGGCATTTCAGTGGAGGTTAGCACCTAACTCACTTGTTATCCCTGCACTACATAGGAAAGGCAAATTGATTTGGGAACCAATTTACTCCACTGGAACCTCTGCTTTTGACATATGACTTTACCTCATTCTAGGAAAAAAAAAAAAAGAAAATAGTATCTTGTTCAATGCACAAGTTTTGAAGCCGTTCTTCTGTCCTTGAGACAAGGTTCTTGGATGCTTAATTGGTGTGAGGAAACGAATACATCTAAGAAATACTTATCTGACCCATTTGAGAGAGCTACTGGAAGAGGTGAGATTTTAAAGCATATTCACTTAACTGTTTCAAGATTTGGAAATCTTTGGTTCAAATTTAGGAGAAGACTTGTTCCTTTGTCTTATGCTAGATTTTTTTTTTCCTCACCAACACTTTGTCCATTATTCTTGTCTATTTACATGTTGTGCTAATTTAAGCTTTTCCTAGGCTATGTCTACACTGAAAAGAACCTTCTTAATTTAGATTTCAAAAAGCACAAAGCCAAAAAATACTGAAGTAACTTCATGTACAATATCTATGATTAATTATAGCCTGTTCTCTTCACAATCTCATGCTTTGAAGAATGAGAATTTTTCTCACAATGAAGAGGTTGTTACAGAGGCATTAGTTTTGTTTGGGTTTTTTTTCTTTGTTTGCTTTATTAATTTATTTGAACAGAGATGGAGGTTGCAGCATGTAATACTATTGCAAATCACAGGTAAATTCAATAGCAGATGCTACTCAGGAAACTCTCCAGAGTATTTGAAGTCTTAGTGTAAGTAAAATAAATACTGTGACTAGGACATAAAGATCAAACAACAGAGATGCTACATTTTGACACAAGCCATAAAAACTCAAAGTTACTATCTCCGCCATGGCACAATCTCACTTGGACAGTGAAGGAAGAAATCTCCATAATGCCCATGACACTTTCCTGGTGCTTCTTCTCAGCATTAGATTGAAGTGATGTGCAGATACTGCCTCAGTTTGCACTGCATAAGTTTTTAATTTCTTTTAGTTCCTAAGTGCAGAGGTTCACACAGTAACACATGCTGCCACCTCTTTCTGGAACATCAGAACTACAAGAAGATGCATCAGCTGGCAGGTTAGCTTAGGATAATGTGATGAGAGAGACCATTTATTTATAAAACATTATAAAAGAAATGATAAAGCATCCCTGATTTGTTCTCTTCCTTTAATGAACCTCTAGATCAAAAGCAATGTCAATGTACTTCAAGTTCATAGGCTATATAGACATTAAGTGACAGATTCTGCTGCCACTTGCTATTCACTTTGAGTGGTAACTTTCATCTTAGAGGAAGCTATTGATGCTGGAATAGTATTTGAGATACTTAAGGATAACAGAATCCTATATTAATGCAACACTGTTCCAGATTCAATCTGATTGCT
Organism: Corvus brachyrhynchos; assembly: GCF_000691975.1. NCBI lineage: Eukaryota > Metazoa > Chordata > Aves > Passeriformes > Corvidae > Corvus > Corvus brachyrhynchos. The sequence continues at coordinate 179,768 of NW_008236767.1, forward strand.
TCTGTTAGTCACTGTTCATGTAATATTTATGTATTCTGTGTAAGAGATAGTAAGCAACTCTAAGGCATGAAAATCTGATTTCTGTTACCCCATATCTGCAGGATAATCTGCAAAGTTTGCAACAGAACTGTGGGGATCTGTTAATCCATTGCATTTCATATTTCACATGTTCCCCTTGTTCCCTCCCTGGCCTTGGCCACTCCCTCGATTTCTCCCTATTTTTTCCTGTACCCCAACCCCGTCCAAGGGCCACCCCATGGCCCCTGAGAAAACCATCCCGCACCCAGCCCACGCTGTCTCACCACCGCTGAACATCACGGGGACAAGATGTGATTAAAGCCATCTCAAACCCTCATGAGAGACTCTTCTCTGCCTTCTTTACCACCACTGCGCTGTAACGCTGCTGGCTGCCGGAGCCAGATCGCGGGGCTGTCCGAAATGGGCTCCGGGATGCGATCCATCGCATGGACCTCGGAACCCATCACTGTGCGATCAATCGCACAGCCCTAGGAAACCCTCGCTGAGCTTTCAGGCTGCTAGGCAGAGTCCAGTGGTTGCAACACAGAACCACTTGTTTCCCTTAGGGCCTGACCAAGACCTATACAGTCTTATCCAAAAACGGCCTCCTTTATACTCTGAAGTGGGGAAGTCTGAGGTCTGCAAGCCCCTGAGCATATCTGGCAGGCAAAGCATCATCAGAGAGGAATGAACAAGGCTGGAGTGTTTTGGGTTGCTGAGACCAGGAAGACCTACCTTAAAGAAGTCTCTAGAGAGAAAGGAGTGCCATAGGAAAAACTGACACCTTTGTGATCACTATTAAACCTGTAAAATTCCCAACACCTTGGTATTGTCTGTCTACTTTAAAATTACTAATGTAGAGAAGGAAACTGGATGTGAGGAAAAAAAAAGACAATTAAAATAAACCTCTAATAATCGTATTTAACTGCTTTGTTGTGGGGTTTATATTTATATTTGATGCCTGTAATAGAAGGAAACTTGCTTAGCCTTCTGAGAAGAGACTTAAGAAATGGTGTTCAATAGTTACTTAGATCTTCCTAAGCAATAATCAATAAAGATTTGCAGCTTATGGAGCTGCAACCTGTCTAAAGTGTCTTTATATCCAATGGAAACCTTTCAAGTCCTGCTGCCTAAGCATAGATACCTTCATGTACCTATAAGGTAGAGGAAGGAATGATTAGCAAATAAAGCAGTCAAATATGAAAGTGGATTTATTTCCTTTCCCATAAAGATCTTGACACGAAGTATGTCACACTAAATTTTATCATTTGCATAGTGTTTGCCATATTGACATATGAGAAAATTTACATTATCTAAGACATGGCAAAGTAACTTCCAAAACTGCTTTACTCCATTCGGGAATGAAGCACAAAATCTTTGATGAAGTACACAGACATAGAGATATTTTAGACAGTGTGAAAGTACATATCACATCTTTTTTAAATCAGTGGCCAACATGAAAAACTTCAAATTGCATTTGAAGTTTTAAAATAAAAGTGAGGTTGTAGGAGGTACTCTAGTGTTAGAAAAAAGAAATTATGATAACAGCAGTAAGTTGGGTACACAAGCAGGCATGTATAAAGCACAGAGAGCATCACCTGAACAGGATGAGCAAACTCTTTTTTTTAGTTTATCATTGGGGCAGGGGGTGGGGAAAGGAGGGGGGCTAGGTTTTTCTTTTATTAATTTTTAGGGGGTTTTTTTCTGTTATTGATGATATTGGTGACCCCTCATTCAACACCCCAAAGCATCATCTACTCTTACCTCAAAAGCTGACATTGATATACTTCAGATCCAACACTGTTTGAATTCAGGTTTTAATAGTAATTTGTACTCAATACTTCAGTTTTTCCTTTTCTTTTTTACCTGCAAGTAACTGTTTCTATATCTCCATTTTTAAATGGTAGATCGTAGTATACATGTTCTGAAGACATGTTTAGTTTTGCCTATTTCATTGATTATGTGAAAGTTTATTATTACCTTTTTACCCAATATAGTTTTTTGTATATCTGTATAGAGGAAGCTTAAAAATACCTAGGAGCTTAAAAGTAGATTTATTATTTAGCTTTGTTCTTTACACATCTTGTGCTGAATGTAATCTTGCAAACTATCCCAGGAGGTACAGAATAGATGTAATAGATGTAGTTGTGGTGGATTTCAATAGGAAACACAAGAGGTTTGTCTTTTCCAAATTTTCTGGAGATTTATATGTAGAAAAAACCTTAGATAGTTCTAAAAATCTGGAAAATAGGTACAAACGAATAATTCAAAACTTTTCATTCCATTCCAAGCCATTTTGTGTGAAGAAGCTGTTTGTTTACAGGATTTCACCACACCAAATATACAAAGAGTGAGAAATATTCCCATTTCTCATTAACCTAATGAAACTTGAGGATCTAGGAGATGACGCTATTTCAAATGCTGGCAGGGGGGTTTTTCAAAACAACATATGGAAGTATAGTCCTACTGTTCACTAGTATATATTTATCACTATTATTTAATATGGTGATATATTCACTGTAATAACAACTTAGAGGTCAGCAGATGTCAGATGGTCTTATATAAAAATATGTATTTAAAAATTTTAAAAGTTAGTTTGATTGGACCTGACATTTGCAGACTGTATTTGGGGTGGTGTTCCTAAATTTTTTCACCTGTTTTTGTTTTTGTTCTTGGTCACAACTATTTATCACCAAAAAAAAAAAGAAAAACAAACCAACCCCACCCCCGAAAAAGAGGCAAACAAAATCTACTGTTATGTGAGCAAACACAAAAGAATTCATTGTGAAAGAAAGAAAGAAATTCCACAGATAAGGTTTATATTACCCAGTTCTGATTGTTAAAACTTGTTTTGTTTGACCTGTTTATCTATGCTGTGTCTGTAGTGAATGGACCATCTTACTGGACATTCCCAATAATACTCATCAACTTACTTCAGAAAACTTTTTCAGATGGGTTGGGTTGCCTTCTAAAGTGTCCTGGCTCTCTCCATCAACTATAGAAGGAATCTAAACCATTTAAAAGCTATTAAAAAGCACCAAATTTATATAAAATGCACTGCTCCTGTGCAACTTTCTTGTTCTTTAGGTAATTAGATCAGAGTGATCCACAATGCACACATAGTATCATTGTGTAGAGATATTTGAAAATGTGAACCACATTCTGTCATATCAATGTTTCCAACACTGTTGTAATTGCCACATGTTGTTGGCATAAAGAAAATTCATATGGCCAAAGGAAAACCACATTAGCATTACTTCTACTTTTTAGAGTCAACTTCTTTATCTGCACAGAACTATCAAACTATACTTAAGCATTGTAGAAAACTATACACTACTCTTCCACCTCCCCCCACAAAACACACAGGCAGACAGAAGCAGATAGGCTCAGAAAGACTAAATCACTCAATTAATTTATAATGGTAGAATATTGGGGGAAATAAAAAAGGTCTGTTCAGTTTTGAAGCCTAAGAAATGAAAAAAACTAAGTTAAGGAAAATTTCTATGTCAATTCTCTATAGCCTGACTACCTTATTTTTTGTTTATAACATAAAATCAGGCAACTGCTAAAACACAGCTCACGAGATTCAAACAGATGAACAGACATGATTTAGACACATCAGTTTTATTCATTTTAATGGACTTTTTTTTTTTACTTCTCAGCAATTTGCTTTTGATGTTTATTAAAATCACGTATTTAATGAGCAATCAGGGTAGACAAAATATACTCAAATTTAAAGAATATAAATAAGATAGGGAATTGTAGTAATTTAGAAACAGTTTTAATAAAGGTTTTATTATTATGCAAATACTTAATTAGAAAAATAAATTCAGATTGGCTTGTAAACAAACTAAACATGATTAAAAAATTATTAGAAAACAGAACATCTGCAAAAATAATCTGAAAAATACACAGTATTCTGAAATCTACTGTGAAACAGTACTCTGAAATCAGAAATAGTAACAGAAGCTTTGAGATTAAGCTGGACCGTAAGCTATATGAAAACATAATGCCTACCTTGTGATTCAGTTTTAAAAAAATCTCCAATATGCTACTTGAAAGGTGCTAAAGTACCCTTTTTTTTTTATTTTCCTAACTATAATCAGGAGGGAATAACTTCAGGAAATAATTAAAAACAGTTTCACCTGGATGGTTTGTCTGAACAAGTGTAAATGTGTTTAAAACCATCAAAAGCACTAGTTAACATCAAGCAAAGATATGCAATATAGGAAGCAATGGAGTTAAGTCTAAGCCAAAGGTCCTGAAAACCTTGGCTCAAAAGAATTACTAAGATAAGGAATTTCATCTTGAAAAACTGTTTAGATCTCATCACTTGGGTCTACAAAATTAAGACAAGTTATGTGTGAAACTTCTTAATGTAATGAAACTAGTTTCTTCATAATAGACTTTTTAGCATTATCTGTCATGATTTCTTTTTAAGTGTTTTAAAAAACATGTATGTAGAATCCAAAGACAGAGAATTTTATGTTTCTATGCACAGAATTTTATGTCTGTACAACATATAAATACATTCCCCTACTTTGGATCATCAATGAAAAAAACCCTATATTTTTAATCCAATTTTCATATTATTTGAATAGATACCATAGCAGTACTCGAAAAAAAAGAAACTACATCTGAGAATATGACAGCTAGAAACCTGCTATGCTATAACCACAAATTTAATAAAATCCATATATACATAGCCATTTATCTTGCAGGGTTTTGCTGTTTTTCTCATTTCTGTTCCTTTTTCTGAAATAAAGAAATATTGTTTCACTCAGTTGAGTGAAATCCTACAGGAATTTAGTGGAATAAGTATGACTTCAATAACTGGTATTGTATAATACTAGTAGACTATAATAATATTCTCAAGCCAGTAGAAGACACTTTCTTTTTCCCTTTCTCAACAAATACTAGAAGGTAACTACTGCAATAAATCACCTTTTCTTGGTATAGCAAAGCCAATATGTATGAGTCAAATGTATCATTGCAAACGCCATAAAAAATGGTAGCTTACTCATGAGACATAATGATTGTGTATCTTACCAGCTTCAGTCTGACTTCTCTCACTCTGTCTTTATAATAAAATAAGCATTTGATTAAGATCTCAAGAGGTTTTTTAATATAAATTTTCTTTTTGTTCACTTTCGGCTTAATATTACCTAACACTTACTCTAAGTGCATTGGATATATTTTAAATGAGCAATAAGGCTCATGTTGGGACACATCCAAAGGCAAAAGGCAGATAATTTTTCTGTTTGACATAGGAGGAGATAGACAATATCCACAGCCAGTGTTCACTGTGTATAAAAACCCCCTGGTGGCCTCAGCTGCAGTGAGGGATATCAGCTAGACAGAAAGTACAGCACATTTCTGACTCAAGAGTCTTTTTATTTCAGCTGTTTTTTCTCTATGACTTCAGAACATCCTCACAAGACATAAATGGTTCTTGTTGGGAATTATGAGGACTGAAATATAAGAGAGAATTCCAGTCATCTATCTAACTGAAGACGTTTAGATGTAGGCCAAGCTGGTTAGGCTAGTTAAGACTACTCTATGGTTGCTGTCTCTCTAGAGATACTTGTGGAATCTCTACAGATTACTGAGGGTACCTACACCTCTTTTTTATATGAGTTTAGCCTAATTTTTGCATCTAAATGTAGACAAATGCCATTTAACTTGAAGTATTTTATTTAAACAAAAGATGAAAACTTTCTCTGTTTTTATAAATTTGGGAACTGAGGATTCAAGGATATCTTTACATATAAAATATTCTGCTATCAATATATAGAATCATAGAATCATAAAATCATTAAGGTTGGAGAAGACCGCTAAGATCATCGAATCCAACCTTTGACTAAACACCACCTTGACAACTAATCCAAGACTAAATGCAACGTCCAGTTGTTTCTCGAATTCCTCCAGGGACAGTGCCTCCACCATCTTCCTGGGCAGTCCATTCCAATGCCTGACCACTCTTTCAGTGAAGAAATTTTTCCTGATGTCCAACCTGAACCTCTCCTGGCACACCTTGACACCATGTTCCCTTGTCCTGGTGCTAGTAAGAGGCCAACCCCCATCTGGCTACAGCCTCCTTTGGGGTAGTTGGACAGAGTGATAAGGTCTCCTCTGAGACCCCTTTTCTTGAGGCTAAACACCCCCAGCTCCCTCAGCCACTCTTCATATGACTAATATATTTTATTATGTGATTATTTATCCAAGTAGAAAAACATTTCTATTTTATTGTTGTGCTTGATTCCAGTCAAGTTAGAATAGCTATTTTCTTACAGAACAGTTTTCAAAAGGCTTAATAATTTTGTATGGGTTTTTCAAACACCACCCTAGCCTTTGTATAACTGAAAACAGTTTGATCTCTACAGAGTTTTTCTACAGATTATATCCTCCTTGTATATTGTCAGTTCATGCACAACAGAAATGTGACTATTTCAAGTATAGATCTTGTTAAAGCACACTAATTTTGCTTATGATAAAGTACGTTGGAGCAGGGGAAAACAAACTTGAAGAGACAATGATAAAAACAATTTCTAGCAATGAGATTAAAGTAAACATGGTCTGCAAGGTTAATGGCATTTAAACATGGTAATTTTCTAACAGTTGCTTTTGCAGCAAATAAGTATGTAAGTGCATTACACAAAACATCAAATTATGTAGTAATAAGGGCCAGCATTAAATTATTTTAAAAATGGAAAAACATGAAAACATGCATACACAAAAATAATCCACTATGCACACTAAAAAATCCTGCCCCTTCCTGCAAAGAAAACCCTCCCTGTTTCATTTCACTGTGACAGATGCAGTGGCCGCTATGAGCCAGGTTAATTTGATGCAAACAGATTGATAGTCATCATAGAGCCATCAGCGTCAAATATGCAATTGATGGTTAGTATTTTAATGTGCCTCTCAGAAAACTGAATCTAAAATAGGAATGCAAACCTTACAAAACTGTGTCATCTCTAAAACAAAAAATAGCTCATATCTAAGATCTCCTTAAGAACGAAATAAATCTTGTTTTCTGCCTGGGAACATTAGAATGCTTTTAAATTAAAAAAAAAAAAAAAAAGACCACAGAGTACACTATATTATCCAAGTAGACCTCCCCACCATTACCCCAGATTCTATACATATTATTTTTATTTAACATGATTTCTGCATATGTCCATGTCCTGTATCATTGTTGAAGAATTTACCCCTAAGAAATTTTGTCCTCCTGTCTATATTCCTAATTGATAATAACACAATCACATTATCTATATCTGAATCACATGCTGAATATGTACCAGTGTTTGAAGAGTGTGCTTTGCAGCAGAAAGTACAAAATATTTATGAGGTTTAGAAATATTATATTATTTATATACTATTTCGAAATAATATATAAAACATATTATTAGAAAGTGTACATGTATAGCATGCAGTATCTAGTGACAATAATTATTCCTGAATGTTTTGAGACCTTTTAATATTTTTACTCTTATTTTTCACAGGTATTTTATGGAAGAAAGCTTTTTTTTAAGTGAATGAATAAATGCAGAAAACCAGTTTGGGTCTGACAGACAAGAATTTGACTGATGTGACAATTAAATTGTCACTAAATTGATTTTTTTTTCATTACTTACTAGTTAAGTAATAACAAACCCAGAACTTCATTTGGGCACTGTAGCACGGATGGGAATGAGGGCAACACAAGCCATAAGTAGGTAGCATCCTTTGGGAGGAGGCATGTTGCTGGGTATTGATCTCATTTGTGTAGTCTGCCATTAAATATCCCTCTGAAAGTGAACCTGAGTGCAACATAATGGACTCCAAATGGCTTCTATTCATGCAAACTATAAAGATTAGTAACTCATTTTTCAAGACAGTCCCATATGAAGTCATGGTCTTAGTTTGTCTCCAAAGAGAGAGTAGTAACATGATGTCTCAAACTAAAAAGTCAGCAACACTGAGTACAGTTTACTATTCTACATGACATTAATATTGAACATTCATGGCATCTGCATGCCATTCTAGAGCTAGAACATAATTAAACAAGGGGTAGAAAGAAATCTACACAATGTTCAGGTTGTGTTGGTTGAAAAAGCAAATATCTTGAAGATGCTAATAGTATTTTTCAAATTTAATTGGTTAGTTTAACAAGTTTTCATGTGAATCATAATGTCGAGAAACTCAGAATTACCGATTACTTCTACATATTTCGGTCCTAAGCTCAACTTCCATATGTTTTAGTTATCACAACAAGCATTTTACTTCTATGGCTGTAATGGATCATGTACTTACAGTATTAGACTAGTACCTGGCTATTCTTGTCCTGTTGAATTACTTTTCTTAGCAGTTCACTTGAACATTGCACTGATAACAGGAAGCTATAACAACTGAATACTGCTGTTTTATTGATTTTTATATGATTGGGGAAGAGGACACATTTTGTATTTTATATCTGGAAAGGGCTAAATGGCATACAATTAAAAGCATTTAAATGTATTGCAAAATGCTAGGGGAAAACTGGGTGTTTAGATCCTTCAAATTAAAAATATATGATATGATTAAAATATAAAAAATAATATAACCCACAGAATTAGGGAAGGGATCATCCTCTTGTACTCAGAACTGGTGAGGCCACACTTAGAGTACTGTGTTCAGTTTTGGGCCCCTCATTACAAGAAAGACATTGAGGTGCTGGATGGAGTGCATCTAAAGAAGAGCAAGAAAGGGTTGCAGAACACCAGCAGAAGGGTCTGGAGCACAAATCCTATGAGGAGCAGTTGAGGGAGCTGTGGATGTTCAGCCTGAAGAAAAGGAGGCTCAGGGGTGACCTTATCGCTCTCTACAATCAACTGAAAGGAGGGTATAGCCAGGTGGGGGTCAGTCTCTTCTGCCAGGTAACAAGTGATAGCACCTCAAGTTTTGCCAGGTGAGGTTTAGATTGAATATTAAGAAAAATTTCTTCACCACCAGAGTTAAGCATAGGAACAGGCTGCCCAGGGAATCACCATCCCTGGAGGTAATTGAAACATGGGTAGATGAGGCACTTAGGGACACAGTTTAGTGATGGGCTTGGAAGTGCTGGGTCAATGATTGGACTTGTAGACATTAAGGGTCTTCTCCAAAGTAAATGAATATATGATTCAATACTTGAAATACAAGACTTTAATGGATTCCTATGAAAAAATCATTATTTTCCTATGATTTGCAAATCTGAGTGGCTTAGCACATGTTATTTGAGCTTAGTTAGTGCTAAGGAAAATATCAAAAAGTATGACATATTCATTCTTCACACTTTAAAATGTTATTCAGAAGGTTGAAATTCTGATTCATACGATTCAGATCCATGGTAAGAGTCAATATTGTATGTTTATATTAAACATTAAAGTTTTTATAATTTTAAGTTTTTTCTCATTGAAAAACCTTAAATGGTATTTGTTTTATTTGCCTAAAATATCAGACTAAAAAAGATGGAAAGAAGAGCTGTCTGGTGCTTCTCTCTCAATTTATATTTATTATGGGTTTGTACTCAAAATCTACTAATATAATATATAAAAGCAAGAAAAAATAGTTATTTTATCTTTAAACAGAACACAAGTCAGGATGTTTTGTAAGTAATCTAAATCACTGTAAGCATTTTCATAGTTTTTTCTTTCACACACTGAAATAATTTAATTTATTTTTTGAAAGGTATCTTCAGCACAGTGTGAGTAATTGTACCAAGATCATTTGAAAACATTAACTTACACCTTTAGTCTTGGAAGTTTGTGTGTGTGTGTGTGACAGAGAGAAAACTGAATTGAGGTAGCAAACTGAACTGTTACAAAATGTAATGTTTTATAAATTAAAAAATTTTGTAGATTATGCAGACGATCTTTCTCATATCATTTATTGAAATGCATGCCAGACTGGAGCTGGAAAACTATTTCCATTTTCTAGCTATTTAAAACCATTTCTCGACTTAAATGTAGATCATAACAAATTTTTCTGTGGTTCTCAGTGTGGTGCAGTTTATAAACACTGAATTAGTACCATCAAAATAAGAAAACTGGAAGGAAGTTACCCATGGTTTCCATTTGTTCACTGAATGATCAATATACTCTTCAATGGTCTTTTATGTCTTTTGAGAACATCTTGTGAAAAAATCTGTTCAGTTGAGACAAATTGTAGCAAAGTTTCCATTCAATCCCTTGCAAGTTCCATCTTCTAGAGGTTCTTTTGTTTGCATATCTTGTTTGACTGAATGAAATCTGAATATCTTACCTTCCAAATCAATGGCTTCATTAATCACTCACTGGTATTCCCTGATGCTTCGAGATTTAAATAGTTTTCAGGAACAAAAATCATTAAATCTTCATGTTAAACTGCTTTAGCTCATTTCTTACTAAGAAGTGTGGGAAATTTTGGCACCTTACATAGAGTTCCTCAGGATGCTATTGCAGGTTAGTCTGGTAAATCGATGTCTGAAAAAAGTTTGCATTTTGCAAATTCAAATGACATTATTTAATTCACTATACACATAATTGGCAAAAACTTGAAGTGGCAATAGTGTAATAAAATTTCAGCTCTCTTTGAGTATCTAAGATGATGTATCCGTTTTAAAAAATTAAATAGTGCATTGCAATGCATCTAAATGTTTAATTTGATTAATTTGATCCAATATGGTTGATTGGATGGTCTTTGGCATGGTTTTGTTCTGCACCAGCTAGCAGTCTTCTAAACTCATCTGCTTTGGGATTTATCACAAGCCAGACACTGTTCCAAGGTCAGACTGAATATAAGATTCTAATCTGGAGAATAAGAAAAGTCAACCTTAAAGATATGAGTCTCCAGTGCTGGTTCCTCGCAAGTGCCAGAGAGTGGTCCTTAGCACATTTAGTTTACTAGGACAGCTGTAGTTCTAGTGGGATCTAGAAATGTAGATTCCCACGTTGGTCAGGACGGCCAAGAGGATGGCAAAGAATCTGGAGGGCAAGCCTTAAGAGGAATGGCTGAGATCACTTGGTCTGTTCAGCCTGGAGAAGACGAGACTGAGGGGGAACCTCATTGCAATTACAACTTCCTCATTAGGAGAAGTGGAGGGGTAGGTACCAATTTTTTCACTC